>NC_142013.1:26323902-26923902 GCF_049901735.1 Notechis scutatus | reverse complement strand
TTCATTTTGACCTACTTTTGTAAGATTCAATTTGCAAGAGAACAAAATGCTATATTGCCTGAAGAATGGTACTTAGATGACTCTCTACACACAAAAAAGATACAATATATTAAATGAAAAGATACATTATGTTCATCAAGCATTCATATTTCTAGTTGAACAGTCACTTTTCTCTTACCTCTCATTTCAGTATTGAAATTCAGTATTGACTTGTGATTTACCCATCTGGAAATGTATTGGTCCTGTGGTTACTCATGTCCTTGGAATGCCTTCTAAGGCTTGACTCTCAAGTGTTCTCTTGGTTATTTGACAGGAGAAGCTAGCAGTCACTTGATTTATAATAGAAATCTCTCTGTCTGTGTATATCTCTATATCTCTATAATCATCATCATCATCATCATTTTGCCATTGTCAATCCATGGTAGGATGAAGGCTTCTTCCACATGTTTCCAACCAATACGATCCTGAGCTTTCTTTTGCCAATTGAGCCTGCAATACTTGCTAATGTCGTCAATTCATCTTGCTTTAGGTCTCTTTCGTGGATGCTTTCTATCAAGTGGGATGCATTCTATGATTTCTGTGGTCCACCTGCCATCAGTCCTTCTTGCTATGTAACCAGCCCATTTCTATTTTAATTCTTTTACTGCATAATTTTGTCTTTAATTCATTTTGTTTTCAGCTACATCTGAGCAATCAAAGTGGCCTTTTAATCAATTATCTGGAAAAACTTTTTATCAAATATAGATGGGCAAAAAAAGCCTTATAATATTAGTTCTCAGTCAAAAGTTATTTGTCTGACATAAACATTTTGTTTAAAAGCCTATCATATACTTAGCATGTTCAGTTTACTTTTCAGTTAACAGATGTCTTGAACAGATAGTGCCAAGAGGTATCATCAACTTTAAATTTAAAAAAAGATTGTGTTTAGTGCTAGGGAATTTCAACAAGTTTCCTTAGTATATTAAAAAGTTTCAGGAGATAAAGTGATAGAAGAAGTAAAAAAAAAATAACACTGCTGCAAAACAAGTAAAAATGTCAATAAGAGCAATGAAAATAACGTTTATTGAATCTGAGGATAGGCGCTTAGAAACTTTATTCAGTTTTCCTCATATTTACTTGCTAAATCTGAATCAGGACTTGTAAATTACTGTAAAGAATTTATTCAGCATCTGGAGGATTAATCACTTGCACCAACTCAAAATTAGATAGCCGGTAAACTAGTCTTGTTGTGATATCAATCGTGGTTGCCATTTTTAACCCAAGAATTGCAGGTCCTTAAGCAGAGGGAGTCCCACCCAGCTATGTATGAAGAAGTTGCCATAGGAGGGGTGGGGGAAGCCCTGTGCAGATCACACTTGAATTGGGGCGGTATACATGTAGTACAAAGCCACAGCTGCTTCTGAAAGCATCAACTGCTGCAACCCACCTAGCTGCATGGCTGAAACATGTTCCGACCTAAGAAAAGTCAGCCATCCAACTAAGCCAGCATCCCTAACAACTGCAGGAGCATTGTAACTCCCCCAACTCACCTATCTTCTATCTGATCACCAATCTTCTATCCCTTTTGGCCACATTGCACAACATACTTGGTGGCAATGCTGGGGCTGCAGCTGAAATAAATGCTGGGTCTACAGCAGTCTACACTATTTGAAGTCTGGCAGATGCCCCATTTTTGTGAGACCTGGTAAAGCTGAGCAGCTGGGACTTTGTGCAGTGGTGCACTGGTGGCTGGTGAAGTTGTATGGCTTGAGGCAGCATTTCTCAGAAGTAGCAGTGATGCTGGGGGCAGTGGCCACTGGCTGAAACTGCTGAAGGGCTAGGAACTCAACTTCAGCCCTTGTGCTGCTGCCAATTAATGCCATTGCGCAGTGTGTCCAAAAGAGCATAGATCTGCAGGAGATAGAGCGTGGAGGGATTTTCAGTGCTTCTTCAATGTAAATTCAGACAGTCTGAGAAGTGCTTAAACCTTTATCACATTACCAGAGTGCAATGGCTGTGAATTTGAGCATGGGTCATAAGTCCTTTTTTTTAAAATCTCTGAATGAACAGTCATAAGGCAAAGGCTACCTCTATACTCTTTTATATTCTTTCAAACTACCATTATCTTGTTTCCAACTAGTATCTAATATAATGGTACTTAACTAGACTTCAGCATACTATAATCTATACCTCTGGGAATTTGTCCTACTAAGCTGTGATTAGAACATAAATTGCTTTGTCCTCAAGTTTGCAGAATTCAATCATTCTCAGCCTCAGTGCTGCATTTGCTACAATAGACAGTTATTTTGCAAAATACTGCATTTATCTATACTGAAACACACTAGTTTAAATTCCTTCTGTTCATGAAGTGCATATATTATGAGCTTCCAGCACCTGCTGGAAAGCAAAGTCCATAAAACTGAATGTCCTAATAGTAATATGTTGGTAGCATCGGGGAAACCGGAGTCCCAATATGGTTTCAATAACAAAAAGTTGAGTTTGCTAGGTGTCATCCCTGTATGAATCCCTGTAAGAAGAAGTGTTATTATAGGACAGATGGGTCCAGTAGCTTTACATTCCAAACTTTTCTTCCAGGTGTTATTTGTTCACTAAGACAAACCACTCAGATGCTGTAGAGGTGTTTGACCCATCATTCACAAAGAATTAATACAAGACTTGTGTTTCTTTAGTGCAGAATCTGCACTGCAAATGACACAGGATCCCTTAGGAAGCTAACCACAGAGTAATGTCTGTTAGCATACTATTGGCTATAATGTTGATCGGCAGAGTTAATCAAATGTATTACATATTACTAATAGTAATGATCCAGCATAAGAAATGTATTACTGTAACCCAACCAAGAATGCACAGTTGTCAACTAAGAAAGAAGATGAGAAAGAAGGTACTCAAATAAACACCAGAGATGCAGCAGGGATACCGCAGAAGGGAAGTACTAGAGGATTCAGATGCTTATATACCAATATGCAGAATATGAGGGAAAATACAGTACCAGAAAAATAAAATTTGTTCAAGATGAAGAGATCAAACAAAAAGGGAGGTGAGATTGCATTATTGTTAAGAATGACTACATATTTCTTTGACTTTTTTCCTTTTTTCAAATCTCTTCTTACCTTTTAACTTTGTACTCAATAAAGTTATATGTTTAAAAAAAAATCCAACTTTGCAAAAGAAAAAAGTGGCTCAACTTGTCAAAAGCTAAACTATGGAGAGTAGAAGAGAAACACTGATCAAAATAGGTAAATAATTTATGAGAGAACATTTACCGGGTTGTTGCTTTGAATGAATTCAAGTTTCTTGACCAGATGGATTTTATCTCAGAGCATCTTAGAACCATTGACTAAAATCTTTAAGAAATCTTGGAGCAAGGAGAAATGCTAATGTTATTTCAGTGTTCGAAGAAAGGAAAAAAGTAGATCCAGGTAACTACAGGCCAATCAAGTTGACATCAGAATCAAGCAATAGGTTTATGATCACTGAGAAACAGAATTTTTATTATAAGCCAATGTGGTCCTATTAAAAAGAGATTGCACCAAACAACTCATACAACTTTGACTAGATCAGTATACCAAGGAAATGCTGTAAACATAATGCAATTAAACTTCAGTAAGGCATTTGATTAAGTAGATCATAAGTTCTTTTTTGATAAACTGGAGCAATGTGAGTTGGATGGTCCCACTAGGAAATGGTTTTGCAATTGACTGATTAAACATAGCCAGTGTGTTGTTAATGGGTCTGTCTACTTGGAAAGAGGTATGCAGTGGGGAACTGCAGGACTCTGTCTTGGGCATCTTCATAAATGATTTAGATGAGATAAGAGAAGTTTGTAAAATTTGTGAATTACACAAAAATTGAGGAGAAGGAATGCTAATTCCTTAGCAAACAAGCTCAGAATTGTATAGAAATATTAAGAAATGTTACATGTTCAATATATAATATACATATATGGATAAATGCACACACACACACACACATTCCACATATTCATATACTTTTCCAACTGTACAACTGCTACAGGCAAGATGCATATGCACAGAATCAGTACAGAGTTAATTTATTCAATTTCTACATCCACATAATAAAGAGATTATCTAAGATCCCCTGATCATTTACTTATCCAAAATTACAGTGTAGTTTCAAATTAACTTTTGCTCAAAAGGAACATTAAGGGAACTAAAGATCTGCCTCACGCATCTGCTTTTTGATACAGCAAATTCTCTTCCACGGTCCGTGTTTCATTTGGATTAGGAGTCACATCTATATAGGAACCTTCTAATTTTTTTCTCTTTGGTAAAGAGACTTTTTGGCAACTTCCAACACTGCTTTTTCCTCTATATCTACAAATCTGGATTATTGATGATGATAGATATTTTTATATTATTAATAATATATATATAGTAAAATAGAATATTATATGATAATAATTATCTGGATTATTTATGAATGGCATTGTGGCTATGATACAGAATCAAGTTACCTGTGATGACCCAGAGTGTAACACAAACATAACAAAATCCCAAATGTAAATAAATGTCCTTTAATGCCTCCAACTTGGCCCCACTGTTCAATAATTCTCAGTTGGCAATAAAATGTACTAAAAATAGTCTTCAAAAGAAAGCAATACAGTCCAAACTTAATGAGCAGATAAAGGTGAAATAAAAAAACAACAACTACAATGACATGAATTTTTCACACTTGTGACTGTTGCAGCATCCCCATGGTCATGTGATATACATTCAGATGCTTGACAACTGTCTCATATTTATGACGGTTGCAGTGTCCCGGGGTCATGTGTTCATCTTTTCCAACCTTCTGAAAAACAAAGTCAATGGGGAAGCCAGATGCACTCGATAACTGTGTTACTAATTTAACAACTGCAGTAATTCAATTAACAAATTTGGCCAGAAAAATTCATAAAATGGGGCAAAACTCACTTAACCAATTTCTCACTTAGCAAGATAAATTTTGGACTCAATTGTGGTCATAAGTCAAGGCCTACCTGTACTACCAAGTTATTGATTCAAAGAGATACCTTTAAAAATTGAAGGGTAACATGGAATTATTTTTTCTTTTTAAAAACACTGAAATTATTTTCTATTTTTATTTGGAAGGTAGTCCCCTGAGCAGAAAAGTTGATGAAGAATGAATGAATTCTTTATCAGAGGAACACAGTTAAATCCGTGTTCACTGTTGAGATGCACAGAATCCAAAATTAGTGGTAGCAAAGTCATATTCTTACATATTACAATGGAGAAATGACCATCTGGTGTGCACTGTGCAATCAGTGAAAAAGGAAAGCCAATATACAACCAACATGAATACCATATCGCAGGAATGTTATGGCATAAGGTGGTACAAGAATGAAGATGAAGAAATCCAAGGTACATGAAGAAGTCCAAGTTGTTTTATAATCCAGGTTTCCCCAGCTTGTCTAATTATGAAATATTTTGTCCTCAAAGCAAATTTCCTTGTATTCATAAGATGCCTGTACTAAA
Source organism: Notechis scutatus (assembly GCF_049901735.1). NCBI lineage: Eukaryota > Metazoa > Chordata > Lepidosauria > Squamata > Elapidae > Notechis > Notechis scutatus. The sequence continues at coordinate 26,918,410 of NC_142013.1, read as the reverse complement.
AGCCTTTGACTTACCATAGTACAATTGCCATAGTAACAAGGAACATTAGGTTTAGCAGCAGCCACATTCTCCCTCAGAGATAGGTTGGAGGCATTAGGAAGCCAATGTACAGTTTGGCATATACTGCTACTGTGACCATCTAGAGCTGAAAGTAAAATAATAGAATTTAAACAATCCCCTTCAATATAGAATATATGCTTGTTATTGTTGAACTGTTATTTCATTTGGCCTCTCCTGCTGAATTATAGTAATTGTAATAATTAACATTTTTGAATGTTACAAATCTATATTTAAGGCACTTATCTGGGGGATTTCTAGCATTTGAAAAAAATTGTCTCTTTTTAAAAAAACTAAGATACATAAAATCATAAATCTAAAATCCCATATTGAGACAGTATTCTACAAAGTCCTCACTTACACTGACAATATTGTTTTGGAAAAAATGAACAAACCTGAAAAGGGGGCAAAAAGGTTCATAACGATAAAGTAGAATTCAAGAAGCAAAACAAAGAAAATAAATAATTTAATTAATTAAATAAAAAAGCTTTCTGAAATAAAGGACTTCCTTTTATAATAAAGGCTACATGGTCACTATAACTTTACTACTTTTTTCTTTATTCTAGTTCAGGTGGTGATTCTAAAAAATGGGAGATGTATACATTCTGCCTAGCAAATGCAGAATGGACTGGACATTTTAGCCCCACTTCATGGAAAAAGTTTCTACCAATAGCATTGAGTCCTTCTACCCTAAGGGTTATTACAAAACTGTCTTTCTGTATTGAAAGAAAGGTAAGGCATTGTCAGCAATTAATTAAGAAAAGGGCAACTGCTTAGTGAAAAGTTCTATTATGAAATCTAAAAGATCATCCAATATTTTTAAGATTCTTGTACGGAATTTATGTGAAAAACTATACCAATGTTTCATGGATCTGCTCAGTAAATTCATTCAGTCCAAAAGGATTATCTTCTACTTGGGTGGTGGGTGGGAGCAAGAATAAATAACATGCAATGGAACTTTGAAATAACCTAATTCTGAAATGCTATAGAATTAAGTGATATAGAGCAAGGTTTTTTTAATCTCATATTCCTAGTTATTACTCATCAATTAAAATAATTGAAGATCAATTAACAACCTTTAATAGCTGGTGGTAGTACTCCAAGAATATGTGCTTATTATAACAGATCCTGTTTGTTACAACACCTACATTCCATCTATAAAATTAATTACTATCACTCTAGTAAAGGAATATTCAAATAGAGAAGTAATCACCCGAACACTTTGTTTCCAGGTAATGGAGATACAGGGACATTTACTTAGAGGACTGTACCAGCTTTCGGAACCTAATGGGGAAAAATGATATATTATTTCAGAACTTTGTAACCTTTAGACCAATTTCATTATTTTCCCTTCCACTGCTTATTCTCAAAAAGATCGACTCTAAAGTTTACCACACATCAGTCCTCTAGGTCAATTACTGTATGTCTCTACCCTCTTTGTTATTCTTGTGTAATCCTTTATCCTTGTCATGAATTCTTATAACAAAATACAATGCTACATTGGTAAAATGAGAGAGCTTTAAAATCTGAGTTTATTGTCATGCTAAAATAGCAGAAGTCTGTGTTTATTTGCTTGCTGTTATAGAATTAAAATCAAAGTCTGAAGCCCACATAATTTAATTCATTGTTCTCAATACTTCAATATTACAGATCACTCCTAACCAATTCAAGGTACTTTTTTTTTTTTTTTGCAAAAGGACATAATTTATTTTCTTTACTTCAGATACAGAAAGCAAATGCATTATCAAATGAATTTTATTGGAAATGCAGGCTGTGGGACCAGGAACTCTACCATAGCTTAGCTAGGGGGCATGCATAAGCGCACCAATGTGCCTACCGTCCCTGTCCTATTGTTTCTTTTATTTTTTAATTTTTCTTATATGTATCCATGTATTCATAACTATGTTTTTACTTATACCTATTATCTTGTAAGCAATTGACAAAAATAAATAAATAAATAAAAATAGTAGGCTACTCCAAACAGCTTAACATGGTCTGAAAGATATTTGCATTTCCTCCAAAAGAGGAAAACATCTTAAAGTTCTGGAAGAATAGCTAAGGCTCAATTGTTATAGTATTACACACCGGAACAACTAGACACAAGAACAGTTTTTTCCCAAAAGCCATCACTCTGCTAAACAAATATTTCCCTCAACCCTGTTCAACTATTACAAAGTCTGCACTACTAATTACTGTTAATCTTGTCATCACTCCTTATCACCCATCCCTTCCCACTTGACTGTATGACTGTAACTTTGTCGCTTGTATACTTACAATTTATATTGTCTGTTTCCTAGTATGATTTGATTGCTTATTGAACCCTATGACTATCATTAAGTGTCGTACCTTATGATTCTCAACTCTTGACGAATGTATCTTTTCTTTTATATATACTGAGACAAATCACAGTTGGCCAATAAATCTATTCTATTCTATTCTATTCTATTCTATTCTATTCTATTCTATTCTATTCTATTCTATTCTATTCTAGTCTAGTCTATTCTAGTCTAGTCTAGTCTACTCTACTCTACTCTACTCTACTCTACTCTACTCTATTCTGTTATTACTGCCTGGAAATATTGAAAGCTGCAATCCAACTCAGCTGAGGGATATTAAATTAAGGAAGACTTCTTTAAGAAAACTTGGATGTAGCATTGAGGATATAGCCAGAATATGACAGCAAATACATATGGGATGAATTCATAAAATGAAATTTGGGGAGGAAAATACTGCAAAACTCCAGTTATGAAAGGGAACAGAGGTAAAACGTTGCATTTTCTCAACATAAAAATAATTAGGATTTTTTTTTAGAAAATAACTGATAATCAGCTTTATAGAAGCATTTTGCTAAATAATGATGCAGTCTAAAATCAATATACAAATCATACAATAGGTGCAAATTTATTCCACATTTACTTATGTAAAAATCAGCAGAGGTATCCCTCTGCATGTAGTGAATGCAATGTTACCGGCAAGATGTCTCAGTCAATGGTGAGATTCAAAAAAATTTACTACCGGTTCTGTGGGCGTGGCTTGGTGGGCATGGCAAGGGAAGGATACTGTAAAACTTCAGGGGAAGGATACTGCAAAATCCCCATTCCCGCCCCACCCCACTAATCTGCTTTCCAGCTCCATTCTCCTGTGCCGGGTAACAAAAGAAGACCCAGCCAATCATCTGGGACTTGGGAAGCAGAGAATAGATGGGGGCAGGACATGTCAGAGATGATATTTGCTGGTTTTCTGAACTACTCAAAATTTCCACTACAGGTTCTCCAGAACTGGTCAGAACCTGCTGAATACCACCTCTGGTCTCAGACATCCAGGTCATGATTGTTTCAAAGGTACTTTTTCAAAAGGCAACTGGACTTTCACAAAGTCCACTTGCCTTTTGAAAAAGCATCTTTGTGTTAACTGCAAGATATTCCCGCCATAATATATTAGATTGTTGTTCCACAGTATTGGCATACTTTTAAAGCTATTGGTTGCACCCAGAGGCACAGAAACAGCATTCTCAATAACATTATTTCAGAAGGGATCCAGAAGTATTTTACTACAGTTAACCTGATTCCACCATAGCCCCTTTACCCAATGGACATATTTATAGAGGCTTAAATAAGTTATGATTGGTCAAAAGCAATCTTTCTTTCAGCTTGAAAAAACAATGCCATACTTATGGGAGAAGTGAAAAGTAATCAGTTTACTCCTTTCCATTGCTCTCCAGTTTAAATTCCAACAGTACCAACTCTCCATTTATCCAGTTTTATTTTTTCTGAAATTAATTTTCTACATCCAGCCATATTTGTGAAAGCAAAATGAGCAAATTTAAAAATAGTAATAAATTAAGCTGTATCTGAAAATCTCTTTTGCCCCTTTCCTGAGTTAGGATAATAATAAATTCTATGTGTGAGTTGAAAAAGAGTTTTGAATTTTTTAAAACAACTGAAGTAAATGGCTTGGGTCTACAGAAATGGCAGATTTTTCTCTTTCTGGTTTATGGGGTGATAAACAAAGTTGCATTTTCCTTGGTAAATAATGCAATTTATCTCTATAACCTGGATGCACATATATTCAGTATAATTATATTTCAGGGTAAATTACAGTTGTGTGACAATTCCATAGAGAACTTCTAATATAAATAAACTACAAGGACATTTATTTATTATGGAAACACTTTGCTTCTGCAATTGGATTTCAAGTAGAGTTAGGCATGGTTCTGCTCAGTAATTTATTCAAGTTTTTGTACAGCAAAATTTGTATATAACTATAGTGTAAAAATTCAACAAACATGGGGATTCAATGGGGATTAAATATGTATATAGATTCAGATGTCTTCATATCTTTAGCTTCTTCAAAAAGGTGGCTAGCTGGCCTTTAAAAATATGTTTTCAGAAAGTCAAACATTCAACAAGTATTATTTTCTGAAAAGTAATCAATACTTTCTAAACATTTTTCTTTCTTTTTCTTTGCAACTCTTAAGAACTCTCTTTATGTATAGCGGAGTAAGCTCTTTCCCATCAAATGAAGTGAAGGAAGATACCTTTAGGGAGATGACCCCTAGTTTTCTTAGCAGATAAATCTTTCAAGGTGTTAATTTGGATGTAGAAAGCTTAATTTTTTCCTCTCTGGCTCTTTTTGAATAATAAATGAATCACAAATGTCTACTACATTTTAGCCTAAGATTTTAGGTAAATCTAGTCTGCATAGCCTAGGCTTTAGTTTATTCTTTGTATTTATAAAATTGGGTTGAGTGAAGCATGATTAATGTAACACTGAATGACCATGTTTAAAAATGTAGCCTCTGTTGTCAGTCAACTAAATGAGCTAACTCTGATAATTAATTATTGACAGATTAACATGCACTAAACTGGGATTTAAAAATTAAATAATCACATTTGGCTGGATTCATATAGCACAGGCAAAAACTGTGGCTGACCAAATCGCAATTGCTGAGTTCATACAATATTTTAAGATATAAATTCATTACATTATAATTTAGTATGACATGTGAATCCAATTACTCTATATCTGTTTAAATAAATAATTCAGTGTTTAACTGGGTTTTCTGAACAAACTACATTGAATTTATATAATGTAAATACAAACAAGCAAGCCACATTTAGCTTGGCATGCAATAAATTTTAGTTTTTATTTTATAGCCTAACACATATTTATGAAAGTATGAGACTGGTCACATTACGGATTCTCAAATTATTAAAGTGGATTTTTACCTTGATTTATAAATATCAGTAGAGATCATTTTTCCTCCGGCCAAAGATGAAATGTTTAAACTAAACTGCTCATGTTTAAACTAAACAACAAAAGCATCCTTCAAAAGATCTCCCTGTTTCAATTTATAAAACTGGAAAATTTTGGAAAGGTTATAGATATTATGGATTCTTTGAAGTAAACCTTTGTGTTTATCAAAACACAGCTGTGCTTAAGCCTCACCTATAAGATTCTTTTCTGAATAGCAAAAAAACCTCTGTTGCTAAAAGGAGTGCAGTAATGGAAATTTGAGTCACATTATAAAATTCTATCCTTTAAAAAACCTAATAGTAAATATCACAGATTTCAGTGCAATAAAATTCCAGCTAAATATGATTTGAATTTCAGAACTAATGCCTTGAAAATGAGTTGGATTACAATGAGAGAAATACAGTGCAGCTCCTTCGTGAATTTCTTTATCACTGACTTTAAGGTACGTACAAGAAGAAAAGTAAAATAGATGAAAGAAGACCAGATTCCAAAATATTCAAAAAATATTTCCTGAATACTACAGCTTTATGTTTGTGATAGAATGGAGTGGGAGATGGGGTACCTTTCCCAAAGTATATTTCACTTCTCCTTTATTCCTGTAGAAATTTTTTTGGATCAGATGCAAGTCAGAGAAAAGAGGGAATAAAGAAGAGATCTCATTGGGAAAGTAAAATTAAAAAATCAGCAACAGAAGAGTTTTGATTTTATTCCAATTTTGTTATCCCTTTTTTCATCAAAAGCTATTCAGTCTGCTAACTAATGGACCAAAGCTAATTCTTCAAGGAATGTATAATTAGCATGGGTTTTTTAATGTTAAATGAAAGAAACAGGAATCTAAAATAATTTTTGTTACAGTTTGTTCCTACCATCACCACACTTTGAAATCAAAAGAACATATAACCTAACCATGGTTTCTCTGATTCCGCAAAGTTCAGCAGATGTTTTGTATGTAGTGTCTAAGAGAAAACATGAAAGCTCGTCATACAGTAATTAGCTGATTAGCTAGGAAAAAAATAACTCCTGGAACTACTTCAAAGAGCATTGGTCATGATCAATAGCTTTTACTTTAAGTATTATTGCAAAAACAACAACAACCCAGCTATGCATTTTAATTAATTCTGGTGACAAAAAAATCATTTGATTCCATTTGCTTCCAATATTTTTTCCCAAATATGCTTCCTGAGATATTCATTTATTTATTCACTGCGTATTCTTCTGAATGATTCTGCATGTTCATTCATATTTATTTATAGTGAATACTGATTAGATATTTATATAATATTTCACTGTGGAAAAGTATTGGACCTAAGACAGAAACTTGAGGTATTCCACTGCATACTTCTCTCCATATAGGTGTAGTTCCATTAAGGAACTGTTGGCTTCTAGTTATAACTTTGCTTGCCTCTAGGTGTTCATTGTTTTGTTGCTTGCCCATCTTTTCCAAGATCTTTCCAGGAATTGATATCAGGCTGATCAGCCTGTAATTTTCTGGAGCTATTTTTCACACACACACCCTTTTTTTTTTTTTTAAAGATGGGAACTATATCAGTTCTTTTCTAGTCCTCTGGTGTCCCAGTGTTCCAGGATCTTTGAAAGTTATGGTTCAGTCAGTGGTTCTGAGATCACATCTGCCAGCCCCTTCAGATATTATATATTCCTATAAGAGTTATTAAAGAATACTGATTCTGTCCTTGTACATAGTAATGTGAAATTGTGTGCTTACTTCAGCAGCACATATATTAAAATGAAATGGAACAATACAGAGAAGATTAGCATGGTATCTGCTCAAGGGTAACATGCAAATTCATGAAGAATTCCATATTTTTAATATAAAAATACATGAAATGGGATTGATAATGGAAACAACAGTAGTTTTGTAAAATACCCCATCCTTATATGCACACGGATTCATCAGCATGCCTATTTGGAAGTCTACTGAATTAATTGGATGACATAAGTGACTTTAGATTGTAAATATTCTTCTTAATTCACATGATCATCTAATAAATGGACTGTGGGAGGTGGGGCTAACATCTACTTCCATAGAAGTGTATGGTGAATACTTGCTCAGCAAGTATAAGGGGATGAGAACTGTGTTAATTTATGATAGCCAAAAATCAGGAGTCTGATAGCACTTGTTCAGATTAACAAATTTTATTAGCTTTTGCCTCCTGATGTTATGTCTCCTGATGTTTTTCTTACAAGATAAGTCTCCAAACTTAAGTGCAAAATATTTTCTGTTTATCTGAAAGATAAATAACTTTGGGATAATAAACTGAAATGTTTTATAATAAGAGAACATTACTGGGATATCAGCTGCTCTATTTGAAAGGACAGCATGCTGTCAGTGAAAATTGGATAAAAGAGTACATTATAATTAAAACACAAAGAATTAAGCATTGCAGATTCATCATGTGAGTTAGATCTTACAGGATTAGGCCAGTAATTTATTCTAACAACGGGTTCTCCGAAATGCTTAGAATGTTAACAACCGGTTCTAGAGAATAGGTGCGAACTGATAGAATCCCACCCCTGCTAGTTCTTAGATGATGAGAAGAGACAGTGCTGTTTTCTAAGTCAAAATTGTTTTGAAGGGATATCAAGATAGGAACCCAGAATAGCCTGAGTCATTTGTTTTTTACTTGAAACAAAAGTAACAAATGCTATTTATTTCCAAACAAACATGCTTCAAAATCAGGATCTAGCAAAACAAAACTAAGGACCTGATTCCTTCCCTGGTGAGTGACAATTTGTTACCTTTTCATAATGCTTAAAATCAACTATCTGCAACAGGCATCTCATTTTGCCTTTGATAGGACCAACCTGCAAGTATCCATATTTCCTCCACAATGTCTTATGTTTAGATTAGGTTCTGGCATAGTCAGATGGAAGAAGGTTTATTTACCAAAGAAATAACTGTATGTTTACTTTTTTCATCTCTTATTTCTTGGATAATAGAGTGAAGAACAGACTATAGGTTAGTCAAAGTCTGATATTAAGTTCTTCTTGACCTTTGTCAGTCTACGCTTTGGAAAAAGACATGACTTATAACTACGTGCCACCAAATCTGCAGCAGCTCTTGACAAATATGAACTTCCCAAATGAATGATTGGCAAGTTATCAATAAGGTAAACATTTACATTTTGGTACATTACTTTAGTAACTATAGATATACAGGTAAATACAGACAATAGATATTCATAAAGCTATAAGAACACAATTCAATTTTTAAAAAATGTTATTAACATATCACATAAAAAGTAAAGGCATTTAAAAAAAACTAATCTCATGAATCTGAATATATCTCTTAGCTCTCAAATTCATGCTCCTGAGTCTACAGAAGACTCTGCTGGTTTCCAGTGATTGTAACAAAAATGATCCTTGGAACTTAATAATGAAAGAAAGATGGGAATAAAAAATGGGAATGGTGTAACAGGGTATATATGTGTTGCTCTCATGTCCCTGCAAATTTAATGGCAATATTCAAAATAAAAGGACAGGTACAATTGTGTTATCAAATATTTCATTCAATATTATTTCTCTGAAATGTGCTGTTTAGAATACATAAGCATTCAGACGAAAACTACATTGCTGACTTACTCCACAGAGATACCAAGGTTTTTATATCCTATTGTCCTGAGGATGTTTTTGTTCCAGGTATTAATTCTGATGTTGCGAGAAGCATTAGGTGGTCCATATTGTAGCTTATCCTCTTGATTTTAAAAAATCCTTCCTACCTTATTTTTTTCCATTCAGATATTTACTTCTTTCTATATGCATACATGCTTCTTTATGAAAATAGTATAACAGACAAATAAATTGTGTGTAATAGAATATATATCCATTTATGCTCAGAAAAAATGAAGGTCACATGAAGCTCAAGATAGTTACAATCAAGGTCAAGAAAGAACATTGTGTGATAGCATCACATTAATTCACATAAAGGGATAGGATTCATATTTATCTCTCAGTCCTTCAGAAACTCATTATTAAATATATTTTCCAGGATTCATTATATGTCCCACTGACTCTCCTTTGACCCTATGCCATTTCATCTTCAAGGTGGCAAAGTTTAACAAGACATTAAAGACAAAAGTAGCATTTGTGGGAACATTTTAGATGGTCTATTTTGAAGCCCCATTCAAAACTTTGAAGTTACAACTTGAGATTCAAGTCTGGATAAATGGTGTCCCCATATTCCTTCAGCACTAATTTAAATATTGGACTTCTAATTCCATGGTGAATTATGTCCCAGAATGAAGAAGGCAATGTTGAAATAGAGACTGGTGAATTCTCGAGATGGTGAATTCTGGAGAAGTTATACTCCACTGCTTCTCACGGGTAGACTGCAGGGACTGAGATTTTTATACTGAACTAGGTGGCTGGGAATTAAGGAACGATTTAATGCAGCCCATAGTGACAAAATGTTTACAAAGTATTGCTTCTTATTCAGTTTTGGAAATTGCTTCTTAACTTCATTTAGCTATTAGGAACCATTGCAACAGCATGTTTCAGAACACTGGGTGAGTGTCCTTTAATCTTTAGTGAAAACAGATTTAAATACAAACATAAGTAGTTAAGAAAAAATTATGGAATAAGCAGCAAAAGTATAAATAAAAGTAATAAAGGTAGAATTAAAAAATCTAAAATAAAAATGTGATTATAAATTGATTTTGATAAGTTATCAACAAATAAAGGGTCCAGATGACCCCTGAAATAAGATTTTAAAGCTAATTGTAAGAATCCTTTATGTGAGTAAATGCTATTGTTTTGAACAATAAGCTATGGTGGAATTTTGAAGACTGGACACCACAGGGAACCAGAAGAAACTAAAATTTACAATTAAAGGAGAAAAACATTGACATTTTATTTACTAAAACAGAATGGAGCAAAATACTTTGATCCTGAAGTATTGAAGGATATTTATGAACAATAGATCTGGAAGTTAATTTTAAAATTATCTGCCATTGTAGACAGCATGTGTTTAAAAAATGTTATGAGAAAGGAACTTTCTAGAAAAGAGTGAAGGTGATTTGAAACCAGATTTTAAAATGACAGGCAAAATGATATGGAAAAAAATGCTACACTGGAGTTACAAATGAAACTGGCTCTTAATAATTAAAAGAGATACACAAATAACAAACCAAGATAGTAACCTCAATAATTTTCCAAAATTGGATCAACAAAAGAGGTTTGTTAAAATTTTGAAGGATTTTCTGAGAATGAACAAAGATAACATTGAAGAAAAATCAATCTATGGAAAGCATTTGAACAGATTAAACTTCAAGATTGCTAAAAATAAAGAAATATAAAGTTGGTTTATTTGATAAAGATTAAAATAGAACATGTTGTTATCTCTGATAACTCTTAATGGACTTTTGCTAACCTGGACTAAATGATGTTTCAAAGATTTGTTTATAGATAAGAGATGATATATGGCAAGAGGAGTTCTTGTTTTGTGTATTTTGAGAGAAATTACTAAAATTATTTATTATTTACAAGGAATAATTTCTTTATATATTTCTTTTCTTTTTCTTTACTATATTATTTTTCTTTCTTTTCTGTGTTTATCCTATCTTTTTATTCTGTACTATTGTTTTCTTCTTATTCCTTTATGTTTGTTTGCCTTATTATTTTAATGTTTAAACCACTATAAAAATAATACTATTTTAAATCTTAAGGCTGGAAAAATCTTTACTTTTGTTATTCCATACATATAAATTTTATGACCAACTCAAATATGATTTCTTGCATAATGGTGGGAAATCTTCCCAAGATGCTGATTCAGCATTCCAAGTCAAAGTGTCCATCCAAAAAGCTCCTTTTTTTCAAATCAGATCAATCAGTGAATCAGAGTTGGTTATGACCTTTAAAGTCCTACAGGGCATGAGTCAGTTACTTACAGAACCATCCCATCCAGTCAGGCAAGGAAAATATGCTGCAGACCATGTCAGTAAAGGAATTCTTACTGGCATGGCTCAGAAAGAAAGCTCCTACCTTCTGGAACATTGGTGAGGTGGGCCCCCACTCTCCTAGCCTTCTTCAAAGATTTGAAACCATGGCTTTGTGTCTAGTTTGGACCAGTGGTGGGATTCAATTTTTTTTAGTACTGGTTCAGTGGGCATGGCCTGGTGAGTGTGGCAGGGGAAGGATACTGTAAAATCTCCAGTCAGAGGTGGTATTTGCCGGTTCTCTGAACTACTCAAAATTTCTTCTACCGGTTCTCCAGAACCAGTCAGAACCTGCTGAATACCACCTCTGGTTTGGACCCACAGAGGAGCAAACAACCATGGAACTGGTTAGAAGCCAGAAACCCTCCCTTTACCTTTTAATTAACTTTTCATTTTGAATTTTAATCATCCTTGCCTTTTTTTTAAAAAAATGTACTTTTTTATGATTCAACATTTTATTTGTACACCACCCCAATGCCCTCTGCTAAGGAGATGGGTGGTTTCAAAATTTGATAAATAAATTAAAAATAAATTTAAAAATTGAGTTGCTTGAGGAAAGGCTGGACTTAAATACAACAAATCGAAAATATATATTATGCTAATAGCAGCAGTGAGGGGAACAGGTAAAAAAAAGACAGTTATTTCCTAAATGGTATTCTTACCATCTCACAAATAAACATTTTTGCATTGCTCTGATCTGAGTAGAACAACTTATGATTGTGGATGCTGGGAGATGCAGACAGGAAAAAAAATGATGTCTTAAAGCCATTTCTTCTTTAAGGACAACTGTTCCAGGATTTTGCTAATAAATTAACTGCAAATAGTACACACATTCAAAATGGATCGCAGCTTGAAGGCATTACTGGCATAATATCATATCATATATCATATTTTGTGTGTGTGTGTGTATGTGTGTGTGTGTGTGTGTGTGTTATTCATGAAATCTGAGCAGTATTGCCAGATCTTTAAAGAATTGGGACTTGCCTATTTTCTTGTTGGCCACTTGCATATAAGGAAGATGTATGAGCCATGAGAAGACCAGTGAACCATATATGATATAGATAAATCAATGTTCCTTGTATTGCTTCTTTCTAATTTTTATAGCATCTGAGACAGAGAATCCAAAAAAATCCCACATCAGCTACAAAGGTACTGTACTGATGTTACTGTACTATCATTCCATATAGATCATCTAGAATAATGTAGTTTATACATACTGTATATTATATACATAATAAAATACTCGGCTTGGGTTTTTTTTTCCATGCTTTTCATGTATTTTGAATGCTCCCCATCCAAAACAAATATTTAGCTAAAATCTTTCAATCTAACCATTTGAGATAAATGTCAAAAAATATGCAATGTATAATTTTGTCATCTTAACCATCATTCATTTTTAAATTCATTCATCTTAGGTATAATAGGAAGGGCCACTACTACACCTAGTTAGCCCTCAGCCAAATCAGAAATAGATTAAAGCTCCTAAGAATATAAATTCAAAAATCCTTATGTTAATTATAGACAAGTTGAACACTTATCTTAATTGCAGTGGGAAATTTACAATAAAGTATTTTGCCCTGTATACACTTTGCTTTACTGGTACAGCCAGGTAGAGTACCATGCTGGGAAAAATTGGCCTGAGTAATAGTAGTAATTGTTGTTTCCAAACCTAAAATAAGCACGCTTTCAGTATCATGCAGTAATGACCTGTAGTAATCATAGCAATAGCACTTAGACTTATATACCACTTAATAGTGCTTTACAGCCCTCTCTAAGCAGTTTATAGAGTCAGCATATTGCCCCCAACAATTTGGGCCCTCATTTTACCCACCTCAGAAGGATGGAAGGCTGAATCAACCTTGAGCCTGGTGGGATTTGAACTGCCAAATTGTAGGCAGTTGGCTGCAGCAGAGGTACTGCACTCTAACCACTGTGCCACAGAGGCTCCTTCAAGAAACATACTTTCTTGAGCCTTGATTACATTCTGTGAAAGTCAGAGGATGGTCCACTTCAATACTCTTAAAATTAGTACAACATCTAGAAACATACAGTTCTTCATAAATTCTGCTACTAGCTATTCTTTTATCATCATGCCTCACACTTTTCTGACAATGATTCTTATTCTTTGGTTCTTATAATTATGAGGTTTTTTCCCATTCCATAGCATCAGGAATATATAAGGATGATAATTGTTTACATAGCAGTTTCCATTAATGAAAATGAAATGATACATTGTAGATATCAATAATAATCACAGCTAATAACATTTGAGATACCTAAATAATAAGCTATTATTAGCACAGTAGAAGCAAAATAAGTAGGATTTGTGGAGAATATCACTTAATTCATATTGCATATGTAAATGTGTGTGTGTGTGTGTCACTCTATCTGTTGGAGTATGCTTCATGAATTCAATCATTCTATCTTATAAATATGTTTTTTTCTTTTGACATGCTGAGATCCAAAGATCACTGCTAGGAAAATAAGTCAGCATGCTCCAACCTAGTCTCCATCCAAAAAGATACCTTTTCAATTCAAGAGATCAATTTCAATAATTCCCAGCCAGCCAGAATATAGCTAGTCATTATTCTGTATGAGAATAATAGGAATTGGTTCAACTTGTTTGGGGTCACTAAATTGTGGATGACTTATCTAAGTTTTTTTTCTTTTCTTCCTGTTTACATGATATTGCCTCATCAATCATTTTTTAACCTTCTTGTTTTCCTTGTCTCAGTTCAATTCAGTATTAAAAATCCCCAAACCTCTGTTTCATGAATTAAAACTGCAAGTGTTGTAGGTGAAAGGTAGATAATACAATGATCTAAAGCACAGTGGTATTACAGTAGATTGCCCCAGCTATAGAAAATATGCTATCTATGGGCTCAATGTACATTGCACCTGTCTGTTTTTTTTTCTTTTAAAATATTTCCTTTATATTTAAAAAATAATGATTAGAAAGCTGGCACATTGCAAAGCAGGCAAATTGCCAATCGCATAGGAATTTTTAACAAACAAATAAGGTGAATCTTCTGAAGCCAGTGTTTATTTGGAAATGTCCTCACTGGCACAAGAAAGAAATGAACATTACATGAGATGGTAAAAAACATTACAGAGAATAGCAGGAAGAAACTTCCTTTGCTTAGTCACAATTCATAAAGGAAACAATTTTGTACATAGGCAATACCTCATACTATGCCTATAACTTCTCAAAATTACAGACATGTCAACCAGCAAATTGATGGGGAAATGTTGATTACAGAATGAAAAACAAGTGATCAATAAACCCAAGTGAACAGAAAACAGAACTAAAGAAACTAGCAGAATAAGAAAATACCTTGGTTCCATATGAGAGTGTTATTATTCTTGGTTTTGAAAGGCATATCGTTCATTGTTAGTACAATCACTCATGTTCAGTGCAAATCACCTTATTCATTATTGTTGTAGATCTGCAAGAATCATATCAATATGTGCAAAACTGAACTAGAATGTTTTTCTTAGCAGTTTCACATAGAATAAGTGATAATTTATGAAAGCAGCCATAAGGTAATTTGAAAGTGATTTTGTTTAAGATTACATGTTCAAAATCACGAGGATCTATGCTTGCCAAGTTCTTGGTTTTCATTTACATCGGATTGTTGTGGCAACTTTACATTGATGTAAAATGCAACAGCTATATTACTAAACAGAGCAAGATACAGGTTCAAACAATGCTGAAATATTGAAAGACCTTTATGAATTACCAACGGCTTACTGATAACAGTTTTGACCTTCAAAGCTCTATGTGGTTTAGGGGCTGACTTGCTTCACTTGTTACAAACATATCTGATTGTTAAGGTCACTAACAAAAGTCCTCTTGAAGATGTCACCACTCTCATTATTTAAATCATTAAATAATTAAGTAAAATCTTTCTATCCATGGGATAAGAATGCCTTCTGAATTGTTTCTGGGTAAAGAATGCACTCCCCTCCAGAGTAACTTATCTGCCCCCTCCCATTCTCTCTGGATTTAGAGCTTCAGTAAATTTATGCAAGTTTTTAACCTGTTAGATGATTTCAATATTTACTGTTATTTCACTGTTTCCCCACCCCACCAACTTATTGTATGCAGTCTGCATGGGGTTATCCTTGAAGAGCATTCAGAAGCTTCAACTCATGCAGAGTTCAGAGGCAGTCTTCGAGGCCCTAGAGTAGCCCCACATTGCTGTTCCATGAGCTGCTGGTTTCAATGTGTTGGTTATTACCTATAAAAACCTGCATTGCATGGGTCCAGGTTACCTGAGGAATTGTCTCATTCATGCCCTCTCTGCCTGTGCTAGCAAGGAGTTATGCTACATGCCCCATCAGTCAAGGAGTTCTAGCTTGCGGAGTCCAGAAGAAGAGCCTTCCCTGCCATGGTCTCTGGCCCTTTGGAACATCTTGCTCCCTGAGTTGAGATTGGCTCCTGACCTTCCACAAGAGCCAGGAGACCTGGCTGTGCCAGCTGGCTTGAGGCCTCAATGGAAGATGATTATCAACCAATAGTAGCTGCACCTTCCCCCTCCCTCTAAAAAAGTATTCGGTTCCTTTCTTCCCCATCTTTTAGTTTTAGTTATAATTTATATATTTATTGCCATTTTATTGTGATTTTGTACATTAGTAAATATATTCATGTTTTTATTTTGATGTTGTAAGCCTCCCAGAGTTACCTTATAGCAAGAAATGTAATAAATAAATAAAAATAAATATGTTATGCCTTTTAAATTTTGTTGACAGCCTTAAATGCTCACCAGCGCACAACAGCAGGATAAAAATCAAGTCAATCAAATAAAATAATAAACTTTTAGATGGTTGTAATAAAAGTCTATTTTAATTTTAACAAGTTTTCTTTCTATCAAGCCACATAAAAAAGCAAAAGTGAGAGAAAGCCTGAGTTGGCAATGGAAAGAAGACTGCACTCCATTAGTAGCTCAGCCAACACTATTTCCAAAATCCCCATCGCTCAGTAGTCTTCCAAACATTGTGTCTTGTTAGTTTATCAGAAATCAATTTCTAATTAGAAATCAGGGGTTTAGCATTGACATTTATTAAGCTGCATCTCTATCTTAGTCTATGCCAGTGGTTCCCAAACTTTTTCAGTCCACCGACCCCTTGTTGCTGCAAACTCACCCTCAGTGACCCCCACCCAGGGGCAGGATTCAAATTTCTGTGGGTGTGGCCTAATTTGAGGGTGTGGCTCGATGGTCATGTGATTGGGTGGGTGTGGTTTGGTGGTCACATGACTGAGTGGGTGTGGCTTGGCAATCATATGGCTGGGTAGGTGTGGTTTGGTGGTCATGTGACTGGGTGGGCGTGGCCAGGTGACTGGCAAACCAAATACAAGTGGTCCTCACTTAATGGCCGGTTGCTTAGCAAGTGTTCTAATTTATGACTGGCCTCCCCAGAGCTACTTGACCTGTTTTTAGAATTTTGACAGCCATGCACACACATACACACACACACTCTTCTAACCCTGCTGGAGCAGGTCATTGGACTAGATTCAGCAAAGCATCTCTGATTAGATTCTAGTAGTGAATAGAATCTAATCAGAGATGCTTTGCCGATTCTTGTTGATTTGTTTTATTTGTATTTATTTTATGTTGCTGAATTGCATTGACATGTGTGTCCCTTCTTGTCCACAGCCCAATTTTTGCAGCAAAAATTACTGACCTCTGGCTTTGCTCTACTTTTCAAACATGCCACCAGTGCTGCATTCTATGTGCCGGCTCTGCAGGTCCACCCGATTGATCCCGCTGCACCAGAGGGACCTGCCCAAGCAAGTCTGAGTGGCAAGGGGTGCACGCGCAAGCCATTTCCCCACCCACCCAAGCCCCCTAACACCAGTTCCACCTCCATGCACATGCTCCCCTTGCCAAGCTACAGAAGGCTGCTGGAGGAGTGTCCCAGACCCCAGAGTAGGTAGGTGGGTGGGTGGGTGGGTGGGTGCAGGAGACTCCTTAATCCGGATTGCAACCGGGGAAAGGGTGCAAGTCCATTCCATTTTTCCCCCACCCACCCACCCTTTCCCCAATTTTCCCAGCTTGGGGGAAAAAAAACCAGCGCTGCTTCACACACACCCCGCCATCAGTCCGTGCCCATGCACACATGCTCCCGCTCACCCATCCACCCACCTTGCACCAACACGGCATCCTTCTCCCACCTCGCCCCTTCATTCCCACCCTCCGCTGCACAGGCACCCTTCTCCTTTTGCTGCATCTGCTCTTGGCCAGCGGAGGTGCACTGCTCCTGGCCCCGCCACACATCCATCCCATTAATCCCAGTGCCGGTGGCGTAGGAAGAGGGAGATCCTGCTGAAAAAGCATGGCTCGCTCCTCCTGCCGTCCAGTGTTGCAAAGATGCCACTGCACGGGTGGGCTAATTGGTTGCCTCCTCCACCAACACTTTGTATCGCCTGGAGCTGAGCGAGCAATGTTCCCAGCACCTCTGCCGCCTCCCCTGGTCGACCGACCCTCCAGCCCATCAGCTCCTCTGCCGCCACCTCCTCCTCTGTCCAATACCCTGGCCAGCAAGGCAGACCTGGTCGGCTGCAGCAAGGAGGAACTGGTGTGATGCTTGCACCGGGAGGAGGCCAAGAAGCTGGTGCAATGCGGCCAACTGATCCAGGGCATGAACCAGAATGCTGCAGGAACACCTGCACGAGATCCATGACCTGAAAGCTGTCAATGGGTGGCTATAGGCGGAGAACCGCGAGCTGCACAACCTCTGCTGCTTCCTGGATGAGGACTGGCTGAAAGCCAAGTGCCTGGCCCACCACTGGCAGCTCTTCTGGCATCACGCAGCACAAGTCCTGCGCGATGAGGTGGCTGGCTGCCTGCACAAGCTGACCAGCTTGGAAGGGCTGCTCATCCCATTAAGTCCTTTGCACCGCTCTGGTGCAACAGTCAATGGGGTGAGCCTGAGAGAGGGAAAGAGAGAGAGAAAACTGGTAGAATCCCGCCCCTGAATTGTGCCCTGTGATCCCACATCCAGTGCCTCCCTGCTGCTTCTTAGCACCCCCCTGCTGCCCCCCTTGCCTCTTAGTGCCTCCCTAAGGCATCCCACACCCCCAGGGGATGGTCCCACCCACTTTGGGAACCATTGGTCTATGCAGTGACCATAAACTCCATTGAAAAGAAACTACTCTGTACTATGGGTTCATTCAATCATTTCTCTCTCTTTTTTTGTTAAATTGTGTGTGTGTGCATGTGCGTGTGTGTGCATGCGTGTGTACATGTGTATCTGTGTATGCCTATGAATCAGGGTTGACTCCTGGTCACTACTTAAATGAGTCCCTGCAGTTTCCTTGACAATATTTAAAAAGTGGTTTGCCATTGCCTGCTTTTTAGATCAAAGAGGCAGTGAATGGTCCAAAGTCACTCAGCTGATGGAATAAAAATTCATTGTCTCTTGGTTTTTAGCCTTAACTACTACATCAAATTGACTCTCATTTATTAACTACTAGACTTAAAACAAACTAAACAACTATGATTGTTTTGTAGTATTATTAACTAGTAGACTTAAAACAAACAAAACAATTATGATTGCTTTGTAGTAGTAGAAACTCATGAGTTATAAATTGATAATTAAATTATCTATTTTTCTCTGAAATAGCTACTGGATTTGATTATCCAAGCTTCTAATTATTTGCAAGTTAAGATAAACTACATATTTGCTAATAGTATCTACCTTAAAGTGCCTTATTCGTGCTTAAACTCCATTGAAATTAATGGGGCTTAAATTAATTGCAACTAATCTTTCTCATTGATTTTAAGACTATTTATATTGGATGGAGGCCAAACTGTTTCTATTTCACAGGAGTATTTGGAAAATGTGTTGGTTTGAACGTTTTTCCTTTTATAAATGAGGGGAACAAAATTCTTAAATGAAAAGTGATAAATCATTTAGTATGACATTTCATAGTTTGCTTAAACATACATGATATACACACCTTTGTGAGATATAATTCCTTTTAATATAGTACCTGAAAAGAAAAGAAGTTATACCTGGAAAATGAGTTCTTAGGCTCTAGAGAAACTTAAAATTACTCCTTCCAATTATTCACCAAGGGGCAGTATTTACCTTCTTTGATTTGCTACTTGCTAACCAGGAATTTTAAAAGAGGGGAATTTGAAGGTACCCAATCTTTCTAGCAATATATCCTTCTGGATTCTGGAATGGAGAAAACACACATTTCACATCAATTTAGAGCTGATAAAAGAATAAAAGTCTTCAGTCGTTCTTTGCATATTTGATATTTACTTTCATGCTCTTTTGAAGGCATTCTCACTCCAGGAATGCAAAGTAAATGAATAACATTAAGAAGATGTAATAACAATTTTGAAGATGTTAGGTTGAGTTAACCTGTAATTTTAAATGCTACATTTTAAACAGCAGTGACTCCTACCTAATAAAAAGTAAACATAGTTCAGATTTAATTAGGGAAAACTTAAAGTGCTAACAAAAATTTTAATTTTTAAAGTACAAACTGAGCCCAAACCTTTTGTACAGTATATTTGGTATATACTTGGAGCTTCAGATAAGGGGTCTTGTCACATTAATTCCAGTGGAGTCAAATCATGATACTTGTGGTGCAAACATAGTCAATTGTGATTTATTCCATAATGATTAAACTATTCCTAATTCAGTATGATTATCAGGTGACTTATGTAATTGTTATCATTAAACATAGGGAGAAATGTTTGCTGTCATGAATTATTTGGCGGTAGGGCAATAAAAATATAAAATATATAGTTTTCTGAGTCCCTAAAATAGGTGTACTCAATACTCATTTTTCACTTATTGCTCTAGTTTTTAGAATACACATGCAGAATTGACTGTACTGTGAATTCCTTTTAAAGCAAGGATGGAAAGCTTGCTCTACATGATCTAATTTTATCCAGACTTTGGTTCAATTTCAAAAGCTTCTTGCAAGCAGTCAGCGCAAACTTCAAGCAAGAGTGATGTCTGCCTACTCTGCAGCAGCTTTCTGGACATGGGAGATAAAACAGGTCAAGCAGAAGAGGCAAGAAGGAGACAGAAATGGGATTGCCTTGCCCACTTCTGTAATGGCCTCATTATCAGCAAGTTTGCCATTACCAGCAATGAGACCATTCAATAGATAACCCATAGATAAATATATAAATAAATAAATAGATAAAGCTGTACATTGACTACCATGCTGACTGTATCAAAAGTAAGTCACACAACCTGCAACTCAGCTTTAACCTTCAACCACAACCTTACCTCAACCAATCCACCATCACCCAAGACTAGGCACGCACGCCCCTAACTACCTCAATTCCAACTACTGCTGGCCTTAAATGCAAGCTACTCAATGCAAGAAGCCTTGCGAATAAAATACCTGCATTTTTCCTCTTACTAAATATGGCTAAATTCGACATCATATTTGTCTGTGAAACATGGCTCAACGCATCTCTCCCTGACTCCATTACCACAGTAAGAGACTATCATGTTTACTGATCAGATCGTGAAATTCGTAGAGGAGGTGGTGTTGCTATCTTCTATAAAAAGTCCTTACACCTAAAAAACATCCAAGTTACCCAGGAGCTTACTCTTCCTGAGACCATCATCTGTGAACCATCCTTAAATATCACATTTCAATTCTTACTATGTTACAGAGCACCTAATTATGACATCGAACATGTAAACAAGCTAAATACACTACTAACATGGGCAGCATCCTGCCCACACGCTTTTATCTTTCTTGGTGACTTCAATCTACCTCATATTGACTGGACCCTAAATGAATGTACAACTGAACCCATACACACAACCTTCTACAATGCTGTTACAAATCTGGGACTGGAACAACTAGTAACCAACAACACTAGACTAAACAACTGCCTCGATCTCATCTTCTGTAATAGTTTGAATTTAATTTATGGAATACAAACTAAAGAACCCTTTTCCAGCAATGACCACAATATGATTGACTTTTGTCTCAACATACGCCCACACAAAAATCATCACAAAGATGTAATCCCCAATTATAACTTCAAAAAAGGCAACTATGATCTTATAGACAACAATCTCTCATCCCGTGATTGGCAATCTCTATTCACTGGATACAATACTGTTGAAGACCATTACAACATATTTTTACTTGAAGTCAAAAGAGTCATCAAACTATATGTACCAACAACAACTCCCAAAACAACAATAATAACAACAACAAAAAAACAGATTACCCATAACAATAAGGAAACTTCAATCCAAAAAGAGATCACTCTGGCGGAAAAACAAATCTGGTCACGTTGCCAATTTCAAAAGCCGATACAAAAATTTATGCCACCAGATAAAGACTGAATGCACCAATTATCACATTAAACAAGAGGAAAACCTTCTATGCACCAATTCCACCCGCGCTTTTTACAATTTTGTAAACAACATACTAAAAGACTCAAGGTCCATCCCACCCCTGACAGGACCTAATGGTAAAGACTGCAATTATGACACCATTAAAGCCAACATCTTTAACACATTCTTCGGCTCAGTATTTGTAAACAGCAATGGATCATGCCCAGTATTTCCTAGCCAAACCACAGACAACTACAATGATCTAATCCATATCGATTTTACAGAAGACAATGTTGAAAAAGCACTACGCAATCTAAAACCATCTCTATTTATTGAACCAGATGGAATATATAATCTTTGAAAAATCTTTCAGGACCAGCTCCTTGCCTAACCTATGGTCACAAGCCACGGTCATCCCCATCTTCAAAAAGGGAGACCCCAGCCTAGTTGAAAATTACAGACCAATCTCCTTATGCTGCATCAGCTGTAAAGTCATGGAATCAATTATTAACCAATCCATTATCCTCCACAAACAACCTACTCTCCAATAAACAATTTGGTTTCAGGAAAAAACTATCCTGTAATGTGCAACTTACACTGCAAAAACATATGTACTACACAACTCAATCAGGGCAAAGCAATAGATGCAATCTACATAGACTTCTGTAAAGCCTTTGATTCAGTGGTACACGACAAACTACTCCTAAAACTAAAATCTTATGGTATCTCTGGACACCTGCATAACCGGATAGAAGCATTCCTGTCAAACAGACAACAAATGGTCAAAATTGGGAGTGTCCTATCAAATTCTGTACCTGTCAACATTGGTGTCCCCCAAGGCAGAGTTTTAGGACCAATTCTCTTCATACTCTACATAAATGACCTCTGTGATCATATTAAGAGCAACTGCATTCTTTTCACTGATGATGTAAAGCTGTTCAATACCACAGGACAATACTGCTACCCTTCAAAAAGATCTTGACGATGAATCAGAATGGTCAAACAAATGGCAACTTCAAATCTCAACAAATATATGCTCTGTCTTACATATTGGCAAAAAAAATCAGAAAATAAAGTACAAGCTGAATAGTCAAGATCTTGTTGAAGCTCTGTAAAGGACCTTGGAATACTCATCTCTAATTATCTAAGTGCTAGAGCCCACTGTAACTACATAGCCAAAAAGGCATTAAGAGTTGTTAACTTAATCCTACGTAGCTTTTTCTCTGGTAATATCACACTACTAACTAGAGCATACAAAACATTTGCTTGACCAATACTCGAATACAGCTCATCAGTCTGGAACCCACATTACGTATCTGATATTAGCACAGTTGAGAAAGTCCAGAAATATTTCACAAGAAGAGTTCTCCACTCCTCTACTCGTTGTAGAATACCTTATGCCACCAGACTTAAAATTCTAGATCTAGAAAACCTGAATTACGCCGTCTTCGGTCTGATCTAAGTATGGTATATAAAATCATACATTGCAATGTCCTACCTGTCAATGAATACTTCAGCTTCAACCATAACAACACAAGAGCACACAATAGATACAAACTCAAAGTTAACCACACCAAACTTGATTGCAGGAAATACGACTTCAGCAACAGAGTAGTCAATGTCTGGAATACTCTACCTGACTCTGTAGTTTCTTCCCCAAACCCCAAAAACTTTAACCTTAGACTGTCTACTATTGACCTCACCCCTTTCTTAAGAGGTCTGTAGGGGTCGTGCATAAGCGCATCAGCGTGCCTACTATCCCTGTCCTATTGTTTCTTTTATTTTTCTTATATGTACCCATTTCATGTTTCATGTATTCATAACTATGTATATACTTATACCTATTATCTTGTAAGCAATTGACAAATCAAATAAATAAATAAAAATATATAAATATGAGAATGTTGATATATTGCAGGAAAAAATCTTATATATCCTTCACTTACAATATAATTTCCAATGTGAACTTCAAGCTTCTGACCTGAGAAATCTGTTACAAGAATTGTGGGAGGAAAGACAAACAATTTTCAATATGATTAGTCCACCAAAAAATATGACTGATAAATGGTAAATTCATAATTAGATGCAGAATGGGAACCTTACTCTCCCTATCTTAATCCCACACTTCATCAATTATCCACCCAAACTCATTTTGACTTCTTCAAATGTTGACTTTCTGTGTGTGTGTTTCTGCAATGGTTTTTGCTCCTCATTTTCTTATTTGACTTATTTATGTTGTCAGCATTGGATCTTGTTCATCATGCATTTTCCTCATATTTGGAGCCAGCCAAGAAGAGAGGAAACAGCAACAAACATAAACTGTGTGCATTGTTAGCCATTGTGATTATTATTTATGTGTTTATTTTAGATGAAAGTCTAATCAACCATGGTGAATTCTCCTTCCTTTTTTCATAAACCTAAATGTCATGGATAAGTTCTGCTGCTGTCCCCAGCAGTAAACTGTTTCAAAATCACTTGGTGCTCTAAATGCAAAGCAGTTTCTGGAATTATGACTTGCTTTGTTTTTAATGCCAGGATTAGTATTTATTGCATCATTGGGACTGTATAAATACTAGAGAAACCTTTCCCATTCAGAAGCATTGCAATTTCTCAGGAATGGTGATGCATGTTTGACAAAAAAGCACTGTGGTACCAACATTTGGGGCTTGCAATCACACTCCACAATTTTTCATTCTATCAAAGTGCTTCACAAGCATGAATGAATTAAAAGTGATGTTTCAGAAAACAACAGCAAATTGTAAGCATCCAGGTTGAGATGTGAGAATCACTTTGAAAGGGTGTCAGATACTATAAGCCTCGTCCAGAAAGATGCAGATGAAAAGTTTGATCTCACTGAAGTCTTCTATAGTGAGCAAACAAATCAACCTTATCTTCAGATCTCAGACAGGGACTCTGAAATGTAAAACTGAGACAGGCACAGGAGCATAAGGGCTGGATCAGCATGCTGAGTATGTGGCTCTATATGCTATCAGACAAACTGGGTATCTTACTGAAACTTAATAACTTTCCACTGTCACAGATATGCCCATTTTACTGCCTGAAGAATGATGCAAAGGAATGCTTGAAAAGCAGACATCACTCATGAAATCTGCAAACCCAGAACAAAGCCATGCTGCCAATTTATGCTTTCTGCTTTCTTCTAGTAGTATTGACCAGGGAGGGGGGAGGGATTAAAGATAAGGGGAAACACTCCTCTCTGAACTCCTATCCCTTAGCAATTTGAAATACTACTACGCAAGTTGACATTTTCTTTTTTAACATTGTCAGAAGCCGAAGAATTACATTCCTCTGTTTTTAAAGGTTTTAGGAAAGGTTACCCTGTTTACATAACTGAACATTTTCCTGTGTTTCTCTTTGTATATGTAGGTTAGCAGATATAAAAATTGCTGTGTATAGCAGAGATACAAATTTTAAAGTGTTCTTTTACTATACGAGTTTTTAAATGCTGTTTCTATCTATAAAGCTCCACTAAAAAGGCACTAGAGCAGGGGTGTCAAACTCACATCATCACGGTGGCATCACGTGATGTATTGGAATGTTTTTTCCCTTCACTAAACCGGGTGTGGGCGTGGCCCACATGTGACGCATCCAGCCCCTGGGCTGGGAGTTTGACAGCCAGCCCTGTACTAGAGCTTCATTGCATTCTTTTTAATTTTAGAAATATTTTTGGCCAAGATTTGGCAGACACCATTCAGTTTGCATAGCACAGCAAAGAATACAAAATGTTTAGGTCTCTTCTAGAATCTAGAATCTTCTAGAATCTTCAAATACGCCTTTGAAAAACTCTTCTCTTTCAGATACAAGTCTGTGCAGCAACAGGCGAAGATTAAAAATAGTGAACTTTGATGAGGTATTCAGGCTAGTGGTGTCATGCTGTGCAGAAGAGTGGGCTAACTTGATAGTTTCATTCTGAGTGTCAGGCAAGGAGAAACTGATCTCTCTTGATGGCTGTACATTACTGCCATTGTTAATCAGTCAATATAAAGTACTCATGAAGGAGCAGCAGATGTTATACTATGTAGAAAGAAGTAGGACACCTGGGTTTCCTTACTGTCTAATTAGGTTCTCCATGTGATAGACTACTTGTGCTGTAGACAAAGGAAGGCAAGTGTTAGGGTAAATATTAGCAAAAGACACATGGCAAAGCTTAACCCATCTAGAATTCAAATAAAATAGGGAGAGGAATTTTGAATAACTTTGAAATTTGGATAACTTTGGAATTTTGAATAACTAATAGCATATAGTTGTTCCCAAAGAGAAAATTAAGAGTTAGTCCAGCTCTCTAGCTTCATTATTCTATCTTGAAGACCAACTCAAAAATTAGTCAGAACCCAGGGGCTATTAAAAGGAACAACTCAATATGAAGATTTAATATTTGGAAGAAGATTTTGGTTTAATTGCATTTATCTAAGTGAACCAAAGTTATTCACAGTTCCCAGATTAATATTCATACCTAAATGCATTCAAAGAATAACTGAGTTTGAAAAGAACAATGTTCCAAGTAGTTCAGGGCATAAGGATCAGGATAGATAAAACATTCAGCCTTAAAGTAGCCAGAAATTTCTCAAGTAAAATCATTGCTAGGAAAAATCATTGTTAAATATCTTATTTTATTTGCCCTCAGTCTTATTGGTATGAAGACTGGAAATTATTAGCCTTATGATTCAATTGGGGTTACAATCAGTGGTGGGATTCATTTTTTTTTTTACTCCCAGTTCTGTGGCGTGGCTTGGTGGGCATGGCAGGAGAAGGATAAAATCTGTAAAATCTCCAGTCAGAGGTGGCATTTGCCGGTTCTGTGGACTACTCAAAATTTCCCCTACTGGTTCTCCAGTAGGTGAAAAGGTAGGTGCTTGTTTCTCAGACATAGAGCTGTCTTGTAGAATTGCAGGAGATGGGAGTGTTGTTTTGTTCAGATTATCTGAAATGCAAAGAGGCAATTTCAGGAAGCACACTGAGAATGGAGTAACTGCCTGATCTATGTTCATGATGAAGACCAATGTCATGATGAAGTGACAAGGACTAAAACCATAGGAACTTAGAATGGCCTCAGAACTCCATAGGGATCTGCCCATCATGGTAACTGTTCAGACAGAACCTGGCATCCTGTGTCAATGTCTACAGTTTTGAGTATTAGCTTTAAAGTGTTTTGATATTATTTGTTACTCTATGATACTATGGTTATCTTTCTTCATTTTAATTCATCTAATGATTTTAATACCAGCAAGAAGTGCCAGATTGACAGTGCTAGACAGAGTTTTTCCACCTTGCCAGGAAACAAGCAGTTTGTAGGATAGCAACATTTCCCTCTGTTGCTGTTGTATTGCATGATCTGGCTTGAAAATCCAGCTCCCCCCATGCAACTCACTCAAATATCATAATATAAGGATATGTTGGTTTCAATAAACACAGTCAGAGAAATGTGGCCAGAACAAGCATAAACAATAAACCATTTAAACCAGATTGATTTAACCATCACTTAGAAACTGTAGTCCAGAGCCAGTCTAGATAAAAGTAGGACCAGGGGTGACATGATAGCAATATTCCAGTATTTGAGGGGCTGCCACAAATACAAGGGGGTCAACTTATTTTCCAAAGCATCAGTAGGCACCAGAAGAAACAATGGATGGAAACTAATTAAGGAGAAAAGTAACCTGGAATTAAGGAGAAACTCCCTAACAGTCAGGACAATTAACCAGTTTAACAGCATGCCTTCAGAAGTTATAGGTGCGTCATCACTGGAGGTTTTTAAGAAAAGACTGGACAGCCACCTACAGTATCTGAAATGATATAGGGTCTACTGCTTGTGCAGGGGTTTGGACTAGAAGACCTCCAAGGTCCCTTCCAGCCCTATTCTAATTGAAATGTATTTTTTAAAAGTTGCATTCATTGATATGCAAACAATATTTTTAAAGGAGAGCATATGCATTTTTCCATGTATTTAATAAGTCAACCAAATACAAGCGGTAAAAATCCAAATGAACATTATTACAGTTAGAACATTCTGTATCTCTTCCTGCCATTTAATGTGTTCCTGAGTTTTGCAGTCCAAGAATAATAGCTTTAATATTTAATGCAGTACAGCTATAGAGATGTGCTATGTTCCTTCCTGCTTCAAACGTTCTACCATCATCCCAGTGCCAAAGAAGCCCTCCATTAAGGAACTGAATGACTACAGACCAGTTGCTCTAACATCTGTAGTTATGAAAATCTTTGAAAGGCTTGTGCTGTCCCACCTGAAACCCATCACAGATCTGCTGTTCGATCCTATGCAGTTTGCATACTGAGCAAATAGATTGACAGATGATGCTGTTAACATGGCTCTGCATTACATCCTACAACACCTTAAATCTCCAAATACCTACGCAAGGGTCCTCTTTGTAGACTTCAGTTCAGCATTCAATACCATCATTCCAGACACTCTTCTAAGTAAATTAAACCAACTAGCGGTACCTGGACACACTTGTAGGTGGATCATAAGCTTCCTAACAGACAGGAAGCAGCAGATAAAACTAGGCAGAATCACATCTGATACCTGTACAATCAGCACAGCCCCCCCCCCCCAAGGCTGTGTGCTATCTCCACTTCTCCCTATAACTTGCCTCGTGGTGTAACCGGAACAATCTGGAACTAAACACACTCAAAACCGTAGAAATTGTAGTAGACTTTAGAAGAAAACCTCCTATACTACCAGCTCTTACAATACTAGACAACACAGTATCAACAGTAGAGACCTTCAAATTTCTAGGTTCTACCATATCACATGACCTAAAATGGACACCTCACATCAAAAACGTCATCAAAAAAACACAACAAAGAATGTTCTTTCTGCACCAACTCAGAAAGCTCAAACTGCCCAAGGAGCTGCTGATACATTTCTACAGAGGAATTATTGAGTCTATCATCCACACCTCTATAACTGCCTGGTTTGGTTCTGCAACCCAACAGGACATACACAGACTTCAGAGGATAATTAGGACTGCAGAAAAAACAATTATTACCCACCTGCCTTCAATTGAGGACCTGTATACTGCACGAGTCAAAAAGAGGGCTGTGAAAATATTTACAGACCCCTCACATCCCGGACATCAACTGTTTCAACTTCTTCCCTCAAAACGACACTATAGAGCACTGTACATCAGAACAACTAGACACAAGGACAGTTTTCCCCAAAAGCCATCACTCTGCTAAACAAATAATTCCCTCAACACTGTTCAACTAGTGTATACTACTATTACTGTTAATCTTCTCACCACTCCTTATCACCCATCCCCTCCCACTTGACTGTTTCCTAGTATGATTTGATTGTTGATTGTACCCTATGACTATCATTAAGTGTTGTATGTTATGATTCTTGATTCTTAATGAATGTACCTTTTTATGTATACTGAGAGTATTTACACCAAGACAAATTCCTTGTGTGTCCAATCACACTTGGCCAATAAAGTATTCTAATCTAATCTAATCTAATCTATATTCAACCTTTCTTTAAAGAGCTTAATATAGCATATATTAGGATGTCCCCTCCTTTTACTCTCATAAGAAACATGTAAGATACTGGCTGACCTGACTGGCCCAAAGTCATCAAATGATCCATGGTCCATGTTTTGGTCTCTCCATTCCAATACATTATTCCAGCCTTCCCCAACCTGCCATCCCCTGAATGGGTCAGGACTTGTATTTTTTCCCCTTTTTGTGTCTTTGAGTCAGTGTTGATTCCTAATGGATTACTTGGGCAAGTCCCTGCAGGTTTTTTGGCAATATCTCTTAGAAGTGACTTGGCCTCCTTCTTAGGACTAAGAGACAGTGCCTGGCCCAACGTCACCCAACTGGCTTTGTGCCTTAAGGTGAACTACATACAACTCACTATCTCCTGGTTTCTAGTCAGATGCATTAACCACTAGGCCAAATTGGATGGGTTGAGACTACACCCCTCCCCCCTGAAAATCTCAGAATGCTGACAGTGAATTGGGTGTGTGTGAAACTCTGAACACATTTGAAGAGAGCCAAATTAATATTCCATTTGCTGCAGCCGAGAATGAAATGACAGTATAGCTAGAAGAAAAATGCTAATTGTGCATTTCATAAGCAAATTAATACATGCAGCTGTCTCTACCCTCTTTGCTAAAACAAGACCATTAAGCCCATAGTCAAAACAGGATATGCAATGAAAATTGTTTGTTTGTTTGATTTGCACACTGCCATAATCTGCAAGAATTCCTGGCAGTTAACAACCATTAAAAAGCATACATAATTGTTCTCACAAATTGTCTGCCAGATTCCCTTCCCCCAATTTTATATGTTAAGGATTCTTTTTGAAAGAAAAAGAGATTGATAAATGAAGCAGCATTTTACAGAAGTAAAGTATCAGCTTCTAGCATCATCTTTAGTTACATGAGTGTGTCTAGGCTCCATCTGTCCAGGAAAAAATAATAATAACAGTGGAAAGAAAGGAAATATCCTGGAGGCTAGAGGTAGTTGGGGAACAATCATACCAATGTACCTTTTAGTAAATAAATGTGGCTGAACCATTCAACCATATGGAGAAAATTCTTCCTAGACCAGAGGCTTAGGCTTCTCTTTGATGAGTTCAACTTCTTTGAGCCACATGAATAAATGAAGAATATAAACTGATTTGAACCTTCTTATTTAAAATAAATACTCTGGGAGAACAATAGGAACTGACATTTGCAACGATAGAAGTAAGATATTGCTAGGCATTTTACTGCAGTTGCTTTTTGTTTATTTTTCTTTCATTAATCTCTGTGATGTTTCTTTTCTCTACTTGGACCAAATGCTGTTGCATCAAATTCAGATATGTGCTGCTGAGGACAAATACAGAATTATTTTTATATATTTGCCTTTCACTTCACAAAATCTAATTTTTAGAAGATAAAAATGAATTCTCTGATCAGAATATATTAAGCAAATTAAATACAATTCAACTTAGTATGCATAAAATCTGTGTCTTAAACCTATGTGCTAAGCTTGATATTCAGTTCCACCTTTGCCTTCTTATAGTATAAAATTAACCAGTGAAACACATTTAACAAGCTGTGGCTGTTGGCTGCTCACTCACATTTTATTTGGGAACATATTTGCATTCCCTTTAACATTGAAAATGCCATCTAAAGAAATTCCAAGTTTATATTTTTACATACCTTGAGAATATGAAGATGAAACAAAAGTCTAATTTGCATAAAAATGGAAAAGTAGAGGTCAAACACCATATCAACTTTGTTTACATTAGCCCAGCATTCTATACTGCTTGCTAATCTTAGCCAATATTAATATTGCTATGTTACAGAATTCTTAATTGTAGGTCATTCCTGGTTTCTTGAGGCCTCACCTGCTTCCTCAATTGTCTGGCTACTTCAGTTTGGCAGGTGAACTCCAGTTTACTCCAGATTCCATCAATTAGATTAGAACATATAATCTATTGGGCCTCTAGAAGAATGCTGCAGCAATGCCTGCCCTCCAGAATGAAATTCCCATTGGGATTTGAACAACCCCCCTCCTACTAGTAATTCAAATCCCCCCCCCCCCCAAGTATGCCTCTTCACCTGAGCTTCTGGTGAAGATAATTGATGCCTCTTTTTCCTGTTTCTCTTTGGAATCTCCCATGATTCATCTTCAGTGGATGACATAGGGCTTAAAGTTTTATTAGAAAAATAAAAAAGTAGCACTCTCTGTTTTCTCTTCAACGTGCATTATCTTCACTTATTTATTTTTTAAAGGGAAAAAAGCTATAACCTCAAATGAGATTGTCATAATGTGTGAAAATTAAAATTGAAGAGAAAGAAAAGCAGTAGCTTTTAACACATTAGTGATATTTAATCAGAATTGGGTAAATTTGCAGCTTCCTAAACAGAAAGAAATTAATAGTGGGGAGAATTATCTTTTAGAAAGATCTTTACTCCATAGGCAATGTGAATGTTAGATGTTATATCATGATTATGCGATAGATATATACTGTATATGTGTGTGTGTGTGTGTGTGTGTGTGTGTACGTACACACACACACACACACACACACACACACACACACACACACATATAAAACACCAGAATGTTTTTTTCTTCATGCACAGCAGTAGGCTAGCACCAAATTTAAAACAGAAATGGCTGTGAAAGCCTGACTCACAGACGAACACAATACAGAAGCCTGATGGTGGAAGATGAGATTCTGCCGAAACGTTGCTACAACTTTAAAAGCGCGCGCGCACACACACACACACACACACACACACATATATATATACCTTCTCTTCCCTCTGGGTGGTATGTGTTTTCCTCAGTCTTGTGTACTCTACCTGGAAGCTTGAGGATTCTATGCAGTATCTTAGCTGTTCCTACCACTGCTGTCTTCTGTACAAAGAACTCCAACATTGTTCTGAGGATCTATTGGAACCATTCTCCTATCTTAAGAGTCACAACCCTGAGTGCTCCTGCCAGTATTGGGACCACTTTGGTCTTTACTTTTCACATACTTTCTAGTTCAGGCACTGGTACTTCTCTAGCTTCTCGTTGTCCTTATTCCTGATGCTGCTGTCACTTAGCACTTTTAGATCTATCACCTCCAGTACTTTTAGTCCTTTGTCTGCTATTATGATATCTGTTTGATTGGCAAGGATCTATTTAGATCTGAAAGTCCCACAGAATCTTAAACCTATTAATTATTATTCTACATAACTTTCTCCCATCTGGACTTGGGAGATGAGAGGGTATAGCCTATATATTTCTTGTGCTGCTATTATCAGTACCTCGATACAGCTCTTTCCAGCCAGTGGTAGGATTTCCCAGTATCTGCCATCTCAGCTATCTGTCAATGGTGCATACCATGCAAAGTCATGTTTTGCCATGGCATTTCCTCTGCTTGATCTTCTTCTCACATCTGCTGCTGCCTCTGGCATTCTCTCAATAGCTTGTCTTTGTGTGCCATCTTATTGATGTAATCCTGGTTTCACCCAGGACATAGGGATAGGCATTTATATGTAGATTTGTGTTTGTGTGTGTGTGTGTGTGTGTGTGTGTGTCCTTTTTTCTTTTAAACAAATTAAATGTTGCCCTTAAGTACTATAAAGTGTATATGTATTTAAATGGTGCTATAGGATAGATGGAATCTGCTTATTAAAAAAACCCTGGGCTTTGTGGGCAGTGGTGGAATTAAAAAAAAAAAATCTACCAGTTCTGTGGACGTGGCTTGGTGGGCATGGCATGGCTTGGTGGGTGTGGCTTGGTGGGTGTGGCAGGGGAACGTTACTGCAAAATCCCATTCCCTCTCCACCCCACTAATCTGCTTTCCGGCTCTGTTCTCCTGTGCAGGGCAACAAAAGAAGACCCAGCCAATCAGCTGGGACTCGGGAGACAGAGAATAGATCGGGGTGGGGCCAATCAGAGGTGGTATTTTCCGGTTCTTCAAACTACTCAAAATTTCCACTACCAGTTCTCCAGAACTGGCCAGAACCTATTGAATACCACCTCTGTTCGTTGGCCATTTTCCATGGATTAACACAAATACACATATCCACAAAAAGAGAGAAAAAGCTATAATATAGGAATCAGGTTCCCACACTTACTTCAGTACTACTGTAACAGTTTACTGTTGTCAATGGGTATTGATGGTGTACAAAGAGGATAACTCACACTTCAAACAGTTTGGGAATAAAAAATATTTCATGGTTTATATTGTATTAGTGGATAACAATTTGTCTAGGTTACGCCTCCTAGCAGTTAGCTGTGTTGTACCTCTGAACTCAGATACAAGATTAATATTGTCTATTTCTCTTGGCCTTTTGAACATACAGCCTTTGGGTCAATTCTTCTATTTCACTATACACCATGTGGCTGTACTTGACTTCTTCTCAATATTCTTGCAAAGATGAATCCAGTACAAAAGTTCAGTTACAAGTTTGCTACCTTAGTTCAAATTCATAAAAATTAGTCACAGGCTTTTTTGGGGGAGGGGGGGAGGTGTTGGTTATCCTTCAATATACTGTATAGCAAGGCTGTTGAAAATATTATGGAGGGACTGTGCCATCAAGGATATTCTTTTCAATCCTTTACATGACAGGGTTATCCTGAAAAGCCTGATACCATAAACTGACAGCAGTAGTAAGATTTACCAGGTGTTTGTTGAGTTCTTTCCATTTTTGAAAAGTATGTCTATCTTCTCAAGTATTCCCTCCCTCCCTCCCTCCCTCTCTGACATTTTTCATTTAAAAAATGTAAAATCTGCTATAAATCTGGCCATAGTCCTTGGACACATCTATGCATTTTATTGGTAAAATTATGGTAGTCTTTGCCAGTGCTCTGTTTGGTTACAACATAATATACTGAAAAGTGTTCAACCACTGCTTGCTCCAGTGCAATTAATACTGGAAAATAACTTCATTTGGTACCGTCATGTCCTTTTTCAAAAAACCTGGTTGAGTACAGAAGGAGGTGTTGCTCACTCAGGGATGTGATTAGGGCTTTCAGAAAGTCGTGGTAGAGTAGGTATTGTCATCTGAAAGATCCTGGTGGTTTTCAGAAGCACTATCCTGGTTGAGAAGATTGTGTTTTAGGAATAATTTAAGAAATTGAGTTGAAAATAATTTTTGAATTGCTGCTCTCTACTGGCATTGCTGTATAGTGGCTTTCTTGCTTGAATTGCTCAATGCCATGACCAGATTTTCAGTGGGATATCCCAGACTTATAATATTGGGAACTGCCACCTGCCTTTTCTGAATGTAGGGATGGAGCTGAAAGCTGTCATAGATTATTGAAGGACCGGTCTGCAGCAGTGAAAGCATATTTTGTCTCAGGAATTTGGAATTGAAGATGTTAAAGTCTTATTCATTTAAGTTCACTCCTAGAACCTGGTGGATTCTATTGGCCATCAGAGAGAATATAGCATTTTTCTTGAGGCTCTGATTCATGATTTAACGGAGGCCTTCAGGATACATCAGGCTAGGACATCAATGCATTTATAGATCAGTATTATTTTTACAGCAAAACTATAGCAGCAGAATTTTGCAAGTCTGAATGTATTTCTCTCAACTTTTTTTATTAACTAGGGAGAGCTTTGTTTTCTTGGTCTGTACACAGGTTCCTTTTACCAGACTGCTTTCGTGTTACCTAGGAAGAACATATAAAGCACGAGAGGTTATATTTTTCCTCTAGATATATGCATGATTCTTTTGTTCATACTTCATTTTATTGCCCACCCTGCCTTGTAGGAATGGAGTAAACCTCACATTGTGGCCTACACATCAGCCTGTCAGCAGCAGCGGCAAATGATACTTGAATGCCCTTTAATTTTTGAGAAAATCCAATATGGGTTTTTAAAGATAATAGTCATAACTCTTGCTGAACCAAGGCTGGCGCATGCGGGATCTAGATTGGCCAGGCCTGCAAATGTGGCACAAAATTGTTGAATCAAATCTTGCAGTGATTTGACTAACTTGATCCCCAAATCTAGGATGCATAAATATATAAACAAATATCTTTGTTCTAGAGCAGGGTTGTCAAACTCGATTTTATTAAGGGCTGCATCAGAGTTGTGTTTGAGCTCAGAGAGCTGGGTGTGGCTGGGGTGGGTGTGGTCAGGGTGGGTGTGGTCAGCTCAACGTCCTGACATCCCTCTGCATGTGGCCATCCTGCTCTCAGTTTTCACTGGCAGAGGCACTGCATGCCAGTCTTTGCTGTTTCCAGGGTGGCCCCATGAGCCAGATCTAAGCACCCTGTGGGCTGGATTCAGCTCACGGGCCTTGAGTTTGACATTCCTGTTCTAGAGCATTTCCCAAGATATTTAAGGGCCAGCTCCTGAAGGTAGCTAGTTGTGAAAGGAATAACAGTAAGCTGTTCCTGCTGAATATTCCTCCTGCACAACTATTCAAATGGAAGATCTTGTACTTTTCTACAATTGATCATCCAGAAATCATCTACATGCAATTGTATGCATTATATATATTCCACCTGTACCTAATTATTCAAACTAATCCCTGTTGTCTGGCTTCCATCTTGGTGAGTCATTGTCTTTCTACTTCTGTATACTTCTTCAGAGTATCTGAATTTTAAGTCTCAAGATGGAGAAAATGGGTATATTTTGGCCCTACTGCACAAAGCAAGTATAAGTGTATACATTTTAATGTACCATTTGGTCCATAGCAGCCACTTTTATACAGCATTCACCAAAATATATCTTGAATTGTTGATAGCATAGCTTAGGACATGCATTTTTTAAGTACTGTATATAATTAACTAAATGATTAAAAGCATTAGCATTCTATTGGTTTCTTAATCAGTGCTGGAAAAGCTCTTAAAGGCAGAGGAGAGCTTTCAATAATGTTCAGTAAGACCAAGACAAAAATCTTGGAGTGTTGATGAGCATGTCTCTATTTTTATCTTTGAAATATTGTACTGCCTACAGAAAACACCCTTGAAGTGCAGACACTCAGCATTTTAAACAAGTGTTCCCATTCATGTCACCAGTATAAACAAGGGAAAATGTAGCAGCACACACTAAGAATTCTTAGTTATTTATTTTAGAAACAGAACTATATTTTTGTATTTTTATTTTATTTCTAGGGACCTTTCTGAGATGCACAAGTTTGTTTCTGATACCACATTATCATGCAAGGCTATTATCCTCATCTGAAGTTTAGGGATTCTTGGAGTTGCACTGATACATCTGAAGGAAGGCATCAGCCAGGAGAAGATCCCATAAAAGGTTGATTCCTTCTAAATGTGTGACCTTTTTGTACTATATTGAACATTCTTTCATTTAGGCAGTTGAGGAAATTTAACTGTCTTAACTTGTGATTAGATCTAAAGTGACATGAATGCTCACAGCATCACCATTTCCCCATTACTTACAAGATGAACAGGGCAAGGTTGGGATTTGGGGATGGGGAAATAAAGAATCAGCTAAGCTAGAAATTTGATATATTGCTTATATCAACAATTAACAGGCTGAAGCATAATTCAATTACAATTTCAATTGGAAAAAAAAATAAACCATAATAATAAAAAGGGTGATTTGCTTGTTGATTAAAGAGAAAACATGCAGTCATTAGACTATATTTAAATCTTATTAGCTGGAATGCAGAGCAGTGCCATATTATTAACCTGCTGTGAGTCTGCCTTCCTCTGGCTGCTGAACCAGTCTGGATATGCTCAAAACAGGTGCAGAGTACAGGTTACTAACATTTTATGTAGCAGATGCTAAGGGTTTTATAATTCTCAAAGCAGCACATCCCCAATGTATTTTATAAGCCTTCTGTTTGTGTTATCCCCAGTTCTGAATAGGAAACTGTAAGATGGGAAGGGCAAACATTTCAAGAACTATTGTTTTCTTGCAATGTAAATGGCATTCCCCCTCCCCCACCAAAAACCTTGGAATTAGCTCAGATTTGCTAATAGGTCTCATGCAAGAGCTGTGTACTTTTGAATACATATACAAAGCCATAGGAAAACCTAAATTATAGTAGTATAAGAAGGAATAATAATACTTCCTTCAAGTAACTCAAATGATGTTTCCAACCACATATAATAGTTTGTATAACTTCATTCTTTATAGGTTCTGGAATCAAAGCCTGATACTCAGCACAAATACAGATGCATCCATTGCAACTATTATTCAGATACTGGCTTATGGGGTAATGCTAAGGTCCGGATTCTTTCACATCATACCCAATGTACGTATCTTTGTTCTACAAAGAAATGGAAAAATACATGAGGAAACGCTACCACCTCCATAGCTTTAATTTAAATGGGGATGTTTTAATAAATGAAACAGGAAAATAATACTTGAAATGAGCCCTCATCACCTACTTTGTTACCTTTAGTTATTTGCTATCATATATTCATTTGCTACACATTTCTGCCAACTTCTGCCAATAAACTTCTTAAAAGCAATATGAAAGAATTCCAGACTTCATCTCTTCAACCTAATGTCACTTCCACTGCTTCAGTAGAGTCAAATAGATGTCCACTAAAGTGTTCCTTAAATTGTAAAAAGTGTTACATGAGAGTGCAGTCTGGATTGTACAGCAGATGTAGCGGTAAAATACAATTTTGCAATTGTTTTTGGGGTGACTGTGTTAGGTGTGAGACTAACATTACTATCTTGCTGCAAAATTTTCTTTTTGTGTTTCTGGACTCTGCTTAATCACTGTTTTTGAGTGTTATAGCACTCTGATTTGAGAGTGGAAGCAGGTTCAAGGAAATCCCCATAAACATTCACATAAACAATTCCATTTGCATTCTCAATCAAAGTAGCCCTCTTATGGAGTTAAATTCCCATTTTGGACTACCTGGTAAATTGATATCAATCTCACAACTGATTGCAATATTCCTCTTTCCCCTTCTTATAATCCTCTGACTTGGGAGGTGTCTACCCAAGCATCTTCCACTTTCTTTCTGTTGTAGGCTTAAGATATTTTTCACTCCTTATATTTTTCAACTTATATCTGTCAAAGTCATCTTCCTTACTTTCTACAGAGATGGATGATCCCACTACTAGACAGATTTGCAGTGGGCTAAACAATCATAGCCAATGCATGCATTTAATAGGTCTATGTCCATATGGAATAAGCTATGCAGAGGGCTACCTCTGGTTTTGCTCCTCAGCCTAGTATTTTTAAGATCTTCATAAATGACTTAGATGAGGGTATAAAAAAGATGTTGTAAAATTTACAGATAATGACTAATACACGAGAAGACAAATTCAAAAGAATCTTAGCAGATTTGAGCATTGGGCCTTATTGAACGAAATGGAAACGAAAGGATGTCCAGTTCTGGTTTTCACATGGTAAATAAATTCTGAGGAATTGGAAAGACTACAGAATTATTAGGATTAAGTTAATGA
The DNA here is from genome assembly GCF_049901735.1 of Notechis scutatus. Lineage (NCBI taxonomy): Eukaryota > Metazoa > Chordata > Lepidosauria > Squamata > Elapidae > Notechis > Notechis scutatus. The sequence continues at coordinate 26,879,941 of NC_142013.1, read as the reverse complement.
TTAGATTAAATCCTACAAAGAGTAGTTTAAAAGAACTTTGTATATTTAGTCTAAAGTAGAGAAGTGAAGATGTCTTCCAATACATGAAGGGATGTCATAGGGCATAGGACTTTGCTTTATATAGCATCAGGCAATTTAAACAAATCCCACAATGAGTGGAAGCTTAACAGGGTGATAGCTAAATTAAAATCAGGGGAAAATTTCCTGACCGTGAGATAATTAAGCAGTGGAATAGCTTGTGCCCTAGGCATTGGATCTCTTTTACTGGAGGTTTCAAGAAAAACAAAATGAAAAGATATTTTTGTGGATGGTATGAGACTTCCTGGATTGGGCAGGAGGCTGAATTAGATAACTTCCAAGGTCATTCCAAATCCCATAATTCTACAATTCTATGATCTTTCATAGAGGTTTTCTAGATTTAAAAATGTGAACAGTCAGAACTGTGATGTGATATGTGAACAAAAAGCAGTAACAATAGCTTCAACATCACCATCTTACGATACCACCACATTCAATGTCATCCCATCTCTAACACTGAGATTATTTTTAAAAATATATCAGAATATATTATTTATATCAGATGCACCTGAGAGCATTTAGATTTTGATGTAGCCTAAAGTGGGGGGTTTTTTTCACCTCCTAATTAGCACAACAATCATATGTGCATAAGATGAATCTGCCAACTTATGTCTGTTTTGTGATGAAATGTTCCCTGCTGTACTTATCCCTGCCCTTCAACATTTCTTTTGCTTTGATTCCACTTAGCAACTTTTCTGCACAATGTCTTCATACAACTTTCTGATCCTGATTCCTGCATTATGCACTTAAAAGTGTTTTTCCCGCAGCTGCTTCTCTTTCTATATTATGTATTTTAATTGAAGGAGACTTTTTTTTACGAATAAAAGCAACTCCTTCATTTCATTTATTCACTGATCAACGGATATCCTCCCCCCTCAACACACTCACCATGAGTTTAATTCACCATGTCATTGTGTTCTTACTTGTCTCTCCACACCCTCGTATATTTGGGCATGAGTCCATCACACTGGTATGGAATAAAGTATCTTACTGTTGTACCCTGTGCTAGTCAATGTACAAAACTTATTTCAGACAAAGTGATGAGCTGTTGATAATCATAGTTATTAGCTTTTACATACTTTATGTGAAGGAGAAGTGGATGTAAAAGCAACATTGCCCTCCCTCTGCTTGCAAACCCTCTGCTGAGGAATATAGTTCTGTGGGCTGATACCTTTTTAACCAAGCTCTAAGCTGGTATGGGCTGCCCAAAACTTAGTTGCTTGCACAAATATACTGGCACTAAAACAGTTGTTTTTTTAAAGCTGTTAGAACTCGACTTCATAATATTTTTTTTTGGGGGGGGGAGTTATATCAAAAGAACTTTCCTGAGGGTGTGTTCTTCTTCCATAGAGGAATATGAGATCATATTTCAGTGTCAACAAATCAGCCTTATTATTGCTGTTGTTTTGCTTATTTGAATTGCTTTGGTAAAGCTTTGGGCAAACCAGAAGGAAATGGTTTATCAGCTCCCTGTATGGACACACAGTTGTTTCTCTGCTCTGTTTGTCAGATGGTCTGAGGGAAAAAAAAGTTGTCTTCTTTTAACTATAATCCCTTGCTTGTCAAAGGGAAGCCCTCCCTCATTTTATAATTGTACAAAAGCCCAGAAAAATCTGTCTCTTGATAAAGAGAGAATAATAATAGCTCTTCCTCAGCTCATGTTCATGCCATTTGTCTCTTTTATTTTAATATATTCCCATTTCCCTTCTCAGAGGAATATGTCCCTATGCAGGAGCATTAGATCAGATTTTTAGATCAAATTATCCTTCTGTTGCATAAAACCACATGCAATTATTCCCCTATAACCACAGTTTTAAATTGCTGCTGAATGCAGCAAATAAGCCATTTTTTACAATAACAAAGAAGATGAAAAGGCAGCCTAATATTAGAGATTTGGAACTTTGTGAATAGACATTTTATTTTATTCTACTTTATTTTATTTAAAATGACTTAATTGCTTTGATGGAAATTGATGTAGCTTTGTATTATTAATAGGTTTCTGTCAGCATGGGGACAATAGGGGAAATAGTTAATTTTATTTTTCAATCCACTGTTGGAAAAATGAGTGAAATATTCAGCCAATCCCTCTGGTGCAAATGTGCAATGGGATACAGTAATAAGATTAGAGTAAATTAATCTGGACCTTAAATTCTGATGCAATAAATCCTTTTTCACATATGTAAGGAAATGCAACCATGTCAATAGGATTGGGCACCTTTCATAAATATAATTGCAAGTTTGTTTTTAAACTATAGGCTTTTCTGCACTTTTTAGAAGTACATAATAAAACCATGATTTAATAGAGCACTATTTATATTTAATATGTTCCATCCAGGCATTGTTCAAAATAAGAAACAAGTTTGTTACAGCCAAAGATTAGGCAGCTAAATTTAAATTAATTTTACCAGGATTTTATGACATTCATGGTGATTTATGTCATTTGCATAATGATGTCAATTATGCAAATTCTTACATAAATAAATAAAAAAGATATGAAATGCCATAATTTAAAATACATTTTAATAACAAACTGTCCATTGTCCCATTAACCCCAGCATTAATTCAACATTGTATCCCATTTTAGAAAGTTAGCAAAAACTTCCTTCCAACATTTGGACTTCCAAATTTCTTTGACTCAGATGTGTCCAAAGATAAGTCTGCTATCCATACTAATATCTATGCAAGTTGTATTGTAGGGCTACCATTGCTGTAGCATGCTGCCTGAGAAATATATTTGCTCCCGAGAAAGCTGGAGTGCAAGTCTCAGCAAGTACTTAACTATACATTGAATAGTTTCACAAAAATGATGGAGCACTAGGGTCAGATCAGATGCAGCAGCTTTCACACAGTTGGCAGTTGTGTGAACGGTTCTTTAAAATAAATTGTAATTGTGAGATTATTCCAAATCAAAACCCAAGCAGAGGCATGAGTGAGGGAGATAACATGCCTCATAATTTTAGTACTAGATGAGGTAATTTCTTCATCACTTCTCAGCTCACAATTTTAGCATGTTGCCCCAGTGTCCTCTGCAGCTATGACTGAGGAATTCTGGAACATATTTTCTAGATTATTGGGCATAAAACCCTGATAAATTAATCTAGACTGGAATCACACCCTAACCCATTTCAAACCTTTTCTTATAAATTACTTTTATGTGAGGTATTGCTCACGTACAAGAACATTTACCTGAAGATATTTCTTCCTGTGTTTGCACTTTGTGAAAAGCCTTCCCTGAAACCCAAAATCACCCGGGAAAGGCTTAGTAAATGATGCAGGAATTGCAGAACTGAAATTGGAGGAATTGGGAAAAACAAACAGTTGCAGTTTGATCAGCAACTTCATTCAGAAGTTCTGGTAGTGCAGTGGTTAGAATGCAGCAACTTTCCATAGTCTGGAATTTGATCCAGCAGGGTCAAGGTTAACTGAGCATTCCATCCTTCCGAGATTGATAAAATAAGGACCCAGAATGTTGGGAGCAATATGCTGACTTTGTAAACAGTCAGAGAGTGCTGTAAAACAAGGATCTTCGGACTGCACAGCTAGAGGTTAGTGCCAGGCAAGTGAGTGAAACTAAAACCACTACCACCCAGTCCATAGAAAAATTGTCTTCCACAAAACTGCTCCCTGGTGCCAAAAAGGCTGGGGACCGCTGCTGTAAAGCACTATGGAGCAGTATATAAGTCTAGGGGCTATTGCTATTGCCATTTGGTTTACTTTTTCCTCAAATCCTGCTCTTATTCCAAACCTTTCTGAATTCTCATGAATATAGGGATCTCTGATGGGGAAATGATAATTCTTTTGTCTTATCATAACTTTATGTGAGCAGCTACTGGATGCTTAGTTCATTAGTGGCTTACTTTTCAGTATTTACAACCACCCTTTTCTAATGGACTGATATTTAAACCAAATATTGTTTCCAAGTTCAGAAAAATCCTAAGTCTGGAAAGATTTGATGTCATTCCAACAACTGCTCTTTAGAGGAAATTTCAGGATATTCCATTTCAACTGTTGACAGGGTGCAACAAAATCCAAAAATGTTGCATTAAAACATATATAAATAATGAAAATCAATATTTTGGTTTTTAAAAAACCCTAACAAATAAGGGAGTTGGACTAGAGGACCTCCAAGATCCCTTCCAGCTCTATTCTGATTGATTAAGCTGAACTACTGGAAAAATGTTGCTTTGGCTTCTATTCAAAATATTTGTAGAGTAGAAGGCATTCATGCTTCCAAAGAGAATGTTCCACAAAATAAGGACTACAAATGAGAAGGTGTGTCACAGGCCCATGACCAATGAACATCAAGAGAAGGAGGGATCCACAATAGATTGTCTCTTGAAACTGAATGGACAGACTCAATTTTGGCAATGCATTGATGCATTCCAATGTTGCTCAATAGAGTGTTTTGAAGGTGATAACCAGTTTTTATTGGACATGGGTGCTTATTGACAGCCCTTGATGTTTATTTTATTTTATTTATTTATCCCACTATTTTCCTGGCAATGGGATGCCAAGACAAAATTTTAATGGGAAAAAATATACCATTATTATTTATTTACCTTTTTCCTTTATTAGCTTTTGAAATAAGGAATGTATTATGATGTAAATTCAAGAATTTTACCATAGATAGATACCTGCTGCTTCTTATATACAAATTCTCTGAGAATTCTACCAGGGCCATTACACCATGCAAATTCTTTCTGCAGAGAGTTAGGCAAGACATTACTGCTATTTAATTAGTATATCAATTTTATAGTGCCTAAAATACATAATCAAGCTCATCATTCTCTGAAATTGAAGGAGAGTTATATTCCAATCCTCCTTGGCACCTGAGAGAGCAATGTTGCTGCATTACTATTCCAAGTGCCAACTGGCCTAAAACAAGCCTTGAATGTCTTTACTATCCATTTCAATACAGGAGTGCTCAACATTAATTATACAAAAATGGTCTTACTTTTTGCCAAACTTCCTAAAATCCATTCAAGCCTGCGATGGAATAATCACCCAATTTAACAGGTACAAATTTTCAAGTATCTAGGGTTGGAGTTTTAAGTTCCTGGCAAACATAGACCATATATTGAGTGATGTTCAATATGTTCAACATCAGCAACCACCCTACAATCTTCATATTATACTAGAGGTACATTATTCACATGTAGCTGCACTGAAAGTATTTTCAGCTGGACTCTGGACCCAACTTCTACTTGGAGCCCACAGGTATTGTAGAGGTGATTCATCATGTTGAAGAATGTATACTCAACTCAAGGAATATGTTTCAAGTTCCAGTGTGGAACACAGTGTGTTCCTATCACAGCTTTGCATCACAGGTCTGACATGACAAAACCTGAGACTCAACTTGGGCACACACCCACTCATATTGGCTAAAGCTACTTCTATCCTCTGTGAAGTTGGATTTTAATTAATGATTTTGCTTCATCCTTGAGTAAGTCACAGCATGAGAAACTGAAATACTACTATTTCTCACCTCAGCTTTGATGATGGGATATTAAACAGGACCACCTAAATAACAAGATATGAATGTGGGAAGCCAGTTAGATCTGAGTGCCATACCTAAAGGTGTATTCCTAGGTATCATGCCTCATTTTTCAAACCAGCAAGATATTTAAACCAAATATTGTTTCCAAGTTTAGAAAAGTCCTATGTCTGAAAAGATTTGATATCATTCCAACAATTGCTCTTTAGAGGAAATTTCAGGATATTCCATTTCAACAAAAACTTGCCTTCATCGAGAAAAAAATATTGTTGGTCTTATTGTAAAAGATGCTCAATTACAGCTAATAACTCATTTAGTCAGATTTCCAGGCCACCCAGATTCATTCTATTTAGAGTTACTATTATGCAACCAGTCAAATTTTTTCTCTCTGAATATGACTAAGTTTTCAGTTATTGTTTGTAAAATACACACTACTTTGACTTACCGTAATTAATTTTTATAATTATGTATTTAACTGTACTTTGGATTTTCTATCTCAAAATATGTACTCCTTATGGACCAATTGTGTTTTAGAAAGTCCATTAAGGTAATTTTTTTTTACTATTTTATGTTCACTTCCATGCCTTGGCATATAAAGAGTAAATTATGTAGCCAAAACGGCATATGGAAAAATGAGATAGCAACAGGTACAGGGAAAAATTCAGCATTTTAAAATGTTGGTGTTTTAAAGTATGGGAGCTTAAAAAAAGTACTTGGGAGATTTTACCATATTCATGCATCATTAAGTATAGGTTGACAGGTAGGGAAAAGTAGGAATTAAATGGAATATCCTGTAAAAGAGTTTGGTTGAATGGTTGGAACTGTGTTCAGCTGTACTGTAAATATCTGTTATGTCACATTACATTACATAACTAAACCATATTAGTAAGACACTTTGTGAAATCTGAAACATGCAATACAATATTGCATCATGCTATACTAATTCTGTTATTTTTTAACAAGTTCCTCTTAATTCTTAAACCCTATATGGAAAGTGTATGTATGGTTGGAAAGTGTGGGGGAGAGGAATAGTTGTATCTTATTTACTAATCATATTTGTTTATATTACGTGAACATTAAGATACTCATTTATATTGAAATGGATTAATGATTCATCTCACACAACATTTCTTTTAATGACTGATGACAGTGAAATAGTCTAAATAAGAAAATGATAAGTCTTACTGGTTGTACTATTTTGACCAGGGATGGTAATGATTTAATTCTTTACTTTGTTTATAAAAGTGAAAGACTTCCATTTTTCCTCATTCCTTCAGTAAAATTATGTTTCAGAGCAAACAGCATGAAACTAATTGGTGAATTCTACTTAGTCATTAACATCTGGATTAGCATCAGCACTCAACGTCCTTGGACAGCTCCCACAGTTTTCTTATTACTGTTCAAACATTTAGCAGTATTCTGATTAGCTACGTTTAGTGACCAGATTTCATAGTGTGCTCTTGATACTGTTTTATTCTGGTGTACTATAACAAATTAAAAGAAAAACTGGAACACTATTGACTAACTAGAACAATTGAAGATGAGGTCCCACACAAGATACTTTGCCCGGATTTCTTCAAACACAAAGTTTATCCTGATGGCTATGTTTAGCACTTACACTTAAGAATTAGCATCCTGTAACATATGGGAGAAAAGAAAATACCAGCTAATGATGATCAATAAGGTACCAGTATATACATTACTAGAAAATGTGTTCCAGGCTAGTTTTATTGAAATGCATATGGCTTATATAAGATGGCAAGACATCTTTTTTCATTTGTAGACATCCTATTTTAAATAAGATATTCAAACTGCTATGTCCTTAGGTTTGATGCTTTCCTTTATTTCATCTGATAAGTTCTAGGGTCCCAGACTTTGCAGAATATGGTGTGTGTGTGTGTGTGTGTGTGTGCACGTGTGCACGTGTGCATGTGCGTGTGTGTATGCATGTGCGTGTGCTGTTACTTTTGATCTGCAAAGCTGCTGGAAGGTTTGGTGCATTTCTTATTGGTTTTAGAAGCAGACTTGTACATTAGTCTAAAGGAAGATACATAGAACATAGAGAAAGGTGACTGAAACAAGTAAGTTTCTCTCTTGACAGTAAGTAGTAAACAAGTAGTAGAAAAGATCATCGACACAGACCTACAAATAATGTGCTATAAATTTAGCCTCCTCCTCCTCCTCTGTTTTTCAATCTTGCACAACTCAATATTTCCTCTACCATGCTTCTATTCTTTAAAAAAAAATCCGGAGCAGTTCAAATTATTTCAGACAATGGCTGATGAATGTGATGGTTGGAAGGAACTATCTCATTCATTAACCATTGTTGTTTGGTTTTTAGAAAAAAATGTCTGGAGACTCATAAGAGGTCAGGAAGCACTTTACTGTATACTCCCTCCTTGATTCTTTTATTGTATTTCTGTAGGAAATAGCAAAGGTTTGCAATTGGCAATATCCAAGGTAATTTCCTAATCTCAGTTTGCATATTCAGAATGACTCTTGTATGTATATATCCAGTTTGTGCATTACTGTAGGCACATACATATTGAAAACAAACAAACAAACATTCTCATCCTTAACAGAAACACCCACACAATGTTTTCCAGTTTCCTACTTGCAAAGGAAAGAGAGAATGAGTCAAAATCTGGAAAGAAAGAAATGGAAAATTAATCATATAAACAGCCTTACCTAATATAAACAGCCTTACCTAATTAGGCCAAATATTTCTCTAGTCCAATATTTTGTTCTTGAAGCGCTACCTATACAAAGCTGATAGATTTGCTGACAAGCTAGCCATGAGTACAAAAATACCTTCTTGCTTATGTACCCCAGTAAAATGGGTAGTGATACTACTTTCAATATTGAAAATAATGTATACAGCCAATATGATCATTATACATTATTACTAGTTGCTACTTCCTGATTCCATTATGCTCAATATTCCATAAATTGGTAAATCTTTAATTGTGTTTTCATTCAGTCTTATTTACTGAACCATGGAGGCATAAATGTTGGGGTTTTCTTTTCTTTTCAGAAGTGCAGTGAAATAAATTTCACATTATTCTGTTTACAGTCAGCTTACCATCTCTTACATAGTCAATCATTCACAGTTTTCCCCATTATATTGAACTGGATTACATTCCCATTTAAATTCTGAAGTAGCATTTCTCTGTATACATTATCAGTTGAAAGTTCCAATCATTTTGGTGTGATACAAATCTCTCTTTCTCTGCCATGTGTAATAAGCTATTTCAGCCCAGTAACCGTATACAAGTTTAAGCAAGGCCTTCAACTGTATAGAAAAGAAAGCCTTGTTTTGGTTTCAGAAATTATAAGGAAATTCAGGTTTCCTCATGATATGTTAAAACCCCTGTAGAATTGTGCATTTGAATAAATGCTTCTGTTTGGCTGGTTCTGCGCCTCCCCTCTATAATTTTAGGATGGTTGTTCAACATTCTACTAAATTCATTAGCCACACTTTATGTCCTTTTAGAACAACTAGCACAAGTAGAATATTTGGGTGGTGTGCCAGTTGCACCCATTCCTTGACTAGGAAGCCTTGCTCACTATAACCAACTCTCACTTAGCTTATAGCAATACAGTCTGTATGGGTCTGCCCTTGAAGAACATTCAAAAACTCCATTTGGTACAGAATGTGACTATGTTGGTTGTAAATGGTTCTGGATACACAGCATGTACAATATGACTATTACGTGAGCTGCATTGGCTATTGGTTTGTTTCCAGATGCAACTCAAGGTTCTGATTTCGTATTTAAATCCCTACATGTCTTGGGGATCATCTTTTCCAAGAGTCTGTTCCCACCCAATTCAATCCAGCAGATTGGGTATGCTGCAGATCCTGTCAATCAAAGAATGTTGATTGGCGGGAACCAGAAGATGTTCCTTCCCTGCTGTAGCCCCTGCTTTGTGGAATATTTTTCCCTCAGAAATTAGAATGGCCCCAACCCTGTTGGTCTTTCATAAGGCTTTAAAAACCAGGTTGTGTACTTGAACCTGTGGCTTGGAATATGTTAGGAGCCATTTCTTGGCTTTATAGTTAATTGGTTAGCTATCTCGGCTGCCATATGTTTATTTATTTATTTATAAAATGTATTTGCTGCCCATTTCATATCCAACTACTTTATGTATTTAACCTTTGGATTTTTTAAAACTTGTTTTAACTGTTTGATAGTTTTAGAAGTATAAACCTCCCACAGTCAGTTGGCTGAGATGGGCAGCTATAGAAATTAAATAAATAAATAAATATTTAAAAAAATACTATTTACAGGAGTTTTCTCAAATGAAAACAGGCAAGATGGAAATCTCTTATATACCAAAGGGGTTGAGATATTTAAGCATTTGGCAGAGGAAAGCATACTATTTTTCCCCTCCTACAAAATGATATAAGGTTTCTATGATGGTTGCAGTGGTGGAGAGAGCTGGGTTTATTGCATTAGATATCAATCTTCTTGGCATTTGGATGGTAGAGTTCAATACTCTAGCTACTTAAAAGGGTTTCTTTGAAAGCAATAATTCACATGAAGAACATGATGTGAAAAAGAATGAAAACTATGTGAAAAAGAATGAAGCAACAAATAACACAGCGGTAGGTTTCTTTTTATTGCTATAAGTGAACAAAACAAGGTTTTGGATCCCAAAAGAAAAAATGATTGCTCTGCTATTACAAATACAGCATTTTTTAAACCACTAATCCCTCAACATTTTTGAGGTAGGAGAAAATATGTGGGTTTCTCCCTCCCTTTCATTCACTGTACATAACTTAAGAACCATTTTTACAATAGCATAGTTAGCTAATAAGTGTTGAAATAAGTGAAGTTAAAAAAAAAGCCACTGAACATGAGGAATGATTTTGCTCCCACAATCTTGCCAAACTTGCTACTTTTTCTTATTCTCTCAGGAAATGGCATTATAACCCATCATTCACAAAGAGATGTAGAAAATTGAGCTAAGGAAAACTCTGCATTTCTTCTATATCATTTTTGCATGTAATGCTTTCAAGACAGGTTTTGTTGTTAATCTACAACAGCAAAGGCAACAAACAATCAACCCCACACGTATTAAGGAAGCAGAAATTACACAGGCTTCAGGAAGTTAACTTTAATGGTAGTATTATAGGCAAATACAGACTCTTGGAAAATGTAGAAGGAATTTCCAGACTTCATTTTATTTGATCTCATTAAATTGGAGACTCTTGAACCATTTTGAATTGTTTCTTCCCAGATTTCTTGCCAGCTGACCTAGTTGCTATTTATGAGATACATTTCCACTGCACCACAATCCTAACTCTTGATTTTTATGTTTAAATTAATTCCATTATTGTTCGGCCTCTCCACAATTTCTCATGGATCCTCCCTTTCAGAACCAAAAAAACACCCAACCTATCCAGATTGCATTTTTTTTTTTTTTTTGCCTCTTTACTGTGGCTCTTGGGCTTCTAAACATTTGTGGTTCTAGTTGTCAAACAATCAGTCATCCTCTACCTAAGTGTGGTATGTGAATCCAGCCAATTGTGATTTTTTGAACATACAATGGGCAAACAAATCATGATTTCATATGATGTGTGCCTCAGATCAATGCAATTGTCTTTACTCACCACATGGGTCATCCCTAAATAGACTCAGGCATCCTTGAATTTGTAGAATAAATGATATTGAGTCAGCACAATTATTATTATAACATATGCATATATGAACTGGATTCCAATGTAACTTGATGAAAGACTTATAAAACTACCTGGTTCTCACAGCATGGATGAAAATTTAATGCTTTGTGACTGGACCTGTTGTCCAGAAGGAATATGGAATTATTTAGTTGTGAAGTACTGTGCTTCATGATCACATTCTGATTATTTTCCATTCCAGCTCCAGAATTAGCACTTAATTTCTTAAAGCCTTAAGTTAAAATCAAGTAACACAGGGGTGTCAAACTTCATTGAGGGAGGCATCGGGGTTGTGTTTGACCTTGGGGGGAGGGGCTGGGGGGCATGGCCAGGAAGGACATGGCCAGATCAACATCACTTATGTTGGGGGTGTTAAGTGAATCATTGTAGTTGTTAATTTAGTAACATATTAGGCGAACCTGGCTTTCCAATTGATTTTACTTGTCAGAAGGTCACAAAAGATTATCACTCGACCCGGGGACATTACAACCATCATAAATACATTCCAATTCCCAAGCATCCAAATTTTGATAATGCAATTACAGGAATGCTGCAACAGTTGTAAGTGTGAAAAATGGCCACAAGTGACTTTATTCAGTGACATTGTAACTTTGAATTGTCACTAAATGAATGGTTGTAAGTCAAGGACTACCTTTACCCCATTTACATAAAAGCATACAGATAGAGCATAACAGGAAAACAATAATATTTAGACATAAACACATACACATTCTTTTGTTCCCATAGGCTACCATCTATGGCCATTGCTAGAAATAATGTTGGAAAGATTATTTGGAACCAATGAACCTTATTTTCAAATAAACATGCATACAATTGTAGTGCCTATATCATGCCATTGCCTCAGGCTATTCCTACTATTGTAAAAAATGTAGAAGAAAATAAGCTAAGAATTTTCCATTATTTAATTTACATAAAAATTAAAGAAAATAGTGCCTACTGTATTTTCTCCATTATTACTAAACATTCCTCTGTAGCCATTAGCCTATAAATGCCATTCTTTTGTTTCTGTACATTTTCATTTTATGCTAAATGTATTAGTTACAGTAAGTACCTTTGTAACTATTTAAGAGATATATGATAAATTAGGCTAAATAGGAAACAGCTTTTCATTTTCTGCAGCTTCAGAAATGAATATGTTTCATAGATATTTTAGTGGCAGATGACTGGCTTTTATTATCAGGGTATTTATTTCCTAAATAAGTTAAAAATGCAAAGCAAGTAAGTGTGGATCTTCCTTCCATTATTCAGCTGTGAAGATAGATTGGACTAGATAGCTCTGTCTGCATTTGTCATTATGAGGTAAGGTTAACATAATGTAGAAAATTGATGTTATTTGCACAAGTTTGAGTTCACATGGGATAACTGAAAGATATATTTTGGGGGAAATTATTTAGAGATGGTCTGTGGTTATGATAAGAAAAACAAATATTTTTATAACAAACCTCTCCTACCCACTCACCACCTTTTTGGAATATAAGGACTTTTTAATTGATAAATATAAATTGCTGCTTTCTCATTTTAAAATCAAAGATAAATAATCTGAGACTCCAAGGCTGAATTCAGTAACTGAAAAATAAATACACCCTTGAAGGCCTCTAAAAATTGTTTTCAAATTATATTTTTAATGTTATTACAAAGAGAATATTATTAAATCTGTGGATAGAGAATGATCACCTCCATTGTACTTAGTTTTGCTTCAATGTAAATGGATATACATTATATGCTATTCAAAGACTAAGGTCCATAATGTATAAAAGATTATATAGCTCTCTTTTAGATTGAGGTAGAAAATAGTGTTTCTTTTCCATTGTCATTTATAGAGTGCTAATGGGATTTGCTAATACTTAACACTAGGGCTTCAGATATGATTTCTAAAATATGTTTCAGAATGCATGGGGTGAGTGTGTATCAGAAGTCTGCAATCCTTTAAAGTAGATGTGTTCTCATAAGCTCACCCTTATGATTTATTTATCTATCAGAAAAAGAAACTTTCCCATCCCCTCCAAAAAAAAGAAATTATTAAACATATTCACCAATAGGAAGAGAAATATTTGCCACTCAAATAAGTACCGGTATATATGAATTGGACAAATATTATACATATTTGAATGCTTACCTATTGAAGCCCAACTCTTTTCTTTTTTATTTTATTTTATTTTATTTTTCTGTCTATTCTTTCCTTTCTAGTCCATCTGATTGTCTCATCTTTATCCAGGAGAAGGGAGGCAAGCTATTTGTGAGCTTATATGTTTTTGTGTGAGAAAATAGTTCACAACGAATGAATGTTTGGTATACACCAACCAAATAATACATAGGTCTCTCCCTCTCCCTCTCTCTCTCTCTCCCTCTCCCTCTCCCTCTCCCTCTCCCTCATACACACATACACATTTCCTCTGAGAGAATCAAAGAACATCTTCCTTTTGGCATAATGTGATGGCAATGTTTGACAGATAAATTGGTTGCATCTAGAGATAAAGTATATCTACTTTAATATCTGAGGACTTCTAAATGAAACCTAAGCTACATGTGCCAATTATGCAAAGTGACAGCATATACTGTGGAACACTGTTACTAAACAGCTCCTGGAAGTTGAACAACTTAATCCTGCTGAATGCTAAATAAAATCCTGGAAGAAAGTAAGAAATACAGACCTAGTATGTACATATAGTTGCCAATTGTGAATGTAATACAAATTATAATATACAATTAACCACTTTTGTTTTTAGTTTAGTTTTGTTACACTGCTATCTTTCCTTTTTTTTAACCTCAGCTGTTGAGAATCCAATAATTAATATATAAACCCTAATATTTACTTATCTGCTTAGGTTTATAAAGTGTTTCAAAGACAGAGATACTCAGTGGTGAGATTCAAATTCTTTTACTACCGGTTCTGTGGGTGTGGTTTGGTGGGCGTGGTGTGGTGGGCGTGGCAGGGGAAGGATAGTGTAAAATCTCCATTCCCACCCCATTCCAGGGGAAGGATACTGTAAAATCTCCATTTAGTTATTGCAAAATCCCATTCCCTCCCCACCCCACTAACCTGCTTTCCAGCTCTATTCTCCTGTGCAGGGCAACAAAAGAAGACCCAGCCGATCATCTGGGACTGAAGAGACGGAGAATAGATGAGGGAGGGGCCAGTCAGAGGTAGTATTTGCTGGTTCTCCAAACTACTCAAAATTCTGCTACTGGTTCTCCAGAACTGCTCAGAACCTGCTGAATACCACCTCTGGAGATACTATAGATCTGTATTGAAAATGCAGCATTACAACACTCTGAAATATCAACCTTCCTCTCATTATTTATATTATATTTGGGAAGACATAAATGGAAAGGTGTTTTACTTGTCTATGTTACTAAGAAATCCAGGCTGATTCGTCACATTTTGCTACCTAAGATGAAATACAAGTTGGTACCTTCACTCATTCTAAAGATATAAGGCAACCAAACTGGCAGTTGAACATTACTTCTTTCATTATATCTGAAGGGGAGATTGTTTATTATATATTTTGTTGTCTGGTAAATTACTTGATATTTCCCATCATCCAGTATCTACTATCCGATGCAATTTCACTCTGCGTAAAGGTGATGCTCGCTCTGCATCATTCCAACACAGTGTTTAAAATGCTACATGGCAAGCAAGATTTCTAGAGGAAAAAACAGCCTTCTTGCATAGTTACCTTTGTAATTCTTAGGGGATTTCTGTGCATGTGTCCATGAATTGCTAAATGTGCCCGAGAACTATCAGGACTTCACCTTAGCTGTTTATGTCATGAAGGACAAACAAGAGAAGAACAGTGGAATAATTTGCTTTCATCTCTTGTATAAACAAAGGGTATTGAAGATATTCTTAAATACTCACAACATCTTGTGAGATCAATAATAGTATAATCATGGGGCTAGCAAGCTGAAGCACTCATCTAAAGGAGAATTTTTTTTTGTAGATTCTGACTCCTGTGGTGAATCTATCTTATTTATCCCAAAAGTCACAACTGGACTTCTCTGAACAGACACTAAGTATTTTAACTTTTTTTCAGAGGAAACAAAACACAAACCAACACATGATGCTTTACAATCTGAACAGAAGATATAATGCTTATTTAGTACCATTTTAATTTCTTTAGCAGGAAAAAGCATAGACAATGTGATTGAGTACCTTCTGTTTTGATGCTGTCCACAAGCTCCAGAGAAGTAATAGTATCCTATATGGACTATTCTTATTCTTTCGCAAAATTCACAATCTACTGTTTTCATGTTACAGGTAGGTACCATTCCAAAGGTTAACAATTTTATGAAAGCTCTATAAACCTATTTCCAATCCATTCTGGTGTGACAAGTTAAAATAAAAAGTACTATGTGTGCAAAGTTACAAATGCCCATGGTAACTGCTCATCATGGACAAGTGATCATATGAATTCACCCTCAGCACCATTCTTCAGATAAAATTGCTGGGGGATTGTTCTACCTAGTTTGCCAGGATTCAGAAATGAGGATAATTTGCAGAAAAATAAATTTCCAAGCCATTAGCTAATCATGAATTTCTGAACAGTTGAGAGCAGCTTCTCAGTATGCAAGTGCCCCGGAGGAAATGATGCTATCTGCCTGTCTGTAAGAACTATTGCATATATTACTTGACCATTCAGCTTTCACAATTACACAATTCAGCAATTCACAAAATAGTTACATGCCCTGGCCATGTTGTTACCGAATCGTTAGACAAATTAGCATAAGGAACTGAGAAAAAGACTAGAACAATTTCCCGAAACATTGAAAGGAAAGAGATTTTCTATATCCTCTAAAAACAGGGGTGAGCACAGCTATATCTTTAATCTTTCTCAGCCATATTTTCTAGGCATTCACAGTTGATCTCTTTCAACACTCTGTGAAGTCACAAGTTTTATCTTGTGATATCATCAAGGAATCTTCATGCTTTTTGTGACATCAACTGAACTTGCCTACTGAGTTTGGAGACTTGGCAGACTAAGCAATACTTGTTTTCTGACACCCAGCAGTATATAGATTTACATCCATATTAAAACGAGGAAATCCTCACCTAGTTTATATACAGAAGGTTTAGTGATGAAGCTTTGTGGGGGAATTGCCTGTAGCAGTACATTGAATGACAGGAAGAGATGAAAAATGAACTTGAGCTCTGGCTTTCAGAGCATGAACTGCCCACTAGATACATGTCATTCCCTGAATATATGTGATAGTGTAACCAGTAATACAAGGCAGTAGCACTAAACACTCAGAGCAAGGACATAAGAGGTAAGTCTTCTCTTAGTTAATAGTGACATATTCTATGATTTTATAGTAGTAATAGAGTTTTTCCACTATAAAATTTCCCTTCTACATAATTTCATCTTCTTTAAAATTAAAATAATTGTTCTGAACATTTCCTACTGAGTGATTGCAAAGCTTTCATTACTGATGATTCATTATAATCCAGGATAGACTAAATTTCATTATATTCTGACTTCAAGACAACTGACCTTCCTCCCCAACTCAACTGGAGAGGTTTGTGGTCCACTGAGGAACATTAAGGGGGTTCATTTAGGAAAAGGCATGTTCATGAGGTGATGACATATATAATAAGCTTTTGTAATATGACAAAAAAAGTGATATTTTAACACTTGTGATTTGTCTCCGGATAGTCCAAAACATATTGACCCTGATTATGACTGAAACACCATGAATCACTTCCAGTTCTAGAAGATTTACTTAAAGCAAACTACATTTGAAACAGCCATATTGGCATGATCTGAGTTAACATGGAACACTGAGGCATTCACCAAAATATCTTGTTCCCAAAACAGTTTGTCTTTCCCATCCTTAAAGAAAATCATTTTTGTCTTAAATTTTACAGGTTTGCAAGTATGTACACTTATAGTGAGAATCCTAGTAGAGCGGGGGGTAACCAAAGAGAAAGATGACTGGGGGGGGGAACTGGTGATAAAGAGGTTGTGAAATTGTGAAGGAAAAAGTTTAATGTTAGTTGGAACCCTCCAGTTGATTTACAGGGATTTATATTTTTGCAGAGCAAACAGGATTTGTGTAAATAGAACCAGGCACATTGAGGATATCTAGGGAAAGATGCTTAGCACCCCAAAAAAGCAAATAAAGCACATTAAGAAAGTTACACGCTCTGGTAGAAAACTTGCATTTCTGAGATTTTTGTCCTCATGGTTGGAAAGAAGGCAGTCTTTTTACTAGGCAGTTTACAAATAGTGTAAGTAACTAACTAAGTAAACAAATAAATGTAGCTGAAAAAGCTAGGATTACTAATCTACTAACTGGAGAAATGGAGCAGGGACAAAGCAGGAATTCCTTGCTTGTTATTTTAACTTGTAATGCCTTTAAAGAGTCATTATTATAATTACTATACCAAAATATGCAGAATCAATATTTCTGGAGTTGCAGCTCCAATAGTTTACCTGTTAAAAAGAAACATCTGGAGTCCTTACAAAGGCATGCAGCCCTCCTAAATTCTTCTCTAAAATAAATCAATATCTGGAAAACCCTGTCTCCCCTTTCCCATCTTTCTTTTCCTCATACCATCTTCCCCTTTTATTTATCTGCAAATAGGGAACTGGGAAGGTTCAAGTGATCGTAAAGGAGGAATGGTAGAAAAAACATTCCTCATCTCCTTCCATCTTCTTCATTGTGATGTTCCCCACAGTACATCAAGCTTATGATGTCTGGGAATCCGAAGCCTTCAGAAAGGCTATTACACATAATAGTGGTCCTTGAAACCATTTTAATTCTCAAGGATCATTGCTCTCTCGCTCTCTCTCAGTGAGCTATGAAGCTTATCTGGATAAAAAAATGAAAAGGATAGGAAAGTATTCATTCCTTATGCTCTCAAAAGAGAATGGTTGACAAGACTGGGGGTCTGCAAGTTGGTGAAAAGATTTTGTTTCTAAAAACCCTCTCATTGTTTTGGGCAATGAAATATGTTTCTCAATTAAAACAAAAACAAAACAATTCATTTTCCACTGTGAAAAGCTGTCTGTGTTCCATCCATCCCTACCTGTCACACAAAGACCATACTCACTTATCCATAACCATCCTAGAGCATTATAGATTTGTGTCAAATTCTGCTGCTAGGCTGCAATTTTTGAACCATTTCTTTATAGCATAATCATATATTCAAACTCATGACTATTTTACTTAATTTATTTATATGCTGAGTTTCTAAATACATTTTTTTTCAATAGCTAGAAGAAAAGGAACTAATGATGGAATTTGGGATTGATTTCAAATGCAATTAATCTCATATCTGGAATGAGGTTCAAGAAGAAACATTATCTCAAATCATTTGGCAGGGTCCTTATTGTATAGCAGTGACAGACTCATTTTCTTGAGCCATCTGGAATTTTATTAAATTCATTGTGGCTTGCCTGCAAAGCAAAAAAAATAAAAAACCACCCTAACTTTTTTTTTCAAATCAGAAAGTTAAACTACACGTCTTTCAGGCTTTTAAATGCCATCTGCTTTACCAACCATGAGGCAATATTATTTTTGAATCAACTGATATTTAAAGATTTCAGTCATTGTATGTTCTGTTACATCACCAGATGTTGGTTCTAATCCACTTGGAAACAGATGGAGCTCTCTGCTTATCAGCTGATGCCACTGTTGTATATGGATACAGCATCAAATCCTGGCTCCTCTTGTACCAGTTGCAACTTTCTTACAAATAGTATATACCCAGGTTAGAAATGGTAAAGAATGAAAAAAAAAAATATTTCACAGCAGAAAATGTGTGCTAACCATGATATGATAATGCCAGTGACGTAATGCTTTTATAAATTACTAGCTGGATACCCGTGCTTCGCGACGACACTATGTGATTGGCCTATACAGGAGAAATCCGGTTCACAATCCGTTGGCTCAGTGATGGTTGGTGATTGAAACACATAAGGAAATATTGCTCCCATCACCTTGAGTCTGGAAGCAGATCCATAGAGGGAAGGAATAGACATTTTGGTGAGGTACCAACGTTTAGTATTGTAAGGAGCCCCAGACCGTTCCTGAGCTCTCTTCTGATGTTCTGCCACGGAGAAGATGGCTATTACATCAATATACCTCAGTGTGACTCAAAGACCAAGGGTCCTTTCAAGAAGACTGTGTCTGCTGCTGACTTTTAGAGCTACAGGATAATGGAGAATGATGGCAAAGAATGCTACCTAGTGCTGTTCCATAACCTCGTGAGGCAACTGGCAGTTGGAACAGAGTTCTTTTCAGGTGGGGAGGGGGAGTAGAATGTCTAACTCCTTAGCATCAGAGCGTGTTAATAAAAGGCAACTGGCAGTTGGAACAGAGTTCTTTTCAGGTGGGGAGGGGGAGTAAAACTCCTTAGCATCAGAGCGTGTTAATTACTGTATTAAGAAATAGTAATGATCTGATGGTCATTTTGAAAAATTATTTCTTAGCGAGCACCTAGAAGCCAAGAGGAACATATGTGTCAAATTTCAAATTTATAGGCTTTACAGTTCTGGAGATTTCATGATGAGTGAGTGGTACTTGGCTTTTGTATATGGATAGATAAGGGAGGAAGAGGTTTTTTTTTATTTGGTCTTTTGATGTGAAACTATATTAATTTTAATAGCCAATAGATGAGCACCCATTGGCTACCAGACAGCAAAGACTGCATTATTCTAACTTCTTGGGAGTGGCAAATTATGATTGTCTCTTGGTTCTCTATGAGCGCTATAGAACTTTAAAAGAAGAAATGACTTCTGTTCCTATACTGTCTATGCTACCATTCAAGCCTTGATTTCTTTTCAAGAATATGAGAAGACATGTGCAAAATAAACTGTAGTCATCTAGAAGTGCATATGTATGGAGGGCAACCAAATACATATAAAAAAGGATCACGTGCAATCCAGAAATATCTCTAAAGATGCTATTACAGTAAAAATGAAGAGGGGAAAGTGAATCCAGAAAAAAATGAAAACAGAATAATAAAGAAATAATCAAAGGAAAAAGATAAGATCATTGAGGGTAAAGAAGCTTATTGCACACAAATAAGTACCAAAAGAAAACAATGTAAGAGGAATTGACATAAATGAAGTGGATAATTATGGATGGGTCTAAAAAGAAAATAATGAGAGGAAAAGTAGTAAAAGCTAAAAAGTTGAAAAGCAAGGGAAAAGAAATATATCATTTGATTTGATTTATTTGATTTGTCAATCGCTTACAAGATAATAGGTATAAGTATAAACATAGTTATGAATACATGAAATGGATACATATAAGAAAAATAAAAGAAACAATAGGACAGGGATGGTAGGCACATTGGTGCACTTATGCACGACCCCTACAGACCTCTTAGGAAAGGAGTGAGGTCAATAGTAGACAGGCTAAGTTTAAAGTTTTTGGGGTTTGGGGAAGAAACCACAGAGTCAGGTAGAGTATTCCAGACATTGACCACTGTTGCTGAAGTCATATTTCCTGAAATCAAGTTTGGTGAGGTTAACCTTGAGTTTGTATCTATTGTTTTCTCTTGTATTGTTATGGTTGAAGCTGAAGTATTCATTGACAGGTAGGACATTGCAATGTATGATTTTATATACTATTCTTAGATCGGACCGAAGGCGGCATAGTTCTAGGTTTTCCAGGTCTGGAATTTCAAGTCTGGTGGCATAAGGTATTCTACAACGAGTAGAGGAGTGTAGAACTCTTCTTGTGAAATATTTCTGGACTTTCTCAACTGTGTTAATATCAGTTGCGTAATATGGGTTCCAGACTGATGAGTTGTATTTGAGTATTGGTCTAGCAAATGTTTTGTATGCTCTAGTTAGTAGTGTGATATTACCAGAGAAAAAGCTACGTAGGATTAGTTTAACAACTCTTAACGCCTTTTTTGCTATTGTAGTTACAGTGGGCTCTAGCACTTAGATGCTATATTTTTAAGTAGGGCATTTTTAAAAAAAATAACATAAGTTGATCTCAATGATAATGACAGTTAAGAATTCTCTGTTAAATAATTGGAAAATCAGCCTCTTATTGCCATAAATTGATTGATTTTGAGACAATGAGCTCAAAATAATGTAGAAAACCAAGCAACACTTAACAATACTAATGAAATCCATATCCTCTTCAAAAACTGTGTTACAGTACATTAGTGACTGCAATGAATATTGGAGTATTGTGTCCTGCAACACCACCATGTGGTAAATCTGTTTTCATTGTGTTGCTTTCAGACAGAAAGTGGTTGATTCCCTGAAGGAAGGAATAATAATAAATATAAAATTGAAGCATTCTTTTATTTAAAAAATTATCAAGCAAGTAGTCTAATTATTTGGATACTAAAAGTGGTAATCACAACAGTGATGGTGATAAAAAAAAATAGATAAGAGACTGTAGTCCTTGTAACCTGATAATTTTTAAAGGGATTAAGACAACATTGTCTAGAGAGATGTTTGTGGTCATTACAAATGTAGAAGACATATACCACAGTAATTAGAGAAGGCATTTTGGCATTGTGAAGGATATAAAAATGCATATGTACAAATGTAGGTAGGAAATCAGAGAACCAAACATAGAAGGAGGTCGGATTAGTGGGTGAAAGAAAATGGAGAATCTAAGTGGAAAATATTGAAATTGTTTAAATAGATGAAAATTAATTCAAGAACATTTGAACTGTGAGGCACCACAAACTCTTCTTTAGCCAGTATTACTAACTGATTATTTAGTCTTCATGAACCATAGAAAATGTGCTATTCTGTAGACCAATGTGGCTGAACAGATCAGAAGAAGTCAAAGTCTATCACCTCCCAGCTTGGAACAGATTGTATAATCATTTCTCTTCTCCACATTCATATTAAGAGCCCATTTGACATTATGACCATCTTTTTTTCAGACATAATTAACATTTTGTAGCCAAGCTGCTGAGAAGAAAGAAGATGGGGTCATTTTAGAGATATTCCATTACTGATACTCCAAAAAGTGTTGTAATTTGCCCATATGAGTTTCTAAATATATTATCATATATTTACAATTTCATTAGGAATGAATGTTCCTGTGAAAATAGGGCAGGGATTTCTGGCACAGCCTGAGTGGCATCTGATTTTTCAGATCAGACAATAGCATACAATTGCTACAAATCTGTGCCTCTGGTGGCCTAAATAGACTGAAAGATATAGAATCTTCCTTCCTAGAAAAGAGTTGTTCGAAAAGTAATCTCAGTAAAAGGGTAGCATTTGTACCTCCATTGAAATCCCTTACTAATCTGCATGTCTTTCATGCGACAATGTACTGGCTGATTTCTCAATATTCAAACTATTGTGAAGAAATGAAGAGTGCTTTAGTGCTAAATAAGAGCTGAAAACAGATTTCAGGCTTGTGATTCTGTGTGTCTTGGATCTTTCAACTTTTGTCTTTAGGATCAACTTTAGACATGATAAAACATGTTTGGTCTTCATCTATCAAAGAAACAAATTTATGCCCATCTAATATATTGTATTGGTTCTTCTGGTCATGGCAAAATTATCTAGATTATTGATTACATTTTGGTCTGAACTCAGGCCTCCATGTTACTGTTGTTACTATTGCTACCTGAGATTGTTCCTCAGCAGAAGAGGAACAACCTGATGCTTTCATAGAATATATGATGTGAATTGATTTTGATTCTACAAAGGATAGTGTTATTAAGTGACTTAATGAGCTAAAGATCTGTCCTAGATTCTGGCCTTTAGGGAATGTTAGCAGGTATTGGTAAGTATAGAGTTGCATTTTGATTCTGTCCAAGGCAAAATCTTAAATATGATCTACATTCAGCCCAAAGGAAAATTTCAAGGAAGTTTCAAAAGCTATAACTGTTATACAATGGTGTGTGTGTATGTGTGTGTGTGTGTGTGTATCATATATATATACACACATCGGCAGATCATATTGCTCATATTTTGCCCTGCCCCTTATAATGTAAAACAATACTAGTGGTTTGGGAGGCATTATTGATAGGAAGAAATATTGGCCAAAACCAATTACAGTGAAAATAAGTACATGGGCATAGATGCTTCCAAAAAAAAGGTTCCTGATGGGATATCCATCTGGTCTGCAAATGGAATGCCAGATTGCTTGCAATTTCAGTACCGAAGGCATATTTAGAAGCAGAAGCCAATGAAATATACATAATTGCTGTATCATTCCACTCATCAAAGAAGTAAAAAAATTCCCTATTCCTGAATTTATCTTTCTAATCCACTCAGACGCTCTGTGAAGATTATTTTATGAGCAATCAAATATGAGTCTGCTGTGGTCCTTTGGGTAAGTCAGTATATTTCAGCTCCCCTTAGAGGCTTATAGTGATGGATTCTAAATTGATATTAGGAAAGCACAACTCATACTTTGCTTCCCACATCAATGCTTGTTTGGGAGGCATGCGAGTTATTTCAGAATTAGCTACATCAAATAATTGCTCCCCTTTGTTGGCATCACTCTTAAAGTATCTTAATTTGCATCTATAGTCGATCATATATTCAAGTATTGGGTGACCTCTGGATCTCAGAGTTTTAACTAAAACATTGTTGCCCTGGCTAAGATTCAAATAGCCAAAAGTGATGAGGCAAAATTATGATAATAATATATTTATGAATGTCAGCAACCCTATCCTGGGGGAGCTTATGGAACCCCCGATGAGGACGACCTTTTCATCTGATACTATGTCCACAGGGAACCAACCTTACCATTGAGTTTTCTGTGCTTGGAATTGGACCCTCCCTGTGGCTTAAAACCCTTGAAATTATTTCAAGTTGTTGTAAGCAAATCCAGTGTGTCTATCTGATGAATCCCCTGAGACAATTTAACAGTATGAGAAGGAGCTGAGGAGGGAAAGGAGAACCTCTTCCTGTAGAGATGCAGAAGCCCTAGCAGTGATGTTTAGATAGCTCCATGGGAAAGAAATCTTTCTCACAGCAGAATCATCTTCCCTGAAACAAACTAACAGGCAATTTCTATTATCTGCCTAAAACAAATGCCTCAATGCTGCTGTACACCCTGCAGTGGTTTTCAGTGTCATCTCTTAAAGATCCATATCAGCTGGTGGTAGGCAGTTGGTAAAAAGGAGGAATTGCTCCATAATTAACCTCCTTCATTCCTGGGATTTCATCACATACAGAACAATTATATTTATCAGGGCAGAGCCCATTAAACCTAATTTAGAGGTCAACATTGCTGTTGATTTAACTAATTAGAGAAGGATGCATGGAATCTTCCTGGATACCGAAAGATTTGGATTTTTTTTAAAAAAAAACACCTCTTAATATGTGGCTATAATGAATTTAATGATTAAAATGAATATACAAAACTAATGATAATATGTAGATAGATAGCCAGATGTCTGAGGAAAGAAATAGGAACTGAAATTTTAGTCTAGTTCTGGCCAGGACTGATTTGCCCTGAACTAAAATATTATTTTGCCAAAGATGTCTTAGTAATGATCTGCTTTGTTCATAAATATAAAGTATAGGTAATCTTCACATCTGGTTTTTTCAATTTCCTCAGATTCTTAGTTACAGCAGACAGTTATTTTCTGCAGACCAGTTATTTTCCATGATATGATTTTCACCAGAAATTTCTAGCGACTGATTCTAAAGCCTTGCAAAATTGACATTTTACTAATGAGGTACAGCCCATATAGCAAAGCTTGCAGCAGAGGGCTATAAAAGTGGCACTAATTGGAAAGGAGAAGCATTCCCTTACTCAGAAGAAAAATCAATCCTTTATATAGACAAATCAAAAATTCATAAAACTCAACTTGACCCCACCCCGTATATACATGTCCTTTTTTTCAAGCTTCTCCGACATTTTTCCATTATAAATGTTTAAAGTAATAACTCCAGTATTACCCTTGATAAAAATAAGGTGTTTTTTTTTCCTGTTTCTTTTTCATGGAGTTCTATATTTCAAAAGATTCCCTAACTTACACTCAGGTTTATTATTGGACTTCAACAGGGGTGGGCTTCAAAAATTTTAGCAACAGGTTCTCTGCCGGGTTGCTGGGTGGGTGTGGCCATGGTGGGCCTTGTCCAGTCAGCCTCCTGCACCATGGTGGAGTGGGGTTTGCCCTCACGGGCTCTGGAGGCTTTCCTTGAGCCTCCAGGAGGGCGAAAAAGGTCTCTCTGGACTCTGGAGGCTCTCTGGAAGCTAGAAATGGGACCATTTCCAGCCTTCCCAAACTTCTGGGAGGCCAGTTTTTCACCCTCCCCAAGCTTCTGTATCTAAAACAGGCCATGTGGGAACTCCTGGGAGGAGAGGGGTGGGGTGGATGAGATCAGCCAGGAGTGGGATTTGGAGAACCCCCAAATTGCATGGAATATTGGCTAGGGGTTCTCCCGAAGCCCTGTGAACCTCCAGCAGGCCACCTCTCGACTTCAAAAAAATTTAAGCAGAGAAATCAACATTGCTGACACATTTGGGGCATGTTTTCACTCTTAACACAAGCAGATGTGGCTTTCACTTTTTCACATGTCCTTCTTGAGGGCTTGCATCACGTCTATAACCCAGTAACTTGTTATAGCTAAATTAAAATGTGTACAATGCTTTCAACATTCTAATCAACCCTAAAGAGAATATCGAGTCCCCTCCTCAATAAATTGTCATAAACATCTGTATCTGTGGGAAAATATTGTGTCTGTAATGAATAAACTGCAGTCATCCAGCTGAATCTGCATTCAGATTACCTTAATATAATGCAAGGGTTGAAATATCCATACAAAGGTAATTGTCCTAATTCAAATGCACCTTACAGTGTCACCATAGTTTGTTAATTCTTAGGTGTGCACTGCTCATCTTTCTTTCATTGTGTTATCTGGGCTGACAGTGAAAAGAGGATATGGGAACTGATTGTTGGTGCTGAACTATTTTGCTGACCACCAAATTGAGATGGAGATTCAAAGCTTTGAGTTCCCTGTGTGCTTCATTCTCTGCAAGATATGTAGAGTTTGTGGAATATGTGATGCAAGAACTGTATCCAAGAAAAAGCTTTCACTGGCTGATGGTACCCTAAGGGCAGGATGTAGTTGCCTAGCAACTTTTGCTGAGTTTTATCACAGATATGTTGAAATCTTTCAATTACAGACTACATGTAACACATTTTGCATTAGAATTCTAATAAAAAGAAAATCTATTATACTAGGGGAATACTGCTTTCCCCTTTAGGTGTTCCCTTTCCCAGTTCAAATTTATTTTAGACTTGTCCAGAATCATGTGCAATCTAGCTCCTTATTCTCTTTTTCATGGGTCTGCATACATTATTTTCCCACTACCAGCAGATTTACTACAGACTTACAATAAAATTTCAGTATGTTCTCATTGATTACCCTTCTGCTCCAACACTCCACTCTTGCAACTTTGCTTTCAATCTTAATTAAACCAAATATTCAATTCTATCTACTGGTTTAGTTAAAGATACAAAGTGTATAACTCCTGAATTGGTGGTTTAAAAACCAATTGCACCTCAGTGGATGAGTTAAGAAAGTTCATGCTACTTCAGCCAGAAAAGCTTTTGAGAAAGCAAGATTTATTCTCAGATAGTGCCACTTTCTGTTATGACATGAATGCGTTTAGGAAAAGTGAAGTCAAATAGTGGTAGAAGGAGGAATGAAGCAGAGATGAAACCAATTGAAACAAAGCAACTATTGCCTATCCTTATCCCTATCTATTCAGCATATCTGAGAACTTGTTTAAATGAAATGGAATGGGTAGATGGCCTTGGGGAATGAAGGAGAAAATACTGCTTATGAAACAATCAGACAAGAACCGGAGCCCCAGTGGCTTAATGGTCAGACAAAGAAACATAGGAAGCGCCACCATAATGGAACAAGCAATTAAAAATGGGGGCAGAAAGTTCATGCTTTCAAACTTGCAAGATTCTATTAATGTAACCTTACAATAAAGTAGAATTAGTTCATCTAATCCTGCTTCCTGCCTGGTTTATCTGGGAAGGCTGACATCAACATCCTTAGAAATGATGTTTTCTGCTGAATAAATTTACACACATTGGTAATTCATTCTGGTGAGAATTGTTTGTTACATAAAAATGATGGCACATGTTCAGGAAAAATACACAGTATAGACCAGGGGTGTCAAAGTGGCAGCCGGCAGGCCAGATACATCATGTGCAGACCATGCCCATGCCAGCTCCATGAAGGGAAAAATTTGCAGTATGTCACATGACGGCAATGTGACACAGCGAGTTTGGTGCCTGTGGTATAGACTGCACATCTGCGCAGTTGAAAAAATACAGCAAAAATGTATTTCCTAGTTGAAAAAAATTACTGATAGAAAGTCAAGACATCAGGGATGACAAATAAAACAAGATGTATATGAGAAAAGAAAAGAAAATGAAAAATAAAGCTTAATATCTTTCGAGGAGCACAAAATTTCCTTTTTAAAAAGAAAAGAAAATCAATGATTTTTTAAAAAAATTGTATTTACTGATCTCTACATTTTCATGAAACTCTAGGTTAAACCATCCCCACTGGCAGCTGGGAAATGCAGTCCAAGTGTTCCATAGTAGTAAAGTGCAATCTAGAACTCTTCTTGTATCAGTAGAAATATCATTTACTTGCTTTTTGTCACTTTGGTCTGTTTATGTTTGTATGTTGGTGTATCTCTCTGTGTGTGTGTGTGTGCACGCGTGCATGTGTGTGCGCACCTGTGTGTGTGTGTGTGTGTGTGCCTGTGCGCATGCAAACATATTTTAATTTTCTATCAACTTGTCTGAGAGATTCAGTGGCTTTGCTGAACTAGACTTGGTCAGTAATTGAAGAGAAAACTGCTTGTGAGTTTATCCATATCAGCTTGGGTTCTATTACTTTTTAAATTATGTATATAATTCTAAAAAAAATTCAGTCGTGGCCATGAAATAAATATAATTATTAAGAAAAGCTATTCGCTTGGATATTCCAAGAAACATTAGGGCTGGATATCTTCATGAAACTGTCATTAAATGCTACACCATTGGGTGGCAACCTTGTGCTATAATTTACTCTCTAGAGGTTTGATGATATCCATTAGCATTTTGGATTACATCTTTGGATGGCAATCCATATCAGTTATGACATTTTTTTATGTTAGAGATGTTTTATTTTAAAATCATAGAATACCTGTAAACCATCTGATCCCCACCTTCAAATAATGAAACTTAATTAACTGAATTTGAGTAACTACTTTAAAATACCAACTGAGATTGAATTATGTTCAAGTCATACAGGAGGGGAGAGGAAGAGGAAGAGAGAGAGGAGAGAAGAGGAGAGGAGCTCAAAGGAAGTCAGCAACAGAGAGGCAAATTAAATTAATGGACAGAACTTGTGTGTTTAAATGTGCATTATTTATGAACAAATGGTCCTGTCTGATCAGAGCAGGCAAGAGAATCGAGTACTGAATGGAGTACTGAACTACTTTTAGTAACAATATATATTTCTTTCCCTAATGTTTTTTAACATCAGTACTTGAAAACCATATGTGTTTCTTGCAAATTAGAAAACTAATGTCTGGTAATGCCACATTTTTCCTTCTGAAATTTCTGGAGAACTGCTGTATGTCTACAAGTAGGGAAATCTTCCAAAAAAAATGTGCTGATTCATTATAAAGAATTCATGTTGAAGAATGCTATGGGAGGGGGCAGTTAAGCATGAAGAACTTAGACTTGATACTGCACTGACTTTATGCTTCAAGACAAAACTATATGCTTCCATTACAGCCTGTATGCTTCTTTGTGTTTGACTTAATTGTAGTACATTCAGAAAAGATGTAGAAATCAGTTTCTTGAAAAAACTAGGAAGAACTTAAACCAACATTATTTAGAAATTAAAATCTGGCTCATTGCTAACCAACTTGCTTTGGTATCCCACTTTATTTAAGTATCCAATGTTCATGGGCATACTTGACCTCCTTGCCTCAAATTCATTAACATAAATAAATTTTATTTGGTTTATTGTCTTTTGTTTCTGATTAAGCTAGTATGCCCTACTTTTCTCCTTTATCAGTTTATATCGAGGACAGTGGCTAAAGTTTCAATCTATGTCAGTGGTCAATGTCTGGAATAAGTGGTCAATGTCTGGAATAGTGGTCAATGTCTGGAATACTCTACCTGTCTCTGTGGTTACTTCCCCAAACCCCAAAAACTTTAACCTTAGACTGTCTACTATTGACCTCACTCCTTTCCTAAGAGGTCTGTAGGGGTCGTGCATAAGCGCACCAACATGCCTACTGTCCCTGTCCTATTGTTTCTTTTATTTTTCTTATATGTATCCATGTATTCATAACTATGTTTATACTTATACCTATTATCTTGTAAGCAATTGACAAATAAAATAAAAAATAAAATATGTCATACCTATTATGAATTCACTGAATGGATACTATTCCCTTCTCTTCACCCTTCTTCTGAGGAATTTGGATAGTAAAAGTCATTTACATCTATTATATGAATTACTATGAACTGGGCTTTACAATAAATTGGCCTTCTCTCTGTTTGCAAATATCTAGTAAATGCACACGTATAGTGTTGTGTCTTCATTTTCTGAATTTCCCTGAAATACTGGAGCAAAGTAAATGATGATGATATTTTTGTGGGAAGCTCCAAACCAGGGATAGAAAACTCATGGCCCTTCAAAGGTTGCTGAAGAACAGCTGTCAGCAGCTTCAACTGATATAGCTAATAATGGAAGCTAATAGGAAATATAATTGAGAATATTGGAAGTTAGCACATTATAATTATTATTGCAGAGAATGTGAGGAAAATTCAATACAATGATGCTATTTTCAGAACTACTTCTTTAGATGGTGTTAAGCGTAGCCTAGGCTCTAAGAAATTTTTTGTAAAAAAAAAAAAGTCTGCATGTTTATAAAAATGGTAATAAATCTTAGCCCTTTAGATATTATTTAACTGTAACACCTATTATTTGTTATCTATTAATCGTCTTGGTTAAAGGTAATCAAAATTAAAGTTTGCTAGAATCTGAAACATTACCAATGATCTCTCTAAGGCAGGGCTGTCAAACTCCTGGCCTGTGGGTCGGATGCATCACATGATGGCCACACCCATGCCCAGTTTAACAAAGGAGAAAAAAGTTCCAATATATCACGTGATGACACCGTGACAATGTGAGTTTGACACCCCTGCTCTAGGCTTTTTTTAAAACTGCTGATTCATACATATTCCATTAGTAATATTTCTTATTAGTGAGTAGCCTTTTCCCACAAGATAAGTTCCTGAGTACAGAATGACAATAGTTGAATAATATTAGACAGAGTTTTCAGAATTCTATACAAAATAATCTTACTATGCAATCTAAATAAATAAGTAAATAAAAACCATTTCTAATGCAGCTTGGATCAAGAGTGTTGTTGGCATATAAAGTACACTTGTGCATAAAGACATTTTTAAAAAATATTTTAGCCATAGGTATAGTCACTCATGTGCTATTTTTTACCTTGCAACAGGTGCACACTCCTCCCTCATTCTTGTGCCACACGCAGTTTGTTTAGTGGATTGTGGCTTACTTACTAGTTAGACATCTTATTACAATGGATAAGATATACTGTACATTACTGTCACTAAGACCTGTGAATAAATAGCCCCATTGTTGTTATATTTTATTTCATTGCTATTTTGTCATTTACCATGATTCCTTCAGCCTGAAAATTTCATGGAATTTGAAAAGGGAAAAATAACATTGTTTGAGAAGACAAGTGAATTTAAGGCTAGTCCCTTCCATTGCTCTCATTCAAGTAAGCATTGAATAGAGTGCTGGAATAAAATAAACTCAACAACTTGGAGTTGGGAATAGATTTTCCATATAGGGGAAATCTTAATCAAACTGGGTAAATCCATCAACTGCATAGTTCAATCCAATCCAACCCAACCCCACCCTTTCTGAAGCTGGTTTACTGTTGACTGTTTTCCCCATAGGCTGCAACTGGGAAAAGAAGATTATATTTGAGCTTATTTTCTGTGTGTATGAGAAAGAAAGAGACAAAATTAAAGAATGGTTTGTATGCTGCTTATATTTGAGTCACTGAAACAACATAGAAGCACCTAAAAAGTGTTAATCTTATGAATGGGTTAAACATAAAAAGTCACTATTTTTTTATTTAAAAATGATCATTTTTAGATATTTATTTTTTCCAGTTAAGAAAACCTGTTGTGTGGGGAAAAAATCTTTGTTCCATATATAGAAATGAAATCTGAACCCCAAATATATGCTTTGGTTGTGTCCCATAAGTTGTGGGTTGATGTTTGTTGTTTTTTATTTTCTTTCAAGAAGTACTCCCAACTCTTTTTCCATCATCTTAACACAATCTTTTTCTTTTATAATCTCCCTATTTAACATCCATCTTCTTTTTTTTTCAATCCTTTCCAAATTATTTTAATAGGGTTATGATCTGCCCATATATTCATTTCAATTTCTATTTCTTTTATATTACATTCAATTTCCAAATTTGTCCATAACATATGCAGTCTTGACCACGATTTATGTGGTAACGAATAATAAATATACTGTTTTTTCTGAATTTCTTTCTCTCCATATATCTTTTAAACCTAAATCATTTGTCATTTATTTTATTTTATGTTTTATTTTATGTTTTTAAACTTTGGAAAATTAATAAAATATTTAAAAATAAATAAATAAAATGGATAATTTGATTGTAAAACTGAAAAAGTGGCTATTCTTTCATAAGACTCTACAATAAATGTATATTATGTATTAAAAAAAAACCACAAAGTGATCAGTATCAACCCCTAAGGATAAATAGAACTATGTACTAAAAAAAAATCTGAGGTATTATGCATGTATTGGATTGGACTTTCTTTTGCTATAGTCATCATCAGGAAGAAAAGTGAAAATGGATATTCTAGCTAACCTTGCCTCAAAAAAGGCTAAGCAAGCATGGACTTGGTTAGTACTTGGATAGGGAACCATAAAGAAACACTGTGTTTCCCTGAAGATAAGACCCAACCAGAAAATAAGCCCCAATTAAGATCATCAGCCAGATGGGCACATTTAGTTCAGTATTTCCCAGAAAATAAGACCTGACTGAAAAACAAGCCCTAACGCATCTTTTGGAGCAAAAATTAATATAAGACCCGGTCTTATTTTCAGGGAAACACAGTACTAGGGCTATAAGCTAAATGGAAATGTTGAAGACAGAATTTAGAAAATAAGTTGCAAGCTGCTTGTGCACTGTTATCCCGACCCCCCCAAAAAAACCCTATAGACCTGCACATGAAACAACAGGAATTGAGTGCAACTCGGCAGAGCCTTTGCTTATTTTAAGTGACATTGTGTTTCACAAACTTCTGAAGTAAATCTTTACCCAAAATATGCCAGATACATAAACCACAGATCGTTGTAAATCGAGGATTACCTGTATTTCTTGGATGAGAAATTAAACAAAAAAACTTGTAATAATGTAGGAGTGGGAGCAGAAGATGGAATAACTCTAAAACTGTATCCATTGTTTGTTTAGGACCCCCACACAACACACACTCAAAAAAACATAAGAAAAAAACAGGAACTGAGCATCATCTATAATCTGATGTTCGTTTGTTTGTTTGTTTAAAACATTTATTTAATCTAAATTGTATCCAACTTTGGGAGCTCCCAATATTATGTGCCCCAATTTTATATCCTTATAACGTAGAAATAGAGTCTATGTTTTCCTTTGCTGTTTTGATCCTGCTTTTTTAACGTTTCTTTTTACTCCATAGAAAAATGATCTGATCCTTTCCTTCATATCACCCCCTTTCCTTTCACGTTCCCTGGTCTGATATAAATGTTCAGGAATTCCTTTCTTCTTCTCAGTTCAGTCTTCCTGCCTGTTCACAGCTCTCTTTATATGTCCTCCCTTCAGCCAAATATCTATTTTGTCTCCTTCTAATCCACCTTACCTTTCTACCTTAACTTGCTATCTCTTAGGCCTCAGGGTCTACGTTTGCATTTCTAATATACTTTTCATGTCCTTTACGTACTTTACTTGAATACCAGCAATAGATGCTGAATTTTTATTGCTGGTGAAAATCTCAGAATTGTTGCCTTTGCTTTTGCCCTTCTGCTTAGCACTGGAATTAATTAATTATATCTTATAAGAAATACACAACGTCTTGTCAGCAATAAAATATGAGAAATGATTACTGGAGATGTAGGGAAGAACATAATCTTCTTAAGTGTATAACAGGAGTATGTATTCTTTTGAACTTCCTCCATGCCTTTCTTCCTGTTTACCAATGGAAACCATATGGCTCAGTAAGACGCAAATCTAACACACACACACACACACACACACACACACCAGGCTGAATGTAACTCCCTGCACCTTATTTATACCTAAAACCTCTCCAGAGTAGGAAATATTCTTGAAGCCATTTTATTTTGGGATATTAAAGAGGCAAAACAGGTATGTAAGTCTTGAAAAATCCCCTTAGGAGAGCTATTTTATGGGAGATTTAGGGAGCAAAATAGATCTTTTGTGTAACCTGCCCAAAGTTTTAAAAAGCTTTTCAGTATTAAGCCCAACCCATTCTATGTCACTGAAGATGTTAACCATTTAGCTAAGAAGTAATTAGTTCTTATAACTAATGTTCAGTGATCAGCCTTTCCATTTTTCTCTCATCAACATGTTTATGGCTTTCAGTGGTATTTTCAGTAAACTCTCTTTGGTTCTCATATACATCATCAATTAGATTAACGATTAAATGATTCTAAATATTCTTATGTACAATATTAGACTACCAATGTAAAATATCTCAAATCTTTTTTGCGTTAGCTTCTTAATGTCTTTTGCCCAAAGGTGGTTTTTTTTCTCCCTCTGTACTGTTGATCATGTTTTTCTGAAAGTATATTCTTGTCATGTCTTCTCTCACCGGGTCTCTGCAAAACCTAAGTCACAAAAAGAACATCTAATGTTTCTGAATATGTTGCTTTGCTGAAATATTCAGGCAATATTTCTAATTTAATTTCTCTTATGTTTTAATGTAATTTCTCCTTGTTATGCAATTTCATTTTGCATTTTCCTATTATAAATATTATTTGATTCACTCAGTCACCTTATGAGGGGATCAGCATACAGTTCTGATTGGCGGGTAAATATTACTAAAATAACTAGAATCCACAATTTATTATATCCTGCATCAAAGTTCTCAAATATATTTTTCAGTTGGATGGATTGTGTTTCTTTTTCATTAATGAGGAAAATATTCATGTTTTCTACATCATATAAATATGATGAATAGATTTTTAAAACCCTATATTTCTAGCTCTTATATTTACTGAAATAATGTTGAAAATTGTAACCTCATTGCAAAAAGAAGACCAAGAAGTCCACTCTCTAATTTAGTGGCTATTGCTCGCACTACTTCAATAAAATAGAAATAGCAATAGCACTTAGAGTTATATAGCACTTCACAGTGTTCTACAGCCCTCTCTAAGTAGTTTACAGAGTTAACATATTGCCCCCAACAATCTGGTTCCCCATTTTACCGACCTCAGAAGGATGTAAGGCTGACTCAGCCTTGAGCCTGGTAACATTTGAACTGCCAAATTGCAGGCAGCCAGCAAACAGCAGAAGTAGCTTGCAGTACTGCATTCTAACCACTGCACCACTGCACCTCTTGATTCTGAATCAATCAGAAAATTGATTCATTAGTTAAATAAATAAAATTTAGAATGCCATGTTGAGAAGATAGCCACAAGATATTGAGCATTAGAAGAAGTAGTCCCTAAATATCTTATATGCAATCCATAAATTCAGAATTCACTTCTGTGTTTTGAACATTTCAATATCTGATATATTTGTATTCATTAAAAAAAAAAAAAACCTTCCGGCTGCAGCGAGGAGTGTCATCTGAAAAGCAATAAGCTTGCATGCATAATGTTTAAGTTTTAAGGTAAATATGACAGCTTCAAAGTAGCTGAGAGCATTGAG
Organism: Notechis scutatus; assembly: GCF_049901735.1. Taxonomy (NCBI): domain Eukaryota; kingdom Metazoa; phylum Chordata; class Lepidosauria; order Squamata; family Elapidae; genus Notechis; species Notechis scutatus. The sequence continues at coordinate 26,844,734 of NC_142013.1, read as the reverse complement.
TTGAATTGACTATGCAAGTCCTACAAAACAGGAGCTTTGCGACATGCATGAGTGCACAGGAATCACCATTCTCTGATTATTGCAGCAAATGTATTTTGTCCATGTTTTCATAGCTGTTTCAGAATCGGTTTCATGTCTCCCCACATATGTGTTATGCACAAGTATGTTTGGGCATGCAGAGACAGGAGCAGAAACAGCTTATAAAATACAAGCTTCATAATTGCCTATGCTATTGTTGTGCATGGAAAAGATTTAATGTCAAAGATTTAATGGAAAAAGATAGAAAAATGGAGGATCTGCAGAAAGCAAATCTGTTGGTTTTATGTGGTTCCTCTGAAAGCAGGCAATTCCAAGTTTAGAGTACAAAAAAAGAATAAAAAGCAGACATATTTTTTTTCATGGAAAGACATATTCAAAACTGAGAGTGATGGAGTTGGAAGGATAAACATGTACTGGGAGGATAATGTCAATAAGAACACAGAGATATCAAGTAAATTTTTGAAGGTAGGAGCAATGAAACGGTTAGGCCAGTAGTCTGAAAACCATCACAGTGATTTAAAGAGGAGAGATGCATGCAAGGCAGGGAAAGAAATTCTTGTTGTTACTTGTCAGATCAGGTAGTTATGAAAAGACCAAGTGAGACAACAGAGAAACTCAGAGAACACTGTAGGAAATTTATATGAGTCAGAATATCAGTTGTCCACTCTAAATCATGACTAACTAGCTTGAAAAACAGTAATCCTAATTGAAAAAAATGTATAAAAATATATAATTTACATCATCTTGTTGGCCTTTTATTAATTTATCACCAAAAGCTCTGTATCAATTTTTTTTGGGGGGAGGGGGAATCAACATTACCACCAAAGTCTTCTGACAGCTAAAATTCCCTACATTCCTAGAAATGTCAAACAAAATATCAGCAAGTAAAAAGTGATGATTTGGGTTTTAGCCCAAGTCTCACAACAAATAACAAAAAATATGTGACTCCTGCATATCACATACAATAAAGGACGTAATGAAGCAAGACATTACTGTTACTGAATCTTTTGTTATATTGGCAAAGATACAGAAATTTTCCACACAAAGAAAGTTACTGTTACTGAATCTTTTGTTATATTGGCAAAGATACAGAAATTTTCCACACAAAGAAAGTTATGTGTCTTCCCTTTGATTAACATAGAAGATAAAGTATTAAACCTGGATAACACAAGTGCTCCTCTATATGTAGCAGAAGTAATCCTATAAAGATAGCTAGGAACACAGAAGGGCCATTAAAGAAGTCCTTGAGACAACATGATGAAATTTTAGCTCTGTCATTCTGTATATTCAAATCAAGGATTCTCTGATTAACTGCAGCATAGCTTTATCAATTCCAAGAGACTTTAGAAGCTGCAGGAAGACTAATTGCTGGGCGTGATTTTTTTTCAAGTGGAAACGAACTAAAGTGAATGGTCAGTGGTTCATCTCAGAATATGTCTCACCCAATCTTTCAAGTGGCAGATTTTCATTTGGACTGCTGAAGAAGGGCATTTAAGTTCTGACTATAGAAGGGCACTCAGCGTAAAATGGGAGAGTCGAAATAAGGTTCCGATGAATTTAGACTGAATTTCAAAATATTAATAAGCACAAAATTGGATACTCAACAATAATAAGATTAGCGTCTTAGTACTAAATACTTTAATAGCCACAGAGTGATATGTTTCTGTTGCACCTAGCAAATCTAATAATTACGCTGGAGTCTTTCAGATCTCTTGAATTTGATATGACCTGGAAGTAGAATACTGAAAATAGGTAACTAAATGTTTAAAAGTTTTTACTTTCTCTCCAGAAAAACTGTTGTACCTTGATGAAACAGCTTTGTTTTAGAATAGTTTATTCCCAAGACCTCAATCTGGCAATGTTTGGCTAATATCAAAAGCCTACAATAGAAGCCAATTTGAATTACAGAAAAAATGTAGGTTGTCCCAAAGGTGCTTTTTCAAGAGGCAATTGGAATTTCACATTTTTCTTTGACGATGTTTCACTTCTCATTGAAGAAGCTTCTTCAACATGAAGGTACTGTACATAGAAAATATTACATTGTTTAGCAAGGAAGGATGATTTGAAGATGACTAGTGCAACCATTAACATAAACATTAAATTTTAAAAGGGTCAGGTATCATTCTTGCTTGATTTGCTTTTGTTCAGGCATTGTTAAGGTGCCACCGCATTTCAGCTTCATGAAGCATTATGATTTAGTTACACAATCTTATAATCAGTAGAGGATGGGTTAATTTTTGTCAGATTTACTCACAAGGGATCAACCTAAAAGCCACATTGAGATCAGTAAAGGTGACATAAAATGTTCCTTAATAAAGACTAGAGTATTTTTCAACCAGGTGATGTTGGGAAATGCCTTGATCAGAAATCAAGAAGCCTAACTTATACTGTCATATTCTATGATTAAAATATCTTATTGATTAATCTAAGCTATCAGTTTTATATAGAGTTGCCTAGCGTATAGTTTGCTTAAGGTCAGCATTCTTCATTCATTAGAAACTCTTTTTATGACTGGCCCCTGTCACTACTTCAGAGATCCTTAAGGTTATTTTCCAAATAAAAAGTGACAAAGCTGCAGGTAGTGATATTTCAACTGAGCTTTTGAAATTAGTAATATTCTGGCCTGGATTCTTTAATTACCATCACTGATCATTCTATGCAGATGCGAAATAAGTATAATTGTTCCATTACTATCTCAATTTCCAAATAGAAGATAAGAGGTTACTTACTACCCCAGCCGATTAAGTGTAATAAGCAGTCTACATTGGTCCATCACACAAACTGTTTACCACTACATCCTGTTTTCTATACATCAGCAGTCTCCAACCATTCCAGCTCCATGGACTGGCAGCAGCAGTGGTGGTAGGAGGGAGGTTTCATGTGCACTGCTTGCACAAATGGAGCTTTACATGTTCGCCTGTCACTGCAAGACCCAGTTCCCAATAGACTCCTACTATACATAAGCCAGTTACTATTTTTTTTAAAAATAAAAAAAATAAAAACCTTGTGCTTCTTACATCATGGCTGCCAAGTAAGTTAGCTTATAAATCATGTTTATTAGGCCTGCATGAAGCCTTATTTGTTTCAATCAAAGCTTTGGTGAAGTATCCTTTTGATGGAGTTCCACAAACCAAACTAGCATCCCACATTTAGACTCTGTTTCTGAGGTGCCTCAAGCAAATGGATAAACTGCTTCATGAGCATTTGATGATCTTCTGCTTCTTGATGCACATGCGCAGAAGATATAATCCACATGAAACAGCCTGCCGTAATAATTATTTCAGTGGAAAAGACTCGTGCAAAATTTGTGACTTTTCTGTATCAAGTCATCACCTTCAAATGGATTGCTCCAAGAGCTAGAGTCAGGAACTTTGTGAAGTAAAGTGGCATCATTTTACATAGCCCTCTTATCCACATACTTGACATTTTTACTTACAATTCAAAAAGAAAGGTAGTCAAATAATGTTTTTGGATAATCAGTACCAAGATGAAAAGAGCCAAAGGACTGGTGGCACAGTGGTTAGAATGTTATGGCTACATTTGCTGACTACCAGCTGCCTGCAGTTTGGCAGATGAAATTTCACCCGGCTCAAGGTTGACTCAGCCTTCCATCCTTCCAAGGTCGATAAAATCATCCTCTTCTTTTAACAATGCCATAATCCCTCGCAGCGGGGAGTCTGGGCAACTGAATGGAGCCTAGCAGAGTGTTTACTGGCTGGATACCCTTCTTGTCTCCAATGCAGAATTTTGTTCAGCAGATATATTCTCATTTTGCCCAGAGAGAGAAATATTTGCCTCTACCTAGGATCAAACTCACAGCCTCCTGAGCATGAGGCAAGAGCTCCACTTCTAGCCCACTACACAATTCCACTTCCGAGGTCGATATAATGAGGACCCAGTTTGTTGGAGGCAATATGCTGATGCTGTAAAACTGCTAAGAGAGGGCTGTAAAGCACTGGGAAGTGGTATATAACATTAAGTGCTATTGTTATTATGTTAACAGAGGAGTAGGAGTTTTACAGTAGGAGTATTCAACTCTATTCATCTTATCAAGAAAAAAAAACAGGAGAAAAGAAAAAAATAATTGAAAGGGGCAAAAAAGAGGAAAGGTGACAGGAAATGGCTGGCTGGCTAGCTGGCTGACTCTTATTTAACAATGAAGAGAGAGAAAATCTTTAATTTTAGCATTACAGAAAAAGAAGGAATGGGCAGAAATGGTGGAGCAATCTACTGCACGGCATCAAAAGTAGAGAAGATACACCAAGGAATTGATATGTATCAGAAACATAAATCTCTTACATGATGAATGAGAATGAGAAGGCTGGGCTTTTATAGTAAATGAACTCAGCTAGTTTTAAGTTTCCTACAGAGATATCCAACTGCATAATAACAAGAATAAATGGATTGGATGGAGGAAGCACTGGTTGAAGGACAAGTGGTGTGGGACCCCAGAATGCAGTATCTTATATTACTGTACATCTGATTTTGGAAAGCAGTTGTGGTATAACAGAAACAGCTGAAAAGCAAGCTCTTTCTCCAGATAAATGGAACTGAAGTTCACTGTTGAAAAAAGAACATGAACATTTATGTACTAATTTCAGACAAAAAGATTTGAGAAGTACAAATTGTCCGGGAAAACTGGGAATCTAATTTGTGCCACTGCAACTGTGCCAATAATCTTCAGGCTGCTTTTTCAGCTAAACTATATTATTTGAAATTTATCGGTTTGATCTGATCATTTCATTGTCTTATACTTGAAATTCCTCACAAGCTTGTCCTCTAAATTATTTGCAGCTTTCCAATGATTCTAAGACAGGCAATACCGAACAAAATCTTTTTGTTACTGTTTCATGCTCTATATCACATGTCACAAATTCTTTTAATGCTAGAAAAATGCTTTTGTTCTTTCAGTACTTTGCTTGCATACTAGCTCTTAGTGGGCTCACATTAAATTCTATCATCCATATAAATAATCTACAATACTATCAAATTAATATCTATTGCCATTTTTTTCAAAATTCATTGTTTTGACTAGACTACAAACTTCATGTCATCCAAGTTTCCAAATGCACATCTGTCAACAGCTGAACTTAAAGGAAAGATTTATCCTGAAAATATTTGATAAGACCAGCATAAACTTAGAAATTAAAAGGTAAAGAGCAATCAAATATTGTCATCTGTACAGTAACTAATTTGTACTAACTTGTACCTGTAGCTGAATGATTGAGTCCACAAGATAGACCTCCAACCTCTTCTCTTAAAAACTCTCTGAGTTTTTATATCTGGGCCCAATACCTGCACCTTGTGTTAGCATCGTAATACTGTCACCTCTTATCTTCCACGAAGCATCTCAGCTGGTGTTCTATTCCTGTTTTATGAGATCTAAGCTCACAATTTTTGTTCCCTTTCTGGTGGTTAAAAGGTAAAAATGTGTGTGTGTGTGTGTAAAAATCTCCTGGTCATCTAGTTCTTGTGACAAGACATCTTATTTCTCCATTTAGGAGATAAATTCACTTGTAGAGAGAGAGAAGGAGAAAATAACTTTTCATGTTTAGATATCCATGGGTGGCAGAAAAACCAAAGAGAGTAGGTACAAAAAAATGACCCACTGCGCCCCAGGGTAGGAAGAAGGTTAGGAAGCAGTTCTTTTGCTATAAGTTCTCTGAAGAGATTGGGAAGCTTGCAACAAAGCAACCATTCCCTACTCTGTCTCTCCACTCCTCTTCTTCCTCTTTCCATAAGTAGCAGGAACAATAGAAAAGAGGAAAGAAGCAAGAGTTCTTGCTGTCAGTTCTCCAAACACCAAAACTTTCCTCAATGGTCAGTTTTTTTAATTGAAGAGTCCTCCTGTTCCCATGGTAGAATTGCTTATCCCATAATTAGATATAGTGTCCAGCAGGGTACTAGTACATAACTAGATACCTATTTTCAACCCCTGCCCCCAAATTCCGGGGGGGGAGGGAGGTGACACCCTTCTTAAATGGCTTGGGCACTATTAGAAAATCGGCCAACATGGCTTCAAGGCATATTTTAATTATACATCAAGTGGCACACCACTACACAATTGTATTTAAAATGTTCCCCAAGTCATGGGGGATTGCTAGTTATAGCACACTATTGCTCCCAACTACCCATAGCATATATTCCTGCATATATGTCCTAATTCATATATTTCTTTAATCACACTCATTATTCATTTCCCCTGTACCTCCTGGAAAAATAGCATAGTGTGATAAGTAAGAATGGTTATATATTATTTATACCTGGCAGAACTGCCAGGATGTCACAAATCTGTCCATATATCGCTAACAGTTATCAATACCTGCCTACCTGTTTATCTATCTAACTATCATCTATCTATCTATCCATCCTACTATTACTAATGTGATGCTGATTTCATTGGTTATATGTCTTCTAAACAGTAATAGACAAATAGAGGATAATGCTCAGTAGCTATTAGCCCTGATAGTGAAATGGATGTTCCAGGATCAGAAGCAATTGACTCCTAAATACCATCTGGTATAAAGTAAGAGATACTGCTGTATCCTCAGTTTATAGCTTTCTAAATAATATCTGGCTAGACCCTGTTAAAAACAGAATGCAGGGCTAAATGAACCCTCAGCTTGATCCAGGAGGGCTTTTCAAAATTATTTATGTTGCTGTCAAGGCATTCGCAGTTTCCATTTGCTAAATTACCTTATCTAATAGGACAAAACTGACATAATTATTGATTACTTCAAGAGCCGCAGTAAGAACTAAGACTTCAGTGCAAAGAATATGTTTTTAAAACATCAGTGGATACAGATTCTCCCACAACAGAATAGCATATTTAAGCATAGTTCAATTTTTATTTAGTTAGCACATTCATACAACTACCCATCCTCCAATGGAATTGTGAGTGGCTAACAAAGTTAAAGTCATAACGCAATTATCTAATCCAATTACTCAAACAAAGAGTCTAATTGCTAACTTCAGGAGTCATAACAGCCTAACTAATGGCATGTGGAATGACCTTGAGAGACAGAAGGGAGAGCCACAGACAGGACTACTAGCATGTAAAAGATCACAGAAGGACGGAAGGCATTTGCAACATTTCAAAAGGGACCCCCGCTATTTTCCAGACAGTAAAAGGAAAGGAGGGGAAAAATAATTCTAATCCTGCAATGTTCAATATTTGAGTACCTGTTTTGCATGTAGCAGATCCTAGTTTCAATTTTCAATATCTCCATCTAGGGCTAGTGAAACGTTTTTTCTGAAACCATAGGAAGCACTATTCTCTTGTGGAGATAATAACTAGTTAGAGTGGGGTTGGCAATTTTCTGGCAGCTGAAGACTTATTTGTAAGAAGGATTATTATTATTTTAAACATACAGTATACAAGCCCTTGCAATATATGTAAGGTGTTATGACTTTCTAACACTCCATTATAGCTGCTTCAACCCTACGGTTACTCTTTTTAATCAAGATGAAAGAAATGAGGGCTGGAAGAATTATGACAGGAGTTTTAAAATGCTTTTGTTTGCAGGGTAAAACTAGATCAGTCAAGGGAAGATAGTCTTAGAATTGCTTTGCTGTACCTGTTTACAGATTTTACATGGTTTTTTTTAAAGTGCAATATTTTTAAGCTAATGGAATATATGATGCAAAAATCCCTCAATAATCCATAGATCCTTTCAAAATAGAAATGATACAACAGAAACCCCACATCCATTGCTTCCAGTCTCATCAGATAATAGCAAATTCTAAACAGGAATGCAGTCAATCACTAGAAGATAAAGATATCCCCTTTGGCAGCATGCTCCATTAATAAAGCACCGTTGCAACTGAAACAAATACATATCTTGATGCATTCTACCATTAGAACTTCTACAGCTCAATTCTGTATGCTTGTGAAGGAAATTTTTAAAAAGGACTAGCTATAAGAACCTAGAGTATTTTGACGATTTCTTGGATACAACCAAACTTCCAGTATAAAAAGAGAAAGTTGATTTATGAGCCAAGCAGGAAATATTGTGCATATGCATGTGTGTCTATCTATTTCTGTCTTCTTTAAGATGTTCAAAGCACATGAAAGAAACTGATGCTGGGGGCAATGGATGCAATAGCTTCAGGAAAAGAATATGTATGGTATGCATTACAATTTCATAAGCCAGGTTAACCCCGCAGGGCTGAAAAAATCAAAACCAACATATTCTGAATAAATATGATATGGAAATCATATCATGGTCAAGGCAGTGTGAATTTATCTTCGAGGCTACCACTTGGATGGGTGTGAGACATCATCAAGATAAATTTTCAAGCTCACAATAGAAGAGATTGGCAAGGCTCTTGACCTCAGAAACATGTGATTTTCTCCAAAGAAGCCAAGGCGTGACATTTCCATTTATCGGCATGTTGTTTTGAACACATCATTACTAGATTCACAAGAGAAAAAAAGCTAGATTTACTGTACATCTCCTTAATTCCCTTAAGTATGTCACTTTTCTAATGTATGGTAGTGATTACAAATTTTTATTTAGATAGATCCCAATTCAGCAATCTGAAAGCAAATGATTTAGGTTGGACTTTCAGTAATCTTTTTATTTGATTTGGGATTATACACACATTTTTTTAAATTCAACATTTCATGCAACTTCACAAACTAGACTTAAATTGGCAACAGAGGTATAGTGTTTTGTTTTAGACCACATCTTCCATCATTTGCAGTAATAGTGGATCTTTCTGTGGGAATGCTAAACTTTGCCTTGGATAGCTGGTTTGATCTATCTTAAAAAGACATTTGGATCTTGTTATGTATTGTAGATGGTGCAGCAGCAATTCCTATTGTTTGTATACAATCAGGTATGTTGTGCTACTTTAAATTTGCCTCTTATTATTATAAGGCTTCTCATTTTCAATAGTTAGGTAGCAGATGGGTAGTACTTAGTACTAGGACTTTGACTGTTGAATATATTCCAGTGATGATAGGAAAGTATTTTCCTTTAGAATAAGAATCTATCAAAATTCACCTTTTTCAAAATAATAGAATTGAACATTAGATTGAAGAAGTATTATCCAACAAACAAGAACAGGTAAAAATAAAGAAATTCAGCCCTCAAGTTCTCCTTTGGTAAAATGACAGATTCAATCCCCATAGACCAGTAGTGATTAATCTTTTCAGCACCATGCCGAAACGGGAGCATGCACATGCATGTGTGGAAAACCAGAAGAGAGCTCCCTGATGTGAATTCACGGGACCGCCCAAAACTGGAAGCTTAGCTTCCTGGCACACGTATGCATGCTGGCCACCCGGTCTTCCAATTTCTAATGCTCATGTATGCATGAAGACCAGCTGGCTGGTGCACCCATGTGCTCCAGGGAACACCTCTTCTGCTTTCCAGTACTCCTACATGCACGAAGATCAGCTGGCCGGCATGCGCATGTACTCCGGGGAACTGCTCTTCTAGTTTCCAGTGCTCCTGTGGGCGCAAAGACCAGCTGGCCGGCACACATGCATGCACCGGAACCCGGAAGAGCAACGGGTGACAGCTGGTATGCCCAGAGAGATGGCTCTGCGTGCCACTTCTGGCACGTGAAGCATAGATTTGCCATCACAGCCATAGACCAATAAGACACACATTTGGATAATGTATAGTGAAGGTTGTTCTGTGTGCTAGATCTGCAGTATACTGTATGTCTAGAAGATTTGGCTCCTCGTAGAGACAATGATATATAGGGCAACAACAACCTTAGCTTCTAGATTCATTGAAGGACTTTGTGTGTGCAGAATAAGAGCTTTCTGAAAACTTAATCTTTGTCGTTCTAATGGCCATATGGGATACAATTTCAGTGGAACCTAAATGGAGAATCTAGTTTCACTGATAGTTGACTTAATCTATGAATATATAGTAGTTCCAATTAGCTCTAGCTGTATTTTTACAAGCATTCAAGCATCATGATAGGCAATTTGGAAGTAAACGTAAATTCATTTACACTATAAATTCACTCGCCAAAACCAACACCAACCATAAGAACCTCCATTGTCGCCCTGACCTAACCATACAGCAACGTGCCTGCTCCCGTGTACTCCGCACTGAACTCAAAAAACATCTAGACAATAGAGAGAAGGACCTGTACATTGACTACCATGCTGACTGTATCAAAAGTAAGTCACACAACCCGCAACTCAGCTTTAACCTTCAACCACAACCTTACCTCAACCAATCCACCATCACCCAAGACTAGGCACACACGCCCCTAACTACCTCAATTCCAACTACTGCTGTCCTTAAATGCAAGCTACTCAATGCAAGAAGCCTTGCGAATAAAATACCTGAATTTTTCCTCTTACTAAATATGGCTAAATTCGACATCATATTTGTCTGTGAAACATGGCTCAACGCATCTCTCCCTGACTCCATTACCACAGTAAGAGACTATCATGTTTACCGATCAGATCATGAAATTCACAGAGGAGGTGGTGTTGCTATCTTCTATAAAAAGTGCTTACATCTAAAAAACATCCAAGTTACCCAGGAGCTTGCTCTTCCTGAGACCATCATCTGTGAACTATCCTTAAATATCACATTTCAATTCTTACTATGTTACAGAGCACCTGATTATGACATCGAACATGTAAACAAGCTAAATACACTACTAACATGGGCAGCATCCTGCCCACACACTTTTATCTTTCTTGGTGACTTCAATCTACCTCATATTGACTGGACCCTAAATGAATGTACAACTGAACCCATACACGTAACCTTCTACAATGCTGTTACAAATCTGGGACTGGAACAACTAGTAACCAACAACACTAGACTAAACAACTGCCTCGATCTCATCTTCTGCAATAGTTTGAATTTAATTTACGGAATACAAACTAAAGAACCCTTTTCCAGCAGTGACCACAAAATGATTGACTTTTGTCTCAACATACGCCCACACAAAAATCATCACAATGATGTAATCCCCAATTATAACTTCAAAAAAGGCAACTATGATCTAATAGACAACAATCTCTCATCCCTTGATTGGCAATCTCTATTCACTGGATGCAATACTGTTGAAGACCATTGCAACATATTTTTACTTGAAGTCAAAAGAGTCATCAAACTATATGTACCAACAACAACTCCCAAAACAACAACAACAACAAAACAAAAAAAAACAGATTACCCATAATATTAAGGAAACTTCAATCCAAAAAGAGATTAGTCTGGCGGAAAAACAAATCTGGTCACGTTGCCAATTTCAAAAGCCGATAAAAAAAATTTATGCCACCAGATAAAGACTGAATGCACCAATTATCACATTAAACAAGAAGAAAACCTTCTATGCACCAATTCCACCCGCACTTTTTACAACATACTAAAAGACTCAAGGTCCATCCCACCCCTGATAGGACCTAATGGTAAAGACTGAAATGACGACACCATTAAAGCCAACATCGTTAACACATTCTTCACCTCAGTATTTGTAAACAGCAATGGATCATGCCCAGTATTTCCTAGCCGAACCACAGACAACTACAATGATCTAATCCATATCGATTTTACAGAAGACAATGTTGAAAAAGCACTACGCAATCTAAAACCATCTCTATTTATTGAACCAGATGGAATATGTGCCTACTTCTTAAAAAAGCTATCCACTGCCATAGCCAAACCTCTAAGCATAATCTTTGAAAAATCTTTCAGGACCAGCTCCTTGCCTAACCTATGGTCACAAGCCACAGTCATCCCCATCTTCAAAAAGGGAGACCCCAGCCTAGTTGAAAATTACAGACCAATCTCCTTATGCTGCGTCACCTGTAAAGTCATGGAATCAATTATTAACCAATCCATTATCCTCCACTTAGAGACAAACAACCTACTCTCCAATAAACAATTTGGCTTCAGGAAAAAAACTATCCTGTAATCTGCAACTCTTACACTGCAAAAACATATGGACTACACAACTCGATCAGGGCAAAGCAATAGACGTAATCTACATAGACTTCTGTAAAGCCTTTGATTCAGTGGTACACGACAAACTACTCCTAAAACTAAAATCTTATGGTATCTCTGGACACCTGCATAACTGGATAGAAGCATTCCTGTCAAACAGACAACAAATGGTCAAAATTGGGAGTGTCCTATCAAATTCTGTACCTGTCAATAGTGGTGTCCCCCAAGGCAGTGTTCTAGGACCAACTCTCTTCATACTCTACATAAATGACCTCTGTGATCATATTAAGAGCAACTGCATTCTTTTCGCTGATGATGTAAAGCTGTTCAATACCACAGGACAATACTGCTACCCTTCAAAAAGATCTTGACGATGTATCAGAATGGTCAAACAAATGGCAACTTCAAATCTCAACAAAAAAATGCTCTGTCTTACATATTGGCAAAAAAAATCAGAAAATTAAATACAAGCTGAATAGTCAAGATCTTATTGATGATCCAAGCTCTGTAAAGGACCTTGGAATACTCATCTCTAATGATCTAAGTGCTAGAGCCCACTGTAACTACATAGCCAAAAAGGCATTAAGAGTTGTTAACTTAATCCTACGTAGCTTTTTCTCTGGTAATATCACACTACTAACTAGAGTATACAAAACATTTGCTAGACCAATACTCGAATACAGCTCATCAGTCTGGAACCCACATTACGTATCTGATATTAGCACAGTTGAGAAAGTCCAGAAATATTTCACAAGAAGAGTTCTCCACTCCTCTACTCGTTGTAGAATACCTTATGCCACCAGACTTGAAATTCTAGACCTAGAAAACCTTGAATTAAGCGTCTTCAGTCTGATCTAAGTATGGTATATAAAATCATACATTGCAATGTCCTACCTGCCAATGAATACTTCAGCTTCAACCATAATAACACAAGAGCACACAATAGATACAAACTCAAGGTTAACCGCACCAAACTTGATTGCAGGAAATACGACTTCAGCAACAGAGTGGTCAATGTCTGGAATACTCTACCTGACTCTGTGGTTTCTTCCCCAAACCCCAAAAACTTTAACCTTAGACTGTCTACTATTGACCTCACCCCTTTCCTAAGAGGTCTGTAGGGGGCGTGCATAAGCGCACCAACGTGCCTACCGTCCCTGTCCTATTGTTTCTTTTATTTTTCTTATACGTACCCATTTCATGTATTCATAACTATGTATATACTTATACCGACTAACTTGTAAGCGATTGACAAATCAAATAAATAAAATAAAATAAAATTCTATTTTCAGAGAGCTTGTAATAGGCAAAAAGGTTTTTAAGATGCTTCTTCGAGGGCTTCTTAGAAATATCTAACCAGTCATCTTTTGTGTATATGTGAGTATGTATGTCTGAGTGTGTGTGAGCATACATCTTTAAGTCAGTGTTGACTGCTTATGACTGTTTGAATAGTCTCTACAGCTTCCTTGGCAATATTTTGGAAGTGGTTTGCCATTACCACTTCTTAATGGTAGTGCTTCTTAAGGCTGTAAAAGAATGGCTGAAGCAGGACTAGAAGTCATGTTCTCCCAGTTCCTAGCTCGTTGCCTTAACCACTACACCAAACTGATTGTCTCTGGAAATGGGATGCTTGGATTCCCATAGCTTGTTTAATTGGCCTGCCTGTACATAACTAATAAGCTTGGTTCATTAACTTTGGAGGGCCTGAAGGGAGGAGGGGATAACTTAGTGTTTTGGGCGAAGCCAGCTTGTTTGATGTTTGTTTATGATTCAAAGTATTGGTTGAAAATAGGTTAAAATTCAGCAACCAGCTTAATTGTCTGTCATAAGATTAAGCATCTTGGCTCCTCCCCATCGGGCTACAATTCTATCATCAGCCCCATTTAATTCAATTATTTATCTTTTATTCATTTTTCACATTCTTCAACTGTCAATCTCCCTCCTTTATAGGAAATGGCTTTTGAGGGGAAAGTCTTTTATGTAAAATATAAATCTGTTTTGTAGAAAAAGTAATAAATAAAATTTTACATGTGTAAAGGGGCTTTCTCTAAAACAATTTTTCTCAACCTTGGCCCCTTTAAGAGATGTGGACCAATTCCGATGCTGGTTGGGAAATTCTGGAAGTTGAAGTCCACACCTCTTAAAGAGGTCAAGGTTGAGAAACACTGCTCTAAACCAGGGGTCTCCAACCTTGGCAACTTTAAGACTTGTGGACTTCAACTCCCAGAGTTCCACAGCCAGCTTTGCACAAGTCCACAAGTTTTAAAGTTGTCAAGGTTGGAGACCCCCGCTTAAACAAATCATTAAAGGAACAGAAAATATAGTGTGTGTGAAATGTACATTTTTTTTCTCTAAATATTACAATTTTGAACGTTACTTTGCATTTTAAATCCCCAGAAGTCTGTTCTGACAAGAAATAAAGGACATGTTCAGTTATTTCATTTTTGTCAGTGGCTTTTTACTTATTGTTCTATTACCTTTATACATTTTTAACTATGTTGTGATTTATTACTGGCTGTGTCAATTTGATGCATATTTATGCTAACTGTATCTTTATCTCATATATGACATTTTACATAAACATATTTCCCTTGATGATTAGATTAACATTTGCTCCTAGGAAATAGTATAATATGCCAATAGCCAATCTTTGATGTGTCTTCTCTCTACAGTTTACTATGAATGTTGAAAAAAAAGAATCAAGTATTTATCTTTGTACTTTATATCACAATTTTTGCTTTAAATATTTTAAATGTTACTTTTAAATATTTTGCTCTAAATATGTAAAATATGATATCAGAGACTTAAAAATGCCATGGATTAATGAATACTCATATGTAAAAGTTTAGGTGTCCACATTCAACAACGAATTAATGATGTAAGGATTACAGGTTGATGTCTGTGATGGCCCTATTTTTAAATGTATTTTACTGATCTCTATTTGGTATAGGCTTCTAATCATATTACAAAATTAAAAAGCTCATGAGAGAATTTACAAAGCTGGTTGGTAAATTGGCCAAACATCATTCTCAGCTAAAGTCGCAGTGTCGTTAGTCACAAATGACTAACATTGAACGATGTGTCTTTGGATCATAAAAGGAAGCAGAAGTGCCTAATTTTATTAGAAATGAAATGTCTACCTCTTTTAGAGTTATGTGGTCAATGATAAAAATCCAGCAACTTCAGGTTCTGCCATTTCAGAGTTTTATTACAGAGATATTTTCTACCAGATATAGGGTATGGCCTTGAAGAACAGCAGGAAGAGCTGCTACGAAGGTAACAGTCAGATAAGCAAGTTCTTCAGTCTGGACCAAGAAAAGAAGTTGAGAAAATATCTGAGACAAGCCAGAATATGAATGCAGCAGAGGTGGTATTCAGCCGGTTCTGACCAGTTCTGGAGAACCGGTAGCGGAAATTTTGAGTAGTTCAGAGAACCAGCAAATACTACCTCTAACTGGCCCCTCCCCCATCTATTCTCCGCCTCCCGAGTCCCAGATGATTGGCTGGGTCTTCTTTTGTTGCCCTGCACAGGAGAACGGAACTGGAAAGCAGGTTAGTAGGGTGTGGAGGGAATGGGATTTTGCAGTACCCTTCCCCTGGAGTGGGGAGGGAATGGAGATTTTGCAGTATTCTTCCCTGCCACACCCACCAAGCCATGCACACCAAGCCACACCACGTTCACCAAGCCACTCCCACAGAACCAGTAGTACAAATTTTTGAATCCCACCACTGGTACAGTTGATAGTGGATTATAAGTGTCCTCCTA
Organism: Notechis scutatus; assembly: GCF_049901735.1. Classification (NCBI taxonomy): domain Eukaryota; kingdom Metazoa; phylum Chordata; class Lepidosauria; order Squamata; family Elapidae; genus Notechis; species Notechis scutatus. Next base: position 26,828,999 of record NC_142013.1, on the reverse strand, counting down.
AATAGAATTTTTGATGCATTTGAATTTATTACATATTGCAAACCTACATGGTAAAAAGGTCAGTTTGAAAATATACAGAAAAGGAGCCCTTTTGAATTTGTAGAATTTGGATCTTAATAGTTAATTAAGTACTGTACATTTCTCATGTATTTTACCAGTAAGTGTAGATAAGTCAGGTTCAAAAATTCAGCACCCTTCAAAGTATACACATGTACTCCAAATCTATTGGTGATGTCCATTTTGCTATATGAGGGCACGGTGGCTTAACCCAAACCCTAACTGAGGTTTCCCCCAATAGGATTTTCCCATGTATTTTACCAAAAACATAGATAAGGCAAGGTAAAAAAAAAGTCAGTGCCTTCCTAAATATAGCTATGAAGACCAATTGGCAATGACAATTTTTCTATCTGACTCCATGGTGACCTAACCCTAACCCGAATTGGATTTTTCACCATTGGGATATTTCCATGTTTTTCACCAAGAAACGTAGATAAGGCAAGATTAAAAAGTCAGTGCCTTCCCAAGCATACCTATGCACACTGATTCCCTTGTCAATTTTGCTCTCCGAATTCATGGTGACCTAACCCAAACCCTACCAACTGCATTGTGATCTAACCCTAAATTGATTTTTGACACATTGGATTTTCCCAGGTATTTTACCAGGAAACGTAGATAAGGCTGGCTTGAAAAGTCAGCACCCTCCTAAGCATGCCCATGCACTGTGAATCCGTTGGGGATTTCCATTTTTCTATACAACATGGTGACCTAACTTTAACCCTTAGTGGTTTTTCCCCCAATGGAATTTTCCCATGCATTTTACCTGGAAACATAAATAAGGCAGGTTCAAAAAGTCAGCACTCTCCTAAGCATACTCATGAGCTGTCAATCCATTGGCTATGTTCTTATTCCTTTCTGAATTCATTGTGACCTATTTGTACTCAAAGGTGGATTTGCCTTCCAAATGGCATTTTGCATGTATTTTATCACGAATTATAGATAAGGCGGAATTGAAAAGTCAGCACCCTCCTAGGAATACCCATGCTCTCTGAACCTGTTGGTGATATCCATTTTGCTATCCAACTGTAGTTACCCTATCCCTATCCCTAACCCTATTTGGATTCTCCCCCTATTGCATTTTCCCATTTATTTTTCAAGAAAATTGAGATAAGGCTGGCTCGAAAAGTTAGCACCCTTCTAAGCATACCCATGCGGTCCGAATCTTATTTCATTAGTGATGTCCATTTTTGTATCCGAATTCAAAGTGATGTAATCCTAACCCTATCTGACTGAATAGTGACCTAATTCTAATCCTGAATTTTCCTCCAATTGGATTTTCTCATATATTTTACCTGGAAACTTAGGTTTGAAAAGGTTTGAAAAGTCAGGTTTGAAAAGTCAGCACACGCCAACGCATACTCATGCGATCTGAATCTATTGGCAATGTCAATTTTTCTATCTGACTGCATTGTGACCTAACCCTAACCCTTAGTGGATTTTCCCCCAGTGGGATTTTCCCATGTATTTTATCAGGAAACATAGATAAGGCAGGTTTGAAAAGTTAGTGCTCTCCTAAGCATATCCATTCACTGTGTATTCGTTGGCAATATCCATTTTTGTATCCAAATTTATGGTGATTTAACCCTAACCCTAACTGAATTTTCACCCAGTGGGATTTTCCATATATTTTACCAGGAAATCTAGATAAGCCAGGCTCAAAAAGTCCACACACTCTTAAGCATACTCATGCAATCTGAATCATTTGGCGATGTCCATTTTGCTCTCTGAATTCATTGTGAGCTGACTTACCGAGTGTACCTTATCTATGTTTCCTTCTAAAATGCATGGGAAAGTCCCATTGGGGGAAGATACACTTACGGTTAGGTTGAGGGCACCAGTGAATTCAGAGAGCAAAATGGGTATCATCAAACGATTCAGAGTGCATTGGAATGCTTTGGAGATTGCTGCCTTTTCATCCCTGGCTTATCTACATTTTCTGGTAAAATACATGGGAAAATCCATAGAGAGAAAATCCACTTAGGGTTAACTTTAGGTCACCATGAATTGGGAAAGCAAAATGGACATTGCCAATGGATTTGGAGCACCTGGGTGTTCTTAGGGAGACCCTGACTTTTTGAGCCTGCCTTATCTATATTTCCTGGTGAAAATCTTCAATCCCCAAATACCACCGCTACTCAGCTTCTTGCCACAAGAAATTTCATCCTTGATTGCTCAATTGATTGTAAATCCTGTCCTCTGGCTTTTATCAATATTCATAATAATATTTGTATTAGTTTTGCCGCTCCTTGCCGCCCTCTCTAGATTAAATAGTTTTGGTGTCTATCCTAGAAGAAAATCCCATGCGTGCCATCTTAATTAATCCAGAATGACCATTACTCTGTGGCTGTACACTCACAAATATCTATCAGGAACAGAACCATACTTCACCAAGATATATTTTATGTGGACAGTTATTTAGTCACATTAGTGCTTTCTAATGTTGATGTGTCACATAAATTCAGTTGTATTCTTTGAGGACTTTCCTGCTGGTATTTCCTATTCTTAACAAGAATATCGGTTGCTTTATTGCTTAACAAATTGTGCTATGATAACAATGAATAGCTATTTTCTCTCATAAATAATAGCAGACTAAAGACCGCTGAATCAATTCAAAACACTTTTGAGGAAATTTGTGGGGAATTCAAAAGTAGAAGAATTGTGAGGATAGAAGTATAAATTAATTTGTCAGAAATTGATGTGTCACTTATAAAGGTGTTTTATTAGTCTGTTCTTCCTGTGTTTTATTCCTCTCAGTTTCACAACAAACTCTGAACTGCTCTTTGTATTAAAGGACATATTAATGTATGACTCTATTTCAAACCTCATCTGGAAAATACTTACATCACAAAGAACATACATAGGTCTCTCACATATCCATCCTTTCTTTTCTCTCAGCCTTTCTAATTGAAGTGTATCCAAAGACTCCTTTAACTATTTCACTTTGGTCTGGAGATTATGTAGTTAAGCACACCTGCATAATCATATGTTTTTGGGTCTAGAGAGCATATCAAATCACTTGCCAATCAGCATTTGCCTTTCCCACAATAATTAAGCACAGTAAATGGTCAACCAATTTATGCTAGTTTACTTACTAGCCATAAAAACTTAGCCCTTCCCCAGATCTGTGCAGTGGTGGGATTCAATTTTTTTTTACTACCGGTTCTATGGGCATGGTTTGGTGGGCATGGCAGGGGAAGGATACTGTAAAAATGCTGTGCATATCATAGTGGGGGACTTTAATCAAGCTGATTTAAAAGCAGTGCTCCCTAAATTCTATCAGCATGTTAAGTGTGCTACTAGAGGAGCAAACATATTGGACAAAGTATATACCAACATCAAACATGGCTATAAGGTTATACAATTACCACATTTGGGACAATCAGACCATATGTCACTGCTTTTAGCACAGTGTACATCCCTCTTAGGAGACAGGCTCTGCCAATAATAAAGACAGTGAAATCTTGGCCAGAAGATGTTTCCCAACAACTTCAGGATTGTTTTGAGAACACAAATTGGGACATCTTTTACCACCCTGACCTAGAGAAGCACACTACAACTGTTCTGTGATATATCAAACACGGCACAGATACTATCACTGTGGATAAACGTATTAGGATCTATCCCAATCAGAAACCCAGGATGACCAAGGAAGTCCAGCGCCTCTTGCATGACAGGACCAAGGGCTTTACCTCCAGTGATGGGGCAAGATACAGTGTTGCCAGAGCTAATCTGAAGAAAGGTATTCGGAAGGCCAAGACTGATTATAAGAGGAAGATTGAGGATAATTTTTATAGCAATAACATGAGGCAGGTGTGGCAAAGGATTCAACAGATTACAAACCATCAACTGACCAATGTCATCCCTGTTGAGGGAGATGCTTCATTGGCAGAGAAACTAAATCATTTATTTGCTCGCTTTTAAGAGGAGACATCAGAGACAGATAAAATACAACCATCAGCCAATTGTAGCCCCCACCTCATTGTGGAGGTGAGGAGCATTCTGAAGGTTGTGGACCCTAGAAAGGCTGCCGGTCCTGACGGTATCTCTGGCCAAGTGCTTAAAGACTGTGCTGATCAGTTGGCTGGAGTCTTTACCAGGATCTTCAATCGGTCTTTATACTAGTCCACTATTCCATCTTGTTTGAAGGCTTCCACAATTGTTCCACTGCCAAAGAAGTTCCCTATCAATAACCTCAATGATTACAGACCAGTGGCATTTACTCCTATCATCATGAAGTGCTTTGAGAAATTGGTCTGCTGGCACATTATTTCTGGTCTTCCACATACATTTGATAAACACCAGTTTGCATACAGACAAAACAGAGGATGCTATAGCCATCACTCTTCACACTGCTGACTCATCTAGAACAGTGTGGGGGGGGGCTATGTGGATTTTTTGTGGATTTTAGTTCTGTGTTTAACACAATTCTTCCACATAGACTAGTGTCTAAACTTCTGGACCTTGGGCTTTCTAATTCAATCTGCCTTTGGATTACGGATTTCCTGTCTGGCCGCTCACAGAGGGTCAGATTCGGTAATCATACCTCTTCATCCCTTGTTTTTAACACTGGTACACCACAGGGTTGCATGTTGAGTCCCTTATTCTATATTCTTTATGTGCATGACTGCATTCCCACTCACGCTAGTAATATTATTGCTAAATTTGCAGATGATACAACAGTGGTGGAACTTATCTCTGGGGGAGGATGAATCTGCCTACCAAGATGAGGTGGACCAGTTGCTTTTTTGGTGTGGAGACAATAACTTGGTCCTCAATACCAATAAGACCAAGGAGCTTATCGAAGGAACAGATCAGACATCCAGCCTTGCTTATCAATGGAGACCGAGTGGAGCAAATGGCCAGTTTTAAGTTTCTGGGTATTACCATAAAAGAGGACCTGACCTGGAGTGCTCACGTTGCAGCACTGGTTAAAAGGGCCCAGCAGAGATTATACTACCTGAGACTTCTCAGAAAACAACAACTGAATGAAAAATTGCTGGTGACTTTCTACCGCTGCACCATAGAGAGCATTTTAACATACTGCATCTCAGTGGCAGATAGGAAAGTACTCCAGCGGGTTAATGTCATTGCCCAGAAGATCATTGGTTGCCCTCTCCCCTCTTTAGAAGAGCTTTATAGCTCCCGCTGCCTTAAGAAAGTTCAAAACATTATTAAAGATCCATCTCATCCTGGGAACCCTTTTCTTGAACTATTACCATCTGGCAGACAGTACAGAATAATAAAAATAAGGACAAATAGGCTGAAAAACAGCTTCTATCCCAGGGAAGTAGCTCTTTTGAATTCTGCTGTATAGTGCAGTGTTGGTGTGGTGTCGGGGTTTTTTGGTTCAATGTGTGGAGGATGAAGGATGTGTGTTTGTGTTTATTTTCTTGGTCATGGTCATGATGTGCACTGAAGATGGTGTTTGATATCGTTGTACAAGGTGCTATGACAATAAAGTAAATAAAATCTCCAGTCAGAAGTGGTATTTGCTGGTTCTCTGAACTACTCAAAATTTCCACTACCAGTTCTCCAGAACTGGTCAGAACCTGCTGGATACCACCTCTGGATCCATGTCTAAATAAATAACCCTTTCTTTATATAAAAAGAGAGAATTGAAAAGCTAGCATTCCCCAGAGTTTCTGTGGCACACCATATTCTCATGTTGAAAATATTGACATTAACTCTTTCCTTATCATGCCAGTACTTGGAAAGCAAATATGAGCCAAAAATTTTCTCCAATGATGGCATAGAGAAGCCCCAGAAGCACAAAACAGCAATACATTGACTTGAAATAACATTATCCTATTCTAGATACATTATATATAGTGCATAGGTCTACGTCAGAAGGGCTCACATTTTCAGGAGGCACTTTATAACTTATCAACAGGGGGCTCATCTCACCTCATTAACACAGCCACACTTTTTCCTGGAAGGCCTCATAAAAGATGACTGAAAAGAAAAAATGCCTGCTAAATCTGATGGTATTTACACAGTCCCTTCTGCTGCTTTCTTGCCAGTTGCTATTTATAACTTTTTCCTTATAAAAAATAGTATAATGTGGTGTTCTTAACATACACTAAAATGACTTGAGAAATGAGGAATATTTAATTTTCATTAGAGAATGGAAACTATGTTCTCTCTCTCTCTTTCTCTCTCCCCCCACCCCGATCGTGCCTTTACCTTCCCCCCCCACTCCCCTATGGGAGGCTTTAAAAAATGCTGAATTTCATCTTTCAGCATCTCACACCCCTTCCCATGCTCAACAGCTGGGTTTCTTGAGATTTGTACATCTGAAAGTCCTCAAACCGCATAGATCTGTTAGATAGATTATTATCTAACAGCTCTCTTTCTCGTTCTTGGTTATAGTTCCATCTAATCCATACAAATCAAATAAAGTAAAAATATATTTTGAAGATCTGAGATAAATAAAAATCTGTGCTACTAATTTTGCTACTTCTTGATGCAAAATCTGATATTTTTTCCCATTATTATGTACTATCAGTACTCAAGGTTCAATAGATAACAAGAACATCACAGAACATTTGAATGATTTATCTTCAAAATGTTTAGTTTGTACTATATATAATAGGATACAACAAATGCAATGCCTGTTGTTCAATATCCTATAGTAAAATGTTCTCACATTTAAAATGTGGCACAAACAAGAAAAGCTGTGAAATTCAAGTACAGAATAAGACAGCTGGCCTTGCTACTTTGGCAATTGAATAATGTCAGCTAAATGCATGTTCTTTCTTTTTCAGTGTATCACTATATAAATATGTAGTTTCACTCCTTTCATGGAACTATAAGGATTTCCTTTTTGATTGTTAACATCAACAAATAAAAGACCATAAAAATAAAGCACTTCTACTTAGTTCTTTGATAAAGTATGAATCATAATATATATCTAAGATTAAATATTAAAACTGGTATGTACTTATCACAGTCCTTCATACAGACCTAATTTTGGACTGAGAGCAGAATACAATATCCTGAACGAGAAATAGAACAGAACAGAACAGAACAGAACAGAACAGAACAGAACAGAACAGAACAGAACAGAATAGAATAGAATAGAATAGAATAGAATAGAATAGAATAGAATAGAATAGAATAGAATTAAAAATGACTTGAGAGAATCTTCAAGAATTTCAGGCTCACATATTTGCCCAAATTTTTCCAGTATGTCAGAAGAGGCAGAGTATCTTCTTCTGTTTCTAAACAAGCCATAGCTCTTTTGATTTATGAAACAGGAGAACAATGGGGCTTTGGGATTTTTCCCCCAAACTATCATGAGGAAGAAAAGATTACATTCAAAACACAGTTCCTAATGCGGCCTCTCCTGTAGAAACAAATGATAACTCCTTGAATCTTCTTTGATCTTTCCCTTGAGACTCACTATGTCTCATTTTCATAGTGGGAAACCATAGTTTCCTGGGTAATATTTGAACTGAGTCAGTAGCAGACAGGAGATTAATAAAGAGATCAGCAGTTTCAAGGCTCAGGGAAAAAAACTTGAATAATTTACTTACCAGAAACATGTTGAAGACCACACTGGCAGTAGATCAACCAAAGGATTTTGTCAAAGTGCTGTCTATAGAAAGTATGAACAGCAGCTCACTTCAAAGTAAAGACACCTGACTACTGTTTTTATTGATCAAAATCATCAAACACTTTTCTGGTCTGCTAATTAAGAACAAGTTCATGCTTTTTAGAAAACTGAGTACTGATGACTGTCATTGGCAGACTCCAGACAAGAAACAATATCATAAACCTTTAAAGTTGGTTTGGGGAATCAGTGGTTCTTTAGATGTTACTAAATCACAATTCCTGCATGCATAATAATAATAATGGAAAATAAGAACACTGTCTGCAAATTAGAAAGTTCTTAGTCAAAATTCTGTTTCTGAGATGAACTCTCTGGAAGGTCTTAGGGAAATCCACATATCTCATTTAAACATCTGCAATACTGGGAATATGACAATATTGTAATTAATGTTACTGGGATAATATATATTGCCTAACTCTTACTTATTTTGCCCTAGCTTTAACCTAGCCTGGTGCTGTTCAGTTGTGTTAAATTACAACTCCCATAAACCACAGGCAGCCTAGCATTAGGCTAAGGAAGACCAGAATAAAAAAGTGACTAGTAAACACATTTGGAATTTCAAGAAAATAATATAACTGCATTGACAAAGTGAGGGTTCATTCATAAATTAACTGCCAATGGTGTGCATGACCAGTGACAATGTACCCATTTATTAAACTGGTAGTCCACAATCAAAGGTGTTCACATAATCCAATAGTTTTGTCATGACAAGTAAAGAGCTTCACAACAGAAGCTTTGACCCTTAAGTATGTCATTGCAAGATCATAATGAATATTAAAGGGGCAGAGATTGCACTGAGACAGAGCAATGCTTATTTTATTGTTAGTTTCCTCTTGCCTTAAACTTATGGATGCTTGTGATCCTAGCCACCTCTGGCCCCAGGATGTCATCTCCCCACTGCAAGCACATTTCTTTATTATGTTGGGCTTTACTTTCTAAGAATGTTTCTGGGACCTATATCTGAGACCTATATTGAAGGAAATAAATTTAATGCTGGGGGCAGATGCTTTGACATACCAGCTTCTCATTTAAAAAATAAAATCAGGTGAAGTGGTTTTAGCCCTGCCAGATAGTTCAAACTAAGAAATCAATGCCATGTAGGTCAGATCTACTTTACTTGTCCCAGCTTCTGCCAACCTAGCAGTTCAAAAGCATGTAAAAAATGCAAGTAGAAAAATAGGGACCCCTTTGGTGGGAACTGGGAAGGTAACAGTGTTCCATTTGTGTTCGGCATTTAGTCATGCTGGCCACATGACCATGGACATGTCTTCGGACAGTGCTGGGTCTTCAGCTTTGAAATAGAGATGAACACCACCCCCTAGACTAGCACATATGTGCGAGGAGAACCTTTACCTTTACAGTATAAGATCATGCTTGCCTAAAAGTGTTTCCCATCTTCCTCACTTTGTCTTCATGTAAACTAGGGGAAAAGTTATGTGAGATGTTTTCTCAAATTAGGTCCTTGGCCTGGACTGAAGGCTCACTCCTTGGTAGCAGTTCTTCCTTCTGTCTTTCAAAGCCATTTCTATATCCTGCTCTATGACTGTAATAACTATTTCATTTGATCTGATTTGAAACCATTCCTTGTGTTGTCTACAAACAGGGGGCCATGCCTATTCCTAGAGAATCAATATTAGGGGAATTGGACATAAAAATTAAGGTAAAGCAAAATAAGATAATCTTTATTGCCACTATTTTCTATGACACTCTATCTCACATTAAAAATGAAATTCTGATGCTTGCTCACAAAAGCGTGTGTGTGTATGTATATGTGTTTGTATGTATATGTGTTTGTATGTATATGTGTTTGTATGTGTATATGTATGTATATGTATATGTATATGTATATGTGTGTGTGTGTGTGTGTGTGTGTGTATATATATATATATATATATATATATATATATATATATATATATATATATATAATACTATACATATACATATACATATACATATACATATATATATACATATATATATACATATACATATACATATACATATACATATACATATACATATACATATACATATGTATATAAATATAAGATCCATATATATATGGATCTTTGGTTATTCGGGTTTTCTCCCGCGTAAAATTTTATGCGGGAGAAAACCTGAATAACCAAAGATCCACATACAAATACCCGCGAGAACCTCAGAAAACATACACACACACACACACACACACACACACAAATACATATTCTCTCTCTCTCTCTCTCTCACACACACACACACACATACTGTAATATATATATATATATATATATATATATATATATATATATATATATATATATATATATATATATATTGTACATATATTCATCACAGTCCATTTTGAACACATATGGAAAAAAACAGTCCACTGTATGATACAGCATCTAGTTGTTGTGCTTCAGATAACACGAAGCCTCCTTCCAGAAGGTAACAAAGAAAACCGGTCATGGACAGGATGTGTAGCATCCCAGACAATATTGTGGACCCTGGTCCAGCATCACTTATATGCTGTGTTCTGGATAGAAGGAAGTGAACCTCCAATAATCTTCTCTACCATCCTCACCACTCTCTTCACAGCCTTCCTGTCCAAAACAGTAATGCTTCCAAACCACACCATAATAAAATATGACAGGACGCTTTCAAGTGTCCTTCAATAGAAAGTGGCAAGAATAGGGAAAGGAAGACTTGCTCTTCAATATTGTCTGAGATGCTACCCATTCTCTCCATGACCAGTTTTCTTTGTTACCTTCTGGGAGAAGCTTTATATTATCTGTGTCATCTGCAAGTCTGAGAAGCATCCCCTTAGTCACCAATTCCAAGCCATTTATAAAAATATTGAATAGCAGAAGACCTAGGATAGAGATTTAAGGAATGCCATATGATATTTGATGCTTGATAATCAAACAGAACCATTAACCATTGGAGGCACAATCACTTAGCCCATCTAGATCAGATTTCACCTTTTATTATGGAGAATATAGTAAGAAAGATTCTGCCAAACACTTGCTGAGATATAGGTACATATTATATGCCCATGGTATTTCTCTGATTTATTAAGCTACTAAATCTGTTTAAAAATGATGATAAGGTTAGTTGGCATCTGGCATAAACTCAACTGTTTGATAAGATCTGTTTAAGAATCCTGTTCCGTATCAATAAAAACACTGTAATTTCCCAGACCCTCCATATCATCTCACTTTGCCCTTAAGTACATTTGTCCCAATATGTAGTGCAAGTACATACATTTTGTTTTTTGCAATATGATATAACACACATTTTATCCTTTGTCCTTCCCCCATGGACAGCTTAGTTATGTAATCTGGTACAGTCATTCTGATATTGAAAGAAATTATCAATGCTAATGCCAATATATCTCATAATTATTAGTCATGTGGAAAATGCCTTTTATCACTTTTCAAAAAATAATCACATTCTATGACAAACTTAGTTTTGGGAGAGAAAGAACAGTATACTTTACCATGACTTGTAAATAGCACAACACTCTTCAGTACATTTTAAGGCATAATAAAGTATTCCATGAAATTTGAAAACTAATGCAGGACAGAAAGACATTACATTTCTTCGTGGTGTTCCCCCTGGAAATAGAGGCAGATAATTAGTCTACTAAGAATCAGATGTAATGAAGGAAAAGGATATATAACAACAAGCTATAATGACAGCAGTAATTATGTAACAGGAACTCTTCTGGTTTTCTCTGTATTATTGTGACTTCTTGATCCATCAAAAACACAGTATTCAGAACTGTAATTATTTATATCTTATTATTTCTAAAGTCTTTGTAGGCTTATATAGGCAAACTTGGTTTATTAAAATTATTCATCCTCACTGCTCTGGGAAAAGTTTCTACTTTGTTAGAGACTTTGTTAATTTTTATATCATTATTTTGAAAAGTTGGGAAGATATAGCAGCATGAAACCATTTCAAGTTGAAAACTATTTTAAAGATTAGACTGAGGAAAAGGAGGAAAAATTATTATTATGCAAACTAACAGAAATTCCAGGACTGCAGTTCAAAAGACTAGCCTATAGGATTGTTAAACTTCAAGAAAGGCAGTGAAATGATGCCAACCAATGACTTGACTCAGCTGTGATATGCAGCTGGAATCCTCGGAAGGCTTCTTTATGGTTAACCCACCTCAACTTCTCTCTGCTCCTAGGATGTATCCTAAGAATTCAGCATGTGAAATTCATTTATTTAGTTAGTGACACTGGATTCTGGATTCTTTTGATGATGGAAACTTTGGTCGAAATTAAATCATGCACAGATATGCTCTGCTACCATGTATAATCTGTGGCTTTATATATGTGAGGAAAATAATTCAGTGGGGCCTGCCACTTTATAAATCTGAGTAAGATTGCTCTGTCACCTGGCAGTCCATGGGAATAAATAAATTTAAAGAAATCATTGCAAAACTCTTAGTTCCTCTATAAAATGAGCTCTAATATAATCCAACTATCTGTGAGTAATCCATTCATATATCTCCTCAGAACAACTTGGGTAACATAATTGACCAGGTATACAATTAGTCAGGATGAAGTAGCTCTCTTTGGAAAAATCAGACAGGGATCAAAGAAGATAATATAGCTTTGGAGCACGTTCTTGTGTGCCAATAAAACAAATGCTTTGTACCTCTAACCTAATTTATTACCCTTTGGCATGGTATTGGATTTTGGGTAATTAATACTATAATGAAATCTCTCTCCTAATTTCTCAGAAGTCTTCTCACCCTTGTGAAAAAAAAACCTGTTTAATCACCTTATCCTCACAGTGCTTTAACAGTTCATGAGTATATTTTTACTGTGTAGAGTATTTTATTGTGAATATCAAAGAAGGCTGTATCCATCTCTATCGTTTTATAGCCTTTCTGGTTGCTCCTATTCCTTGATCAAACACAAACTTATTAAAGGATCATAATTCATACCATAAAAAACATAAAATCTTAGAATTGGAAAGTACCATTTAGCCTATCAAATTCAACCTGATGCATAGTACACAGGAACCTAAGATTTAACATCTCACATAGATAGCTGTTTAGATTCAAGGTGAATCTGTTGAAGCATCTGAATCCATTTCCTTCCATGAAGGGAAACTCACCATCTCTGTCTTTCCATTGGTCAAGTGAAATTTGTTCTAACATGAGGATTCATTCATTGTGTCTTTTCTCAGCCTTTAATTGTGTGAACTATCACTGGACACTTCTGGTTCCTGTCATTCCCTCCTCTCTGAATCCTTCTATCCCCTCTCATACTTTATGGCAGGCTATCATCAAAGCAAAGCAGGGATGAAGCAGTGTAAAGGCAGATCTGATAGGCAAGTGGTTTCATCACAACTATTTGTTGGCCATGTAAACTGGATCTTAAGACCTCTTGTAAAGGTTGAAGCAGGTCGCAATGTTTCTCAGGTCAGAAATGGCCAACTTTCCATCAATAGCACCATTATATGCTGTGCTATGTAGTGATTAATTCAGAAGAATCCACCAATTTAAACCCCAGAAGGCATAAAATTTACCTTTTATAACTAAAGTATTTTGCTTGCAATACAGATTTTAATCAAGTGAATTATTTCTTTAAGTCTTCTGCCAAGAGGGCCTTAGTGTCTGACAATCTGAGATTTCCCACCGTGTCCAGGATGGAAAGACTGACAACCATCATCTATTGAGATTTGGAAAGCCATAAGTTTACTACTGCTGGCCTAGACCATGTGGGGTTTTCCTAGTTAAAAATGTTTTGGGTTATTACAGCCTTGAAATAAAGTATTTCAAGATAATCAAAAGCACATACCTTTTCTCTTCAAAGTTCTATGAGTTTATTCCTTCACTTTCAACCCAACTTCAAACCACTTTTATCTACAACCCAAGTTACCTATAGAATTGTATTTACTTCATCATATCAGTCCATACCCTCCCAGTCTGACAGGAAAGGTAAGTTGCATACTGTCAGAGTTTGCATAGTGTGACTGGGTGAGACAACCCAGGAGCAAATACAGCACACAGGTTTGTATTTACATATAGTGATTTTATCCCTACAAAACCTTATATGCATAAAAGTACTTTGACATAAGCCTTGAACAAACATCAATCAGTAATCAGCTACACATGGAAACACACATGGAGAGAAAGATACACCCTCACAGGGACTCTCTTATATTACAGCCTCTTAAAGCGGTAGCAGTCAAATAACCATGCTGACTCATTGCTACCATTGCATCATCATTACAGTGTTACAGTATTACATTACCACAGCTGGTCAGCTATCAAATCATCATTACTCTGGCATATACCCTGTCATTTAAAGAATTCTGACTGGTGGAGTCCAGGAAGACACCCTCCTCCCCTATCCTTGGAACATTCTCCCTCCAAAGGCGAGGTGGGTCTCCATACTTCTGGCCTTCTGAAAATAACTAAAGACCTGGTTCTGCATCTCACTTGAGGGTCACAATAGAGCATACACTCTAGGGATGATTAATGTCTTGAAGACCCCTATCTTTTAATTAACATTTAATATTGAATTTTAACTAATCTTGTCGCTATGTTAAATTTCTATATTGTTTCTGTTTCTAACATTTTATTTGTACGCTGCCCAGAGACCCTCTCTGAGGAAGATGAGTGGTTTCTAATAATAAATAAACTTTTGCTTCCATGTGGATTCCTATTTTTGGTAAAATAATTCATAGCAAAAGCAAAACCTTGAGCAATATAATTCTAGAAGTTGCAATATAGTTAAAATATGTTAGTATCAAATTAATTTTTAAAGCTCTCAATATAGAAAAGGACCTCTTGGTGAAGAACTAACATTTGAAAGATATTTAAGTTAAGATAACTACAAATGTAGCCATTCTGCTTGATATGATATCCTTTTCCCCCTAACCAAGACTTAGAAAATTCTCACATGAGAACAAAACCACCTTATGGAAAAGTGGGTAGCACATGAATAGCTTCACAGTCTCTATAATCTTTAAATGATAATTCATTAGACACACTTTTGGATAACCTTCTACAGCGATTGTTCATCATTTGTACAAATTTGCCTCATTGCCAATTTTTATTTCCTCCCAACTTCTGCTTTTAGCCTTTGGATCTCATATGCATTTGGAAAATTAAAGGCTGTTATATGACTCTCTTTCTATTCCGTTGCTTCCCTATGGCGACTACAGAATTTCATTTGATTGCAAAAAAAAGAAGTGGGAGGAGGGGGAGAACAGAACCAGATTAAAAAGACACAAAATAAAAATTCTCTTTGAACCAGTGTGATGTAGTTAACTGTTTAATCCCCCGAACCCTTCAATTTATACTTTACACATTTTCTTTTTCTTCTTGAACAAAAGAGTTTTATATTCATTATCTCTTTACAGGCAGCTGTCCAGGATCATGTTCTCTCAGATTGCCTACCGTTTGGTTCTGAAATACTGGAAATTGGGAAAGTTAGTAGACTTTGCAAAAGAAAGAAAGAAAAGATTTTTCCCTATTTTATTAATAGGATACTGCAGCATGGATATCATTTGTTTAAGTTTATTCTTATTTAATTGATTTATTTCTGTTCTGGCAAATACTCCAAAAAGCGAACAAAATTTATAAAGGAAACAAAAACAATTAAAGAATTTAAAAGATCAATAAAATAGATTATTATCTTTAATAAAGATGTACAGTAATGTTAAGTGACTTTCCCCTCCTGATAAATATGAACTCCTGTAACTTTTTTCTATTTCATTCTCTGTCTTATTTCTCTCAATACTACATCTGCTTGCTGTTTGGTTTTAATTGTCTATGGCAAGGATGTCAAACTCATGTCATCATGGTGGTGTCATATGATGTATTGGGACTTCCCCCCCTTTGCTAAACTGGGCGTGGCCTGCACATGACACATCCAGCTCGTGGGCCAGGAGTTTGACAGCCCTGGTCTATGATGTTTCTCAGTCATTTGCATCATGGTTATCCCAAAGGTGCTTTTTCAAAAGTTAACTGAACTTTGGTTTTCCTTGAAGACATTTTGCTTATTGTGATGACCCAGGGTGAGATACAAAATAAACATAGTCACAAAAACAGGTGAAGCCTCTTTTATTCCTTCACTTTGCTTCAAAGCTCCAAATATCCTTGACTGGAGACAAAAAACTCCCCCACAAGCAGTTACGAAAAGGAGGAAATGCCGTTGAAACTAAAAATGCCTATAAATTATAAAGAGTAAAAACAACACAAACCACACTGAAGCAATTAAGGGAACCAGGCAAGATAAGGGCTTGAAGATGTCCACAGATATCAGAACACACACTGGGAAGGACGCCAAACTCAGAGAGGAACGACAGATTAGAGATATTTCCACGCTTTGTTTCTAGCACTGGTCCATACGCATGTCCGTCCTTTTAACCAGTTCTCACAGCTGCAGCCCATGAAGAGGATCAAGGGCTTTTCCTCCCCCGTAGACCATGTCATTCATGTCTCTCCATTATCCTCTCCTCCCTGCGTGCCCTAGGATGGAGAGGGGATAGGCCTGGGTCTTCTCTGACTGCCAAGCTGGCCTCTGCCCTTCCTCAGCCTTCTCCACAATCTCTGGAGCCACACTTCCACTCCCTGTCGGCTGTTCCTCCTCTCCAACAGGGGCATGACACTTATCATCCAAGAAGATGGATGTCAGAACTTCAGTCAAAACTGAAGACAATTCTTGGATGTTAAGTGAAATGTCTTCAAGGAAAAACAAAGAACTCTAGTTGCCTTTTGAAAAAGCACCTTTGGGACTTGGTTTTAATTAAACTCTTCAGGAAGAGTTTAGGCACTAATACTGTGAATGGGAGGAGAACAGGAAAGAGAAATGGCAGAATCTCAAACTGTTGTTCAATGTCACCATTTATTCTTTTATAGCCTTACATAAACTTGTTTGAGAGCAATATTGGTAACACAAAGAGACTTTAAGAAAGATGAAATCATTTTTCACCCTCTTTGACTTCATTGACCTGTTTGCAGTTCTTAAAGTCACTCTGAATTAGATTTGTCTGCTTCTCACCTTGCTATGATATACTATTGGAAGACTATGTTAAAATATTATATATATATATATATATATATATATATATATATATATATTCATTCATTCATTCATTCATTCATTCATTCTATTCATATACTGTCCATCTCAGCTAGTGGTGGTGGCTTACAATCATTAAAACTAATAAAACATTCAATTCGGCTTAAAATTGACAAAGTTGGGAAAGAAGGGTGCAAGATGCATATGTGGGTGAGGTGACATCTTATACAATCAGTTATATCTGTCCCGAGTCAGACCAGAGATGACTTGGGAGAGGCCCATGGCTGCCCTGGGTGCCATGATCTCCTGGCACACTTCCAAGAGCCAACCCAGGGATGGCAAATTGAAGCTCCCAAGGACTATAAGCAAACAAACCCTGAGATGGCCACCAGCAGCTTACGTAGGTAGGTTGCTACACAGCAGGGAGGCTTGTACAGGAGCAACAATCCCAATTGATCCCATAAGCCCAGTTTCAGAAACAAGGTCTCACAAAAAATTTTCTAAACTAAACCATAAAGTTATAAAATAACATTAAAATGTTCATAAAGTCATCGAGTTATATCCTTCCTCTCCCACAGGTGGTTAGCTTGAGGAGAAACATGTCAGTTTTTACAGACTCACTGTCTGTGTTTCTATGTCTTTGTAAATTCTCCAAATTCTAGTACTCCTAAGATCAATAATTTTGTGTCTTATGATACCGTTTAAGGACAAGCATCCATGTATACAACAGTGGTCTCCATGTTGAAGAAACCTTCACAAATTATTTATGTACGCATTGCTTTTTCTGTAACTCAAACACTAGCTGTGCTGCGTTTGGGGCCTGTACCCTCAGTAGTGACATCTTGTACATGTGAACACTTGTCCTTAAACCACATTACAAGTACTATGAGGAGTTTATCAGTTTTTATAAAGTTCTAACTACACCCTATAAAAGCTTCAGAAACATTCAGTTTTGGATTCAGGTCAATTCTGAAGAACCCTGCTTTGATTTTTACATCTTCTAAAACTTTGCAACTCAGTTCAGTTCAGGATTCAGTTGCACACAGCCAATGATATACTGTCATATAATTGTCAATATAATATTCTTTTTTAAAAGAAGCATTTTCCATTAATTTTGTTTTTATGATCTCGGGGATTACAAGTCTGTTCAAAGGCTATATTTTAAAGATCAACATCAGTGTAAATGATGCTTTTTCTCTAATAGAATTAGCATGTAGAATAATGAACATATGGCATGATTGCAGCTTTTAAAGGACTGTTCAGTGTATGGTGAGAAAGGACTGGGATGCATACCAAAATAGTCAGAAAACTGTTAAGGATCATAACACCTTTACAATAATTTCAGAGTTTGTGTGATACCTCCCATTTTATCGTATGAATCTGATCTCTCTGCCTTCATCAGTAAAGCTTTTACCCAAAACTATGTAGAAGTAATATTTCAATAGCAGAGAGCACCAAGCCAATTTCCCCTTCTGCACCATTTTTTTTGGTACGCCCATGTGCAGTCAGTCTCACTTCTGGTCATGATCAATCAGGTTGTGACCGAAGTCATGGAACGGATTACGATTGTGACCAGAGGTTCTACTGTATAATAATAGCACAATTGTTGTTATTCCCCCCTGTCTATATGCCAGATTTAAGCCATGGCTACTTACTATACCCGTAGGAACATGTGTTAGCCTTTTCTACGTGAGTGCTGTTTTCTTTCATTATTGAAGAAAATGCAGAATGATTTCTTTTTATCTCAAGAATGAGATGAAGCTATGGGAGAACAAGAAGAGCAGTTGTTTTTTACAATGCTACAAAAAATTACCTAATTTCCAAAGAGTCGCCAGAAGATGTATGAGAGCCAAATCACACTACCAAATGTGGAATTCATGACAACTAAAATGGCAGAATTGAAGACAATGAACCATATATCAGGCAATAGTATGTCAAAAAGGATTTTGTTCCCTGGACCATTCGTCATTCAAAACCTTCTTTTTGAACTTGTTTCCTTGAAACATATGTCTGGAATGTCAAATTAGATTGATAAGAGACTAAGAAATATGACTTGAAGGACAATAATGAGAGAGGGCTGAGTTAATCCCCTTCTTAGTTAATCAGCTTCTTTTATCCAGCTGTTATTAACTGTAAGCTGATGCACAGTCATTTAGATTTCTGTTACTATATTAGCTCTTTGCAGCACTGGATTGGAAGATAGAAAAACATATGGAATTGCGCAAACACAGAACTAACTTTCTAATATTCATTCTCAGGTGTGTGAGCCACTAAAACATAAGATCCTCAATCCACTTTAAAAATGGCACTACTTCTGCATTTTTGGCAATTCCAATTCAATTTGGAGCAGGAAATACTGTTGAATTTTTAAATTGGGAATAAAAATTCAGTGAGGTTTTAACAGGTTAATTGCAGGCTTCTGGTATTTAGTTTGTTAAGGGATGATAAAGAGGCAGTCGTCTTTACAGTTGTCTCTCCGGTAGTCCCATGTTTAAATTAAATCTTAAGAGAATTCTCTGCATAATCAGAAAAGAAATTAATTCTTCCATAGGGGATGGTGGGGGGGAAGCAGTGACAGCCAGGGAGGTTGAAAAATAATGGAGAGACACCTAAAAAGAAAAAGCAATAAAGCAGCACCCTCTGTCACTTTACAAGAATCAAGTAAGCTCAAGAACTAGCATCAAAAGAAATTCTAAAGGAAAAATAGTACCTTTAGAATAAGGTAGAAAAAAGGAATGAGGGTGATTCCCATGGGAGAAAGAACATCACCAAGCACCAACTTATGAAATGTCTCAGGAATTGTGGTAGTATCTTGATTAATGGTATCAAATTTCCCCCCAAATCCAGAAGAATCACCACTGTCCCATTTTTCTTTTGGAAGCCATAAATCCTGACAATTAAAATACTTGAGCTGATCAGTTTGTCATGTAAGTTAGAAAGGAAAGTTTGGAAATTTATTTTACTAATGTTTGCCACTGCAAAGTTACTACTACTTCAATCATATGAGCCATCATGCCATTTAGGTTCCTTTTTCTATGAGATGTTTGCTTTTACTTTTGCCTTTACTTATCCAGCTGAAGGATAAGCAGAGAGACACAATTCAGATATTATTCAACCCTGATGTTCCATTCCATTCCTGATAAAGATATTGGAGGAATATCAGATGCCATGTCCTGCATGCTTTCCCCACCTAGTTTATTCAAAGTAAAGAATACTTTGAACAAAGGGTGGTTCCTGATAAGCAAATGGACATATCTATGTTGTCTTCTTAGCAGCAATATGAAAATGATTTATGATTGCTTCTGAGATGGGAATTTTTTCTTTAAATTCCCAAATGCTGCCACCAATATTGATTTGGTTTTAATTAATTATGGTTGTTCATAATCCTAATGTTTTTCAGGGAAATAAATAAAAGGGATTGAGACATCCAGAAAATTTCTGGGCCATTAATGCTTAAAATTTTGTGGTTTAGATCCCCTTTATCAAATGCAGGGAAGCAAGAGTGACCAATCACTTGGGGTTGACTGACCTCAGGCTCTAATATATGAAATATTTGGAATATATTCTAGGCACTTTGGAAGACTGGCTCCTGAGACATTACATTAATACATTCATTTTTTGCCATTTTGGAAGCTTCATTGTTATGCTTTTGTAATGTAGTATAGTTAATTGTTCCCTTTATCTCTTTTTTTCAATTTCATAAAGTTGAATATCCCCAGAAAAGGGTTTTGATTATATATGAATAAACTCTGAATTTTATAAATATACATATTGTTAATCTTAAAGGTACCGGAGAGGTGAACTATGCCCTGTGAACTTCAAAAGAAGAAGACTGTGCAATCCATGGCATTAGCGCCACTTGAAGTATGCTGTGAGCATGTTATTCAGATCAATTTAATAGCCCAGTATGTGAGAGTCACCACCTTTCTTATTGCTAGAAATTGAATTCAACTTCGGAACTGAAAAGTATTATGTAAGGAGCCCAGACAGAATCTTACACTAAAAGCTGTAAAAGAGCAGAACTATATACACATTATTAAAATGTTTTATGTTGAAGAACATGCAGGAAAAATCTCATGCTCCCAATTGCCATCATTCAAAGAGTTCATGTTTGTCTCTGAATATGAGATATTTGGGACAAGCATCAGGGAGAAAGTATTGCATTCTTTATCCTCCTTGTTGGATTCTATAATAGAGGTGGGACTTGTGTTTTTACAGATATTAAACTGTGATTCTATGTCCCACCAAGCATGATAATGATTACATCTATGGAGAAGCAACATCTGCAGGGTCATAATTTAGTGGCATTTGTAGCAGAGATACTTTTATCTATTTATTTATCAAATGTATATGCCGTCTTTTACACAAATGTGACTCTAAGCAGTGTACAGTAAAACCAACAATTAAAATATTTTCCAAAACCCATTAAAAACAATTAGACATAAATAGAAATAAGATCATCAGAGAATTCATCAGAATCCTAAGCAATGCCTACCAATGAAGTCATTAATTTGAATATTATTGGTGTGGTGTGGATGCTATTTCTATCCATATAATCTTATATTGCAGCCTATGCCAATCTACCAACTGCATAAATTCCATTTTTGAACCTGAGACGGGCCAAGTGAGGCTGCTCAGGTCCCTCCCCAGTGCCTAGAGGTTGTGCAGATCTAAAGGGGAAGGAACTGACTGCAGCTCAATCCTACCAACATGAAGTGACTGCAGATGTTATAGCTCTCTGAACCTAAGAATTTTCTGCCTATATTATAGGATGGAATTACATTTTCCCATACAAGGATAACGTATAATCCAGGGTCCTTTTGAACCCAATGCTCCTATTTGAAGAGCAGGTAGCAGTTGTGATCAAGGTAACATATTTTTTGCACTTTAAGATGCACTTCCCTTCCCGCAAAACGTGAGTGGAAATGTCTGTACGTATTGTAGAGCGAATATTGTGGCAAGGGAGAGGGGGTTGGAATGGCAGCAGCATTCACCACCACCTGTCACTGCTGCTGCCATTTGCCACCGTTGGGGAACGCTGGAGTCTTCACTGCCAAGCAGCTGATCAGTGGTTGGATCAGCCTCTCAGAATACCGCTGAGCTGTTCTAGGCAGTGGGGATTGCCACCACTGCTGTTCGCCACTGATCACCACCAGTGTTCACCACCACCACAGCCGCTGCCGATCACCGTCACCGAATGGCGATCGGCAATGAACGGCGGTGGCAACAGATGGTGATAGATGATGATAGGCAGTGGCAGCAGCAATGCCCATTGCCTAGAACAGCTGATCAGTGGTATTCTGGGAGGCCAATCCAGCCACCAATCAGCTGCTCGGCAGCAAAGGATCCACCATTCCCCAGCAGCTGCAGCAGATCAGCTCAGTTGACTAGTTGTGGGTGTAACAGAGTGGAGCCCTGATGAGCTTCGTGCAGGTGCTGCAATAACATGCTGAAGCTGACCAGGCTGTTTGCTGTTTGCTGCAAGGACGCTAGCCAGATGAATATCGGATGGATGCTAGAAGGCAGATTTTTTTTTCTTGTTTTCCTCCTCTAAAGCTAATGTGCATCTTATGGTCCAGTGCATCTTATAGTGCAAAACATCGTACATCTGATGTACCTGTTATATCATTTCCTGGATCAGAAAACCTCTCAGACTCATACCCTAGTCACCTGTAGCTTTGACTATTGCAATGTGATCTACATGGAGTTGTCCTTGAAAATCACTCAGAAGATTGAAATGGTTTAGAATGCCAAGAAGGACACTCCTTAATATGCCCATTTGACAACTCTGTTTCATGAACTTACTGGTTGCCTGTATGTTTTTGAATACAATTTATGGTGCTGATCATTGCCTATGAAGCCCCACATGGCATAGGGATGAACTATTTAAGGGACTGTCTCACCTGCTCTTTTGAATGTGATGCCTCCTGAAATCCAAGAAATGTGGCTTCCAGCCTTTAGCATACCATAAGGCCATAAAAACTTGGTTATTCTCCCAAGCCCTGTATTAAGATACATGGAGCCCTTTCTTGATTATATATTTTTAATTTTATTTTTGATTAGTTTTAACCAAACAAAATCAGATACATTTTCATAAATCCCCCCCTCTCTCTGTATGTATATACACATACACATACACATACACATATACATATACATATACATATACATATACATATACATACATACATACATACGTGTGTGTGTGTGTGTGTGTGTGTGTGTGTGTGTGTGTTTTCTTAAGTTTTCGCGGGTACTTACATGTATGGTATTCAGCTTTGTTTGGGTATTTTCCCACATCATTATAGTTGTGCTTTTAAAGTTGTAGCAACGTTTCGCAGAATCTCATCTGCCATCATCAGGCTTCTGTATTGTGTCCGTCTGTGAGTCAGGCCCCCACAGTTGTTTCAGTTTTAAATTTGGAGCAGCCTATTGCTGTGCCAGAATGGTTTTTCTTCATCCTGATTGGTTGGGAATCTTGGTCTGTGTTTATTGGTCTTGGAGTTTGCTGTGTTCTGCTTGATTGGTGTTTCTAATATCTTCTGTCTGTTTTGCGGCTCTTTTTGTATCTTGATTGGCTGGCAACATTGTGTTCCTTTATTGGAGGCCTTTTGTGCAGCTTGGCTCCGGGTAAATGGATGGCTATCATTTGTTAGGAAGCTAGGTTTCATCTGGGTGCCTGGTTGGGGTGTGTTTGAGCTGGAGGTATCAGGGGATCTGTTTGTGCCCAGGTGTTTGCCTGGCTAGTGGTGTGGAGATTTTTTGTTTGTGAGTGCAGGCTTCCAAATGATTGACAGTCTCGTGGAATCATCTCTTCTATTCATGCTTTCAGGTCTTTTTCAATCTCTATGGCTTCTCTGATGATTCTGTGGCTAGGGTTTTCTATAGTGGCTAGGGTTTTGGTGCCATTGAAGTTGATGCTATGACCTGTAGCTTTTATGTGTTGGACTAGTGAGGAAGTGTGTTCCAGCTTTTTAACTGCATTTTTGTGTTCATCCAGGCGGGTACTTATTCTTCTATTGGTCTGTCCAATGTATGTGGCCGGGCATGATGCACAGGGGACTTCGTATATGCCTTGGTTTTCCAGGTCAATTTTATCTTTGGGGTTTCTTAGGATGGCTGCTATTTTTCTGTCTGTTTGTTTTGAAGGCAGTCTTGATGTGATGCCTGTGTAGTATCTTACTGATTTTGTCTGTAGTAACTCTTATGTAGGGCAGGACAGCTGTTCCATAGGTCTGTTCATCTTCTAGGTCTCCATTATGTCTCAGTGTGTTTTTGTGGATCAAGCCAGTGATTTTGCTTTTGTGGAAGCCGTTGGCTGTCAGTACTTTAGTCAGGGTACATAGTTGTCTTTATGTGTGTGTTGTCTGCCAGGTGTTTGGTTCTAGCAATTAGTATTTTGGCCATGGAGTTTATCTGTGCTGGGTGGTGGTGGGATTGGGCGTTGAGGTAGCGGTTGGTATGTGTTTTCTTCTGGTATATGGTGTGTCCTAGTGTGCCATCTGTTTTTTTGTAGACTAGTACATCTAGGAATGGTAGTTGTTTGTTTGTTTCGTTTCCATGGTGAACTTGATTTTGGGGTGTGTGCTGTTTAGGTGTGTTAGGAAATTGTTTAGGTTTTCTTTTCCATGGGGCCAAATCACAAATGTGTCATCGATGTATCTTAACCATAGTTTGGGTTTGTGGGTGGCATTAGCCAGGGCTCTGGATTCGAATTATTCCATGAACAGGCTTGCAATGACGGGTGACAGTGGTGATCTCATAGGCGCTCCTTCAATTTGCTTGTATCTTTGTCCTTTGTATATGAAATATGTGTTTGTTAAGCAGTGTTCTGTTAGTTCCATGAGGTGTTTAGCTGGTTGGTATTTGTTTTTGATGATTTCAAGAGTTTCTTTTATCGGGACTTGAGTGAATAGTGAAACCACGTCGAAACTTACAAGCAGATCTTCTTGTTCCACATGTAGATCTTTGATCATTTCCAAGAAGTGGTATGAGTTTTGTACATGTGAAGCTGCTGTTTCAGTATGGGGCTGTAGCTGTTTTGCTAAGTGTTTAGCTAGGTTTTGTAGTGGTGCTCCTCTGGAGCTGACTATGGGTCTGAGAGGTATGCCTTCTTTGTGTATTTTTGGGAGGCCGTATAGTTTGGGGCAGACATTCGGCAAGCTAATATGTCTATAATCATGTTTAATCAGTAACATTAAACTATTTAGTATGGAGTCTAAAATCCATACTGAGGTGAGCTTATAAACTGCCAAATTCTGAGAGTTTTTACCTGATTTAAGGATCAAAAGTACCTTAGCTGGTTTCCAGGATTTTGGGAAAGTTTCTCCTTGTGGAATACATGTCAGGATTCCTGCAGTTTCCCCAATTAAATTATGAGTCTCGAGCCAAACTTCCAAAACTTCAAAGGATTTATTGGGAGTTAACATGTCTGGCACTGCCTGGGTGTAGCCGACTCTGAGACACATAATTAATTGTCACCCTTGACCCTGGTTTTCCCCTACCCCCTGGAAGTATCATAATTCATATTCTCCAATGACACACATCCATAGCCAAGAGTCATCAATCATGTTCTCCAGTTAGATTTTTGTGTGGAACTTCAGTCACCTAGTTACTATCTCTGAAAAACTATGTATGGAATGCACTTTCGGTTTCCAAGCTGCCACACTGCTCTTTCAAATCCCTTTCCCCCCTCCCTTTTTGTTGGCAACTCTAAAACAACCATAGAAATATGTTAATGAGTTGACAATATATTGCATAAAAGCAAAAATTCAGGAATTAAGATCTTTTTAAATTCTTTATAAAATTCCCCTAATAATTCATCAGGGCTAGGAGATTTTCAATTTTGAATAGCATTAAAGACTTCAGTCATTTTTGAAACAGAAAACACATTCCATGAATTTTATATAATCTGAAAGCAATTTTGGGAATGTTAATCTATTTAAATATTGATTTATTGTCATTGTTGAAAAAAATCCGTTTTTAAAATATACCTTTAGTTTTGATCACAATTTGATCCTCACTATTTTTAATTTAATAACATTTAATAACATATCTGTAGCTTTTTTTTGCCAGTATTCTAGAATTCTTATTATCATGTTCATAGTATCTTTGCCTGGCAAAAAATAATAATCTGAGAGTAGACTTTATCTGTCCAAATCATCCAACTCTTTTATTTAGCAACTGTTTATAAGGTAAAGGTAAAGGTTCCCTTCACACATATGTGCTAGTCATTCCCAACTCTATGGGGTGCTCATCTCCATTTCTAAGCCGAAGAGCCAGCGCTGTCTGATAATGATTCCGTTGTCATGTGGCCAGCATTCAGCAGGTTCTGACCAGTTCTGGAGAACCGGTAGTGGAAATTTTGAGTAGTTCAGAGAACTGGCAAATACCACTTCTGACTGGAGATTTTACAGTATCCTTCCCCTGCCACACCCACCAAGCCACGCCCACAGAACCGGTAGTAAAAAAAAATTGAATCCCACCACTGGCCGGCATGATTAAATGCTGTTACCTTCCCACCAAAGTGGTCCCTATTTTTCTACTTGCATTTTTACATGCTTTCAAACTGCTAGGTTGGCAGAAGCTGGGGCAAGTAACAGGACCTCACTCCATTACACGGTGCTAGGGATTCGAACCGCTGAACTGCCAATCTTTCAGATTGACAAGCTCAGCATCTTAGCCACTGAGCCACTGAGTACCCACAACTGTTTATAAATACTCTCTAATCCAGTTCTATTATAATTTGCAAACATTAATTTTAAAACATTAATTTTAAATAAAGCTTACTTGTCTTTATGCTGATATTTTTAATCATAATGATTTATACACTCTTCTCTTAATACCTTCATAGCTTCCTCATGTAATCTTATTGATGTTTCATTTGTATGATTCTCTTGAAAAAGTTTTTTCAAAGTTTGAATTAATCTTTGCTTTGCTACTAAATTTTATACTATTACCAATTATACCAATTACCAATTATAAGTGAATGCTTTCTTAAATCACATGAGATTTAAATGATTTAACATAATTAAATCTTTTTCTTCTTAATAGAATCTCCCAGACCTCTAACGTTTAAAGAAATAATTTTACATTGTTCTCCTATCACCCACATTTTTAGAATGTCTCTATCTAATTTCCCTATGCAGTTAAGATAATCTTACAGCTGAAAAGTTATTAAAAGCTTATTACTTACAAAATCTATCAAAAAGTTGTCTGGTATTATGGAAAGCATGTATAAAATTAATATTCTTTCCCCTGTCTTAATACCTTTCTCCCTCTCAAAAAACCAACCATCACCTTTAACCCTTCATCCATCCCATCCCCCACCCTATGCAATTCTTCCATGTCCAACTTTCCTCCCCACCAATCCCACTTAGACTCATGGCAAAAGACTTTCAGAGGAGTCTGGTTCCTTCTCCTCTTCACTAGCCAATGAACACCAAAATATAATTATGAAAATTCTTTAGCCATAAGTCTTGATGTATGCAACAGACGTATTTTTGTCAACGTTTTAGCAAAGTGCGTCCAAGATACTATCTTGTTTTGTTGTGAACTGTATTTTTTATTACTTAGTATACTGTGAACATACATGGTGGCTCAGTGGCTAAGATGCTGAGCTTGTCAATCAGAAAAGATGGTGGTTCAAATCCCTAGCACCACGTAACGGAGCGAGCTCCTATCACTTGTCCCTGCTTCTGCCAACCTAGCAGTTCGAAAGCATGTAAAAATGCAAGTAGAAAAATAGGGACCACTTTGGTGGGAAGGTAACAGCATTCCGTGCAGCGTTTAGTCATGCCGGCCACATGACCACGGAGACGTCTTTGGACAGTGCTGGCTCTTTGGCTTTGTAACAGAGGAGCACCGCCCCCTAGAGTTGGGAATGAGTAGCACATATGTGCAAGGGGAACCTTTCTTTACCTTTACCTATACTGTGACCTGCAAAGAGTCAATCTGAAGTCAAGTGACACATGAAATGAATGAGTGAGTGAGTGAGTGAGTGAGTGAGTGAATGAATGAATGAATGAATGAATGAGTAAACAAACAAACAAACAAATAAATATTTTTAAAAGAAAAAATACATCCTGGGTTGAGGGGAGATGTAATTTTAAAAAGAAACCTGAAAGGCATTGCATTTTCTACCACAACTGTTCCCATTTCCTCTGACCCACACAGACATATCTGTTTTACTAAGCCTTCTATGCAAGAGAGTTAAAGGTATCAGATGGAACTATATAAAAATAACTGCTCCCCCCATACTTGTAATGCTTTAGTTCTGCAAGTGTTTGACTCAAAAATGAATAAAAGCTGGGTAAATGCCAACAAACCAAGGTGAAAAGATTCTATTTGCTCTTGAGCATGAATTCATACTCTGAAGGGTAATATGTCTGGAGGATGGATTATTCATATTCATATTTTAACATTCAAACTTCTTTCCCTTATTGAGCTTAACTCAGTTAATCACTATTGATTTCAGAAATGTTAAGCATGACTGACTTTACTCCCATTACGTTCTTATATGCTGAGGAGGAATCACATTCTTTCATTTGGGGGAATAGGAAAGGCATCCTTTTCTTCTGTCCCACAAGGAGAATTAAATGTGCACACTTTGTTTTTGTTTTTGTTTTTTCAGTTCTTAATTTTTTTGTATTCTTCCCAAAATACAAACATAGAACTTTCTTCTTTCTGAATGCTCACATACTTCAGAGAAAACAGTCTTGATGTAATCATATCTATGACTGATTGCTTTTTCTGCTGAGTTTTACTAATGTACAAACATGCTTGTTGATTGGCAGAATTCCACAAGAAAAGCATCAGGACTGATAACTGAAAGCAGGCCTGTTTTATCTCCATCTCAAGTTGCCTCAGCAATATTACTGAGGATGATCATCAAGTCAAGATTGGATAAATAGCTTTTGTCCATTTATCAGAAGAATAGACCAAGTGGAGGCAGGTGATAGAATAATTAAATATACTATAAAATAGTAATAAACCTTTATGTAAAATATTCATAAAATATGATATTAAAACATATCAAAGGAGCATAAAATATTTAAAGCATAGTAAATGAATCATATAAAATGATTAATAAAATGATTGATGAAATGAAGCAATTGCAATACAATTAACTAAAATGTTTAAATTAGAATAAATAATAAATCAGAAACTAATCAAAGTATCATCAGTGGCACAAGGCGTATTAAATCTAATGGGAAAATAATACATAAAATTCCAAATGTTGCTAGTCCTACTATAAGCCTATTTAAGAATCTTATTCATTATTTTTAAAATAATAATAATAAAAGGACATATTTCCATTCCAATTGAAGACTCAATATATTTAAGGTGGCTAGATCAGCTTGCATAAAGCCTACCAAATTCTAGGAAGGCCCAATTCACAGGAAGCAGCAGAAGAAGAAGACACCTCTGACGTGCACTGAAAGAGGGAATGATTCTCAAAGGAGCACCACAGCACCATACTCAAGTTCTGTGGCAGCAAGCAATAAATTAGGGCATGGATGGAGTTGCTGAGTGGAGTTATGGTCTGAAGCCATTTCTTTGCAAAGGGATAAGGAATTGAGTTAAGCAGAGAAATAAGAAATGCATGCAAATCCTGCTTGCCAGCTGTGCATCACAAAATCTGTGTGTCCTGAAATATCACTTTTCAGAGTCCACATCCAGAGCTTGGAGAGGATACATATATCTAAGTTAAAGCCTAGATTTGGAATTAGGAAGTGGTGCAATGAGTACAGGGCTTTAAAATCTCTGTAGAATCTACACACTTATTTCCTTTCCAACTTTGGCAAGCTGAAATCTCACAATACATGAGTCTTTCTCCTGCTTGTCTTGTAAGTCACTTTGTCTTTGGTAGAAGGGTTGCAAAACTTAATATCTCACTCTTCAGGTCTGGTACTGTTCTAGCTTGTTGAGTTCAGCAACGTGTGGATATATTTGTTCTCTATACTGTTGTATTTTATTTATTTATCAGTTTTGTTCACATGGGAAGGGGAGATTATCATGTAGAAAAATGTACACACAGTGTGCTATGTGCAACATACATTGTATTTTTTAATTATATGAATCAATTATTATTTTTAATTATATGAATTACATTGTGGTCACTATTCATTTTGTTATTTCTATGGTTAGATTGCACTTGAACCCACATTTTTCCAATGTCAGTCCAACAATTTAGCTACTATACTCATTGGCTCTGCACTGTAATATAATATACAAGCTATGTCCCTTTTTCTGATATTAACATGGTGGCATGTATCTTCTCAGTGCTCACATTAATGCGTAAATGTTCCCACACTCAAATTACAAATGACACTAACATGGCAGACAAAGTCAAAGAGAATCTGATTTTAAAAGAACCAGAGCAATCACAAACCAGGTTTAAGTTTCTTCCATGATTTCAGCAAGAAATTGATCACTGGAAATAATAAATGTGTAATAATAATGGTGCAAAGCCCAGTGAAGCACTACATTGATGTGGTTGTGAAGCTTGCGTGCTCTGAGGGGGATGAGGCATCTGCCAGAGCTTCAATCATACCGGACAGATCTAATCAGAGGAGCCAGATAAAAAGTGCTTCTCCAATAAGCAACATGGTAAGACATCATTTACAGAAACTCATACCAAATCAGTTGTCATCTGGGTCAACAAGGACCATACTAGGAGTTCCTGGATTTTTATGTCAGCATTCCAAGTAATAAATCCATTGCAAGCAAGACTCCAAGGTAATTGAGTCCCTCAGAAATCATTTTTAATTGGAAATATATTGGCACATATAGGAGTGAGTTTCAAAATTTAACAACCAGTTCTCTGCCCGGTTGCTGGGTGGGCGTGGGCATGGTCGGCATGGCCTAGTCCTGCACCATGGTGGTGGGGGGGGTTGTTTTCACCCTCCCCAGGTGACAGAGGCTTTTCTTGAATCTCCAGGAGGGCAAAAGTGGCCTCCCAGGGCTCCGGAGGCCCTCTGGAGGCCAGAAATTAACTTCCAG
Source organism: Notechis scutatus (assembly GCF_049901735.1). NCBI lineage: Eukaryota > Metazoa > Chordata > Lepidosauria > Squamata > Elapidae > Notechis > Notechis scutatus. The sequence continues at coordinate 26,798,285 of NC_142013.1, read as the reverse complement.
GAGGCCTATTTCTCACCCTCCCTATGCTCCAGACAGAGGTAGTATTCAGCAGATTCTGACCGGTTCTGGAGAACCAGTAGTGGGAATTTTGAGTAGTTCAAAGAACCAGCAAATACCATCTCTAACTGGAGATTTCAAGTATCTTTCCCCTGCCACACCCACCAAGCTACGGCCAGAACTGGTAGCAAAAAGTTTTGAATCCCACCACAGGCTCCAGAGGCTTTCCTCAAGCCTCCAGGAGGGGGAAAATGGCTTCTCAGGGTCGGGAGGCCCTCTGGAGGCCACAAACAGGAGGCCCATTTTTCGCCCTCCCTGAGCCTCTGTGCGGGCCCTGCACTTACCTGGGATCCAAAACAGGCCGCATGGAGACTCTTGGCAGGGTGGGGTGAGGCCACCCAGTCATTGCAACTACCGGTTCGGTGAACCAAATGTAAAATTAACATCCAGTTCACCCAAACCGGTAGCAGCCCACCCCTGGGCACATATCTGATGAAAACTGATTCTGAAACTCCCGTGGTTTTCACCTTATGAAAAGTAAAAGATTTTCTACTTTCTCAAAACAATCAGTCACATGGTCCAATCCATGTGCAGTCTGTCAATCTGGTAGCATCACTCCGCCTTTTTCCAACTAGGTGTGAGAATGTCCTTGGTTCCCAAGAGAAAGTATTTGGCTACAAAAATCCTTCTATCTCAAATCCCTCCTCCCTGACCCTCAGCTCCAGTGTGGCAACACTGAAGTGGACAAAATGGCTTTGATCATGACAGGGTTGACAATCTCCTGACAAATGGGCTACAGGAATCAGGACTGTTGGCTGGGCACCGATGGTCAGCAGCGCAGGACTAATGGAAGAAAAGTGGTTTGCAAATAAATGAAGACTGGAAACAAAAAGAATAATGATATGTTATTACAAATCAAATCCACAAGAACAGGATATCTGAAATGAATGCACCAGTTCTGGTGGGGGGCGGGACCATCCAGAATAAAAAAATAACAGAACAGAGGCTAGCAGATAAACGTTGATTTATAATACATAAAAAAGGAATTCACAGAAGTTGAAGTTGAAGAACTGCAAAGGGATACCTAAGGCAAAGAATTTGGAGACTTGCCAGAAATAGCTTAGATTGTAGAGGGAAACCAGAGGGAGTTGGTAGTAAAAACAATGAAAAATAATGACAACGAATCATGCCTTCAACCATACAGTGATGTTGACAGACTCAGTTTACCGAGCAAAATAGGTGGGCGTGGAATGTTGCAAGTACACCAGATATTTGGGGAAGAAAAAAGAGGCATTGGAGTAATATCTGGAGGAGAATGAAGAAGATACAGTGAAGCTAGTATATCATGAAGGTTTACTGAGTACTGGAGAGATCAAACTGGCCTACAAATGAAACTACAAAAGAGATATGGCAAGGCAAATTATTATGTGGTACATAACAAGAATAACAAAAAATAGCAGGGAAAGCAGATAACAACAAGACCTGGCAGTGGCTAAGAGCAGAAAAGTTGAAGAAAGAGTCAGAGGGGATAATTATGGCTTCAGAAGACCAAGTCTTAAGAACAAAAGACAGCACTGAGAATACAGCAACTGAGCAAATGCTGCCTCTGCAAAGAAATTGAAGAAAGAGTGGACCATCTTGTTAGCTCCTACACAAAGATTGCACAGACTGATTTACAAACAATGGCATGACAAATAGTAGCTATGATACATTGGGATGTTTCCAAGAAATACCACTTTCTTTCGGGCAAGAACTGGTGGGACTACAAAATAGGCAAAATAATAGAAAATGAGCAAGCTAAATGCTCTGGGTTTTGAAAATTCAAACAGATAAGTATGTGCCACATAATACCCCAGACTTAACAATATTGATAAGAAAGACAAAAAAAATCTAGATGGTACCCATTGCAGTAGCTGGAGACAGCAGAGTAGGGGATGGGAAAGAACTAGAGGAATTGACAAAATACAAAGATCTGCAAATAGTACAAATGTAGCAAAAGAAAGCAAAAACTGTACCAATAGCAATAGGCACTGTGAGTGCAATCCCAAAATATCTGGAGGACCACTTGAACATCATCAGTGTTGACAAAATCACCCTCAGTCAATTGCAAAAAGCAGCTTTGTTTGGAAGAGCATATATCCTGCCACTATACTTTTAACAGCACCAAACAATGGCATCTCCCTATCCGAGGGACAGTCAGACTTAGATACAAATGCCAAATCATTTTACTGACCTCAGAAGTATGAAAGGCTGAGTCAACCTTGAGCCTAGTGAAATTCGAACTGCCCAATTGCTGGCAGCTGGCAGTCAGCAGAAGTAGCCTGCAGTACTGCATTCTAACCACTGCACCACCACAGCTCTCATAGTTATAAAACATAATTGTGCACTGATTTACCGTACTATTAATATGACAATTAAATTATCATGTTTTTTTCACAATTCTGTGTCCTTCAGTTAAAATAACAAATGAGGATCTAATGTTAGAGTTACCTGGCCTCATTTAGAGGAAATATTATGTCTCCCCTTGGTTAAAGTGGTACTGAAAGTGTCTTCATTCTTTAATGGTATGCATTTCTGGACAAGGAGGAGAAGGAAATGATTAGCAGGATGTGGGTGGTGAAGCGTCTGATCATCTCACAGAGCATACAGTAAGACAAGATGCCAAGGTCCTTGTAATCTTCTATCTCTTTATCTTTATGTTATGTAATGGAAATTTGGCTTGCAAATTATCAGCCGAGGGATGGCTGCTATCGCTATCTCTCCAACCATATACATTTGGGAAAGCTAACTTAGGAATTATTTCCCTATGGATTTTTTCCCCAGAAATTCATCATGTATATGATTAGTGAAATATTCTTTACTGAAACATCTTTTCCATATATATATATATGATTATTTCAGAAGGGAATTCCTTGATCGTTACATCCGATTTCATCACTTGGTATTCCCAAACTTGTTTACTATATAGGAAACTAGAGAAAGATAAATTATTAAGCATTCATGGCTAATATTTGAAATTGGCCAGGGGGGTTCTTCATCATGAATTTGTGATGTCCTGCATTATGCTCTACTGCAAACATATTAGATTATAACTGGACAAGGGTCCTATAGGGTGCAAATTCTTACCATAGCACAGTATATCAGTGCCTTGCCTAATTGCTATTCTCCAACGAATGAACCCATTAATAAGCTAAGTTGAAATCAGATCTGCATGCTAATTAGGGAGCTGCCTCAGAGGATATTAATTAGGGGTGACCCTTTGAGGGCAACATCTATTTTTCTTCTGCATGTCCCTTTTAAGACGTGCTCTCAATGAAAGCAGAATATGAAGAGCAGAGGATCAAAAAGAAAGGAACAGAAAACAGAAAAGGAGAGGGAGGGAGAGAACATTGCAATACTAAGCATATGTCTTGGAAGTTTTCAGAGAAAGGTGTTTACACTGAGGTTATAGAACAAGTTTCTATTGGTTTCTCCACAGAGACAGGGTATATTTTTCTGCTTCTGCTGCAAAGACTCCCTTTGAATGATTGCCCACTTTCATATTATGGAAAATTCTCCAAAATGCTTCACATTTCTTTCAGAAATTTTAAAATTTACACTCAGGAAAGAAACGAAATAAGTAGGAGGAAGTGAGTGTACATGTGAGAGAAATTATAAAAAGTATTTGGAAAAGCCTGAAGCCTAGAAATCCTTATTCTCTATTAATGAGAAAAGAACATATTTCTGTAAGCAGAGAACTGGATCCTGGTTACAACTAAAGGAGAGAGAGAGAGAGAGAGAGAGAGAGAGAGAGAGAGAGAGAGAGAGAGAGAGAGAGAGAGAGACTAAAAGATCTCTTTGTCCATTGGCAGAAGTTACATTTGGTTTCTTTCAGGCCCAGCCTTGGCACCGCCACTGAGTACCTTTGTTTAGGATGGCCTAGATGGGGCAGTGGTGTCCAACATTCAAATTCCCATCCTATCATATTTTTCCTCAAGAAGGAAAAAAAACCCAGCATTTTCCCATTGGAAGGATTCTGGCAATCAAATTCAAAATCCTGTTTCAAATCCAGATGGACATTACTGCTAGGCCAGTTCTATAAACAAAAAAAACTCCCCCCCCCCCTTCCCCCGCCCCCCCCCCCCTAAAATGAATTGCCTCTGGTGTCAATTTGACATACCAAGTGATTTACCTAAAAATCAAGCATTTATAATCCTTTGATACTTTCATTTGCTAGATTGAGGTGAGCATATGCCTGAGAAACCTTCACTAATCTGACCTTATTAAGCACCAGAGTTTTTCTCAGCCCTTTGCTGAGTACTTTGAATGTCTGGGCAGCTTAAATGTCTTTTAGCCATTTCCTGTAGGGCTTGTAATAATTTAGTAAGTGTCCAATTGTATGTTGCCAAATGGTAATCTGTACTATAATCCCACTGGGGATCTAATGGAGGTCTACCCACTTTTGGTTTAGGGGCTATTTATCCCAGCCATGCCTGGTCAATTAACTATTTCTATAATTTTTTCCAGCTAATTTTAATCTCTTATCTGGGGTCTACAGAACATGCATTAAATTCTGGACATCAACACAAATGATTAATAAGACTTTAAAATTGTACCATACCTTTTTTGGATACTTTCAGAATGAAGGGGTATGTTGTTGCCCATTCACCAATGGTGTGTGAATCTGTAACGGAAACAACTTGTCGCTTCCTTTCCTTGCAGTTCCAATTAGCAGCACTCAAAGGGGTGCAACGACCATGATTTTTGCAGAATGATTTATGGTTTTGTATGGTGAAGATATCAAGATTTCGTCTGGTGGAAGGTGACAAAGACCCTTAGGACTTTATGGGCAATTTCCATATGACAAATTTGCCCACAGATAACAATATCTGATCTGCTGAGGCACCAAGTTCTCCAGAAGTTACCACAACAGTTTGAAGGGACAATATTGAAAAGTACTAAATTTTTTGCCAAATCTACCTACCATAATTACGTTTTCAACACCAAGTCCTAGCATGCATTTTTGATATGCTGGTTGAAATGGAAGTGTTTCTTTAATCCATTGAACAAAGAGTTTCTATCAGTAATTTAAACTTATTGTAAACATATAAGGAAGCTATTCCAAGAGTTTGTGAAAAAGATTTAGAAAAATATCTGTAGGAAAGGGTCAGACTGGTTGGAAGCTAAAAGGGCTGGAAGCAAATAACACAACAGCTTCTAAATGGAAACAAAATCCAATTCAAGCAAAGGACTTGATCGTCCAGGAGCTCTATTTTTTTTTTTTTCTGTAACAAAGCAAGCAATGAAAATGGCTTTATTGTTTCAGTAAGGAAAGGAGGAAAGAAGATGACTAGTGTGCTGTGCAGAAGAAAATGTCCTTGGAGTGAAAAGCACTTTGCAGATTGTTAAGTGTTACTGTAAGAGCCTGAAGAATAATGCTGAAGAAGGAAGCAGCAAGAAGAAATGAACTCTTTATAAATTATTAACCTACTTACACATTAATATAATTCTGTTTACTAAAGAACCTGAAGATCATTGTGTGTGGAAGTAAATATGAGTCTTGTTTACATACACTGCCACAAAGATTATCATCTATGTGTAAATAACTTCAGCTACCCCTGAACAAGTCTGGTACCCTTATTTAAGATCATATGCACATGCATGCACCTACTATATACATATCTCTGAATGAGGAAAAAGTTGAAATTTATAAATTGGGCTAAAGGAAAGCAAGTTGTATTGCTGTCTATTATTGACAATGTCTTTCAAGATAGCAGGTAAAGGAAAAGAGATCTCCATAAAACTACAAAATTCATCAAGATACACAATAAACCAATTGCAATGTGATAATGATAGCATTGAAAAATAATGAAAAGACCATTTTCATCTTTTGTTTGGGAATGAAGAAACCATCTACAAAGAGTCTGGCATTGTTAAGTATGATATTTTAGGAGACCTCATCCAGAAATTGCCCATTTTAAAATATGGACATTCCATTTTCCAAATCTTAAATCTTAAAGGTTATTTAGTTTTATTTATCAAATTTGTAAGGCTGCCCATCTATCCAGCAAAGCTCTGGGTGCCCGCATGTGCATATTATCTTATAAAACATCATATGCCATGTAAAATGTCAGCATTAATAAAACTAAGCAAATGAACAAAATCCCTGGATACAGTCCTCTCATTAAAAACACTTACCCCATGCATCCAAAGTGGTATTCCCAAACTAAGATCCTATTCTCAACGCCTAGAGGAAGAATCTGGTCTTCACAGCCTTCAAAATATCTGTAAGTTTGGGGTTATCCATATTTATTAGGAAAGGCTGCTCCATAGGGCAAATACCATGACAAAAAAAGGCCAGCATCCTATTAGGTGACATTGTTTCATTGAGGAGACCTGGAGCATGCCTACGCTGCCAGCTTTGATGGAATGGATAGAGACCATTGGGTATATGGAGTTCCACATGTAACCTGGCTCCAGGCCATGCAGAGCTTTAAAGGTGACAACCAGAACTTTAAATTGCACCTGTAAGTCTACTCGACTGTCAATGTAGCTTACTGGAAATCAAGGTAGCTCACTCACACCATAATAGTATTATGTGAACATATCACGCTGTACCCCATACTGCATGTCCCACCACATTCTAAACCATCTGAAATTTCTGAAGCATCTCAAGGGCAGCCCACACAGAACACATTGCCACAGTCCAATTGGGAACTGTGGAGAACTTCAAGACAGTGATCTGACCATGTCAAGAGACAGATAACAATTTTTTCTGAAACACCAAATTACTATTATCACAAGATAAGAAGTGGAGCCAATGCATAATTCCCACTGTGAGTTGAGCCCTCAATAAGGTGGAAAAGTCCTTCGTTTCCATGATGTCCATAATGCCTGAGCCACTTCTGCCCCTATATCAAAGGAGAGCAGACTGAAATCTTCCAGCATGATAAGCTAGGGATTCCACCACCAACATGGCCACAGAGTCAAGAAAAAAGTAAAGCTGTTGTTCAACAGGGAGAATGGTACATAAACATCAGTACCAACTGATCTTTACATTCAAACTTTATAAATATGGCGTCATAACCTGATGGGGCCATGACATCCACCTTTCTGTGGGACACTGACCCAGGAGGCCTCCATAGTCTTCTGGATAATGGCTGAACTCCCACCTCTATTCTAGAGTCCCTGCTGATGCCACATCTGAACCTCAGCCAAGTATATTTCAGAGAAAAGAGCAATACCATTTCATCTCAGCCAACTAAGTCTCAGTGATGCATGCCAACTTAGCCTGCTCATCCACAGTTATATCATGGATGAAAGAACCCTTATTATAGATTGACCTGGCAGTCAGTAATAAGAGAGCAAAACTCTCATACATTGCTTTACCCGACACAATTTTCCCCATTCTCTCCCCCCAAGGAGAGAATGTCCCTGATTTCCTACTAATATCTTTTCCCCAAACCTATCTAACACCAAAATTTCCAATCCCACCAATCCAATATCTTCGACAAATCTTCCTCATCAATGCCATGACCCATAAAATTATTCATAAATTTGGATAGTATTCTGCCCACATATTAAATTATTTCATTTGGGTTAGGGTTGGGCAAGAGCTAAATATGCCATTTACCCTTAATCAGTCCATTTTAATCTATACATCTAATAAAAACAATTACAGAACCATTTCATTGAATATAAAACATTTTCATGAGAAATAATCTATCAATTAAATTTAACCCATATTTTAAAAGGGAAAGAAAGTTTTACATGATTATTAAAAACCTATTTTATTTTTCAGGTAGCCATTCTAATTTCTCTAGCCACATTTATATTAAATTTTTATTTGCTCTTTCTCGCAACAAGTATAGAAAATTCTAACTTTGCTCCTAGCTTGTCCAGGTAGAGCAGGAACAAATTCTGACAGAAATCTAAATTAGGATATGTGAGCTACAGAGATTGCTCATAGCAAGCCAGGGTTCTGTCAGGCTGTGCTCCAGGCTTTCTTTTCCATTTTGCTTGAGCAAACCAATTGCCAGCTTGTCTAGTTAGAGCAGGAGGAAGATCTGACAGCACTCCAGCTTTGTACACGTAAGCCATAAGGCTTGCATATGCAGAGTTAGAGGCTTGTTCAAAACTTGCTCCAGAGTGAGCTTGGATGAGCTGGTTTCTGGCTTGTCCGAGCAAAGTGGAGGGAATTCTGACAGAAATGGGTTCTCAAGTCATTTGGCAAGTGCACACAGATCTGGAGCCCTGCAAGACAATGCTCTGGGCTTTGATCTCTGCTTTGATTGGACAAGCTGACAGATGGCTTGTCAAGAATGAACAGGAGCAAGTTCTGATAAGGTTTCTTGCTTTGTGGGTGCACAACCCACTCCCAATTGCAACTCCCCTTAAATTTGCTAACAACCCTCAGAGACTTGTGACCTATGCTTGAGAAACGCTGTCTTAAAAGGAGATGTTGAAAGTGTGGCAGATTCATCTGACAGCAGGTAGAAAGCATTTCAAGCTTTACAACTTAAGCTAATTCTGTGGAATGTGTCCAAAATCAAACATCCAAGCAGAGTCTTAGCCAAGTTCCACTATGAGTCTGTTTTTCCAATTATTATTGCTGCTTGGTGGTTATTTTACAATACAGTAGTAAAGTACAAGTACAATATTGCACTTACATATCCCACAGCTCTGTAGCATTTGATTCTCACTGCTGCCCTGTTGCTACTATTGACTGCCTTAGTACACATTGGCTTGTGCTTCCCAAGATATCCCACATTTAGACATTTTGGGGTGAAGTCTATAATAAAACATTTCCTGCAATAATTCAAGCAGCTGACAGCAGTTCATGGAGTAGTGTAAAATACCTGAGGGAGTACTTGCAGAAAGACATATCTAAGGAACAGCTTTGCAATAGCTGCTGCTGGATCAGACATTGATAGTAAAAAGGGATCTGTTGAATGAATCACTTCCTTTTTAATCCCAAAGGTGCTTTTTCAAGAGGCAACTGGACTTTCTGGTTTTTCTTTGAAGACATTTGTCTTCTCATCCAAGAAGCTTCTTCAGCTCTGTCTGGTGGGGAATGAGAGGATTTATACTCCTTGCAGAAAGCTGGTTGTTTGCATTCTTTTAGACAGTCATTGAGGCTACTTGGAGGTTTGTCTGTGTCATCAGGGTTACCTGAATAGTGCAAATGGGTGTGGAGCCTTTTGGAACTGTTGAAACTGTTGCTCAATGACTCTCTAAAAGAATGCAAATGACCAGCTGTCTGCAAGCAGTATAAATCCTCCCATTCCCCACCATCCAACCAGAGCTGAAGAAGCTTCTTGGATGAGAAGCAAAATATCTTCAAAGAAAATCCAAAAAATCCAGTTGCTTCTTGAAAAAGCACATTTGAGAAAACCATGACCTGGATGACTGAGAATCTCTGTAGACTTCCTTTCTAATATATTGCCTACTTTGAGAAGACAAGTTATATATCTTTGTAAAATACAAAAACAAAAACAAAAAAAACCGGTGTAACAATATTAATGTCATTAGTTGCAATCACATAGCCCACAGGATGCTACAACTGGTATAAATACATGCTGGTTGCCAAGCACCAGTGTTTTGGTCATGTGACTATGGGGATGTTGCAATGTTTGTAAGTGTGAGGACCTGTCATAAGTAACATTTTTTCAGCAGTGTTGTAGCTTTGAATGGTTGTTTAAAATGGCTGTAAGTTGAGTACTACCTATACTTCCAATCCAAAGACTGAGCAGCAGCCTACCATTGTTTTCAATGAAAGATCAGGAAAGGATTCTGAGACCTAGAGACATTCTGGGTAAGAAAAATGGTACCTTCTCCTGGAATGGAAAGCCCTCCAGACAATCACGCCTACACTGATGACCCTGTATATAGATTATTACAGTATGTTATGCATATATGGAAATTTCAGCTGGTGCCCAATACACTGGCACAGGCATTAATTGTAATACTTCTGACTCATAAACTATGTGCTAGTTAGCTTCTTGTGCAATTTCAGGTACTGGAAGTGATCTAGAAGGCATTTCATGTGGAATAGCACTCTGAGGAGCCATCTTTCTCCAATACTTTCTGCCCAACCTATTTGATCAGACTGAGCTGAACATGCTCCAGGTCATATGAATCAACAATACCATCAGGTGATCTTTCCAGAGATGTGTATCGCTTGCTCCCTACTTCCTTCAAAAAGGTCTCACGTGGCTTTTACCCCGGTCCTTCAGTTATAGTGGAGGGTAAGTTGCTCATATGATTTTCTCTACTGAATTGAACGGCTATCTCTTCTAGATACATTTTGTTTCTTTTCTGCTTCACTTATAGTTCTGGAATTACAAACTAGCAGGCAGTTTTGGCTTGCAATAGGTAAGCTTCCCCTTTAAAAAAATATTTTTTTGGTTGGGTGTATTTTGGGACCCCACAAATATAGCTTTAATAAGGATTTTGGAGGGATCATGAAACAAGTCCTAGCTCAATGCAGGGACTGTAATACAGATGCAACCATTGTCCCTGAAAGATGATAGCCCAGTCAGTCTTAAGTCCAGGGATTCGACAGCCTTTGAAATAAATTATTCCACTCTAAAACGTATTTTTACCTGTAGTACTGGAGAGAGACAGTTCCTCAGAGAACTGGTATTATCCTACACAAAACACTGTATACATGATATCCAATATCTTGAATTGCACAAGAAGCTAACTGGTAACTGGCATAGTTCATGAATGCCCTATTTCAATTCACACTGTTGTTGTATGTGTACCCTACCAACTGATCTTGAATGGCTCATATCATTGTTACTGAATTTCCATATTTATGAATCTTGATTAGAATCCAGACTAGTTCTATAAGCTTGGAAGAATTAAAATGTCAATCATGGAATTTTGTCTGTAATAATAACAGATGTGTGGGAAAGCCTAATCCATGTTAAGTGAACTTCAGTCAGTGCTTGGATCAATTGTTTCCCATATGGCTTAAAGAAGACAGTTCGTCTCCTTTGTTGTCTTTTCCAACTATTGCTACTAGTGTAGCAGTGTTTTCAATAGGTAACAGAACTGAATTTTATTCAGAAGAATAATAGGCATCCGGCCTTATATTATCAAACAATAAGAACAGCTAAAAAAAGAAAACAAAATCTAATACCTGAGACAGAAACTATGTTTGTCTGTAACTCAGGGGTGTGAAACTCGTGGCTCATGGGCCAGATGCGTCACATTATGGCCATGCCCATGCCAGTTTTAGTGAGGGGGAAAAAAGTTGTGACAATGTGATGATGTGAGTTTGACATCCCTGCTGTAACTGATTAACTCTCTGCACCTCTTCGCTAGTTTGTGTACAGGGAAAACAAATTGTTGAAATCTACAATGATAGCAACCTACAACTAACGGAAGTCCTTGTCTTACTACTGTAATTGAGCCCATAAATATGGTCATTACTTGTTGTGATCGTAAGTTGAGGCATCAGGTGACTGGACTCAAAGCTGCAATCATTTTTATGATGGTCATTAAGTGAATACAGCAGTCATTAAGCACATCCATTTTACCCAGTGTGGTTTTTTTTCCTGGAAGCTGGAAGAAAACACCTGGACACAGCAGAACAACCCACATGGGTCACAATCACATGCCTGTGGGAACCCTGCAAATGGCCTTAATCAGGTACCAAGCACCCAAATCGTAATCACCTGACTACAGGGATGTGTGCAGCCCTCACAACTCCAAAAATGGGTTATAAGAAGCTCTGGAAAGATTTGTCATAAGTTTGAGTAGTCATTAAGCAACCAATCATAAGCTGAGGATTATCTGCATGAGCTGTTCAAGAAAGGCATGCCTGGTGTTTGCTATGGTTGTTTCAGCATACTCCAAACACATTATTATTATGCTTGGTTGCACAGCAAGCCAGATGTTTAGACTGGATTTGGCATTAGGTCAATTCATCAGTACTCTCCATGGACCTGGAAGTGGGATAGTCAGCTGTTGTTGTTTGATGGTATTAAAAAGTATACTAAGATGTAAGCTGCATCCAAGTAAAGCTACATTTGGCAATTTAGCTGATGATTTTGTCAATGCCAATAGTATTTAAGTGGTGTTCCAGATGTTTTGGGGTTGTACCTATTACTACTGGTACTATCTTTGTTTGCTCTTGCCATTGTTCTTTTACTTCTATTTGCAGGTCTTTGTATTTTGCAATTTTCTCCTGTTTTTTTTTCCTTCTCTTCTGCTGTCTCCAGGTATTACAATGTCCACAATACAGACTTACTTTTTTTTGGTCTTTCTTATCAACAAATGTTAAGTTTGGCATATTGTGTGGCATATGCTTGTCTGTTTGAATTTTCAAGTCCCAGAGCATTTCAGCTTCTTCATTTCTTAGTTGTTTATTTTGTGATCCCACCCATTCTTGCAGTATTTCTTGCAGATATTCCAATGTATCGTTGTTGCTATTTTGTTGGGCTCTTATTTATAATCCGTGCAATCTTCTTGTAGCAACTAAATAGCTTTATTATTTCTTACATATATAAGTAACTGTTTTCCCCACAACAGCAATCCTGTGAGGTAAGTTGGGATGGAGAGAGGGGATGGTCCAAAGTTACCCTCTCAGCTTTCATGTCTAAGGGAGGTCAAGAACTCATAGGCTCCTGATTCTAGGCCAGCACCTTAATCTACTCATCACCTATTGTATTTATAAGAATGGAGAGTCACTCATTGTGTAGATCTATCTTTTCTTAAATTATGCAACTGATCTTGAGCAATCCCTACCACCACCACCAGTTTTTTCTTTCTGTCTTTGCCTTAATTCCACAGCTGTACAAATAGTCTTCAACCTATGACTACCATACAGTTTAAGCCAAAATTTCTGTTGCTAAGTGAGAGAAATTTCTGTTGCTAAGTGAGAGAAATGTTAAGTGAGTTTCGACCCATTTTATGATTTTTCTTGCCACATTTGTTAAGTACACCATAGCAGTTGCTTAGTAAGACGGTTGTTAAGTGAATCTGGGTTCCTCATTGACTTTGCTTGTCAGAAGGTCACAAAAGGTGATCGCATGACCCTGGAACACTGCACCATTATAAATGGTTGCCAGATGCCAAGCCTCTTAATTTTGATCATGTGACCCTGGAAATGCTGCAACAGACATAAGTGTGAAAAATGGTCATGTCACATTTTTCAGTGCTGTTGTAACTTCGAATGACAAACTGTTGTAAGTTGAGGACTACCTGTATATGGAAACTTGTCATTAACACAAGAGTTCAACAAAGAAACTTGCAAACTGAAAGAATCAAGTTAAAATATAGTATTATGTGCACCATAACTAATTTAGCGTCTCTCCATTTGTACAATACAGATTATTTTTCCTACCTGAAGGATGGGGAAGAATACGTCCTCACAGAGGAAGTGGATTGCTATTTTCACTGTGCTATAGCTGTGGAAGTCACTATACAACCTTTTCTTTCTGTGTCATTTAGAAGAAATCTCCTTTGAGGTTGAGTCATTCCCCTCCCCCAAGATATATACTGAAGGGAAACAGAGACTCTTCATAGTTCCCATAACTCCAAAATTACATCAGCTAACCTATGTGTAATGTGATCCATGCACTCAGCACTTTTTGTCAGGAAAAAAGAATAAATATTTCCAGCAAATGCTCTTAACAGAGGTTTGTTTGCCAAGTGATGTTATCTTCTGACTTGCTTACCAGAAAGCATCTTTGTTATATAAGTCAGAAAGCCCTAAATATTCGTTTGTAATATTTCACCCATTTGAAGATCAATTTGTCTGCACGTGATGGCTATTTTTTTCTCTAGGCACGTGGGAATGGAAAATGCCTATTCATTTCAAACACCCTACATGAATTGTCTTACAATTTGCTTAAAAAGGGGTGGTTTTTTTTTCTTGTTCCTCCTCTCTTACCTACAGAACCCTTAAGAACCAAATATCAAACAGAGATTTTTTTACAAAAAATCTTCTCTTAATTATTTTCAGCAACAGGTATTTTATATCACACAATGAATACTTAAACGAAGTGCTTAGAAAGGTACTGATATCATAAAGTGCCTTGCTTTGATATCTGCATTAGCAAAGTTAACAAATGAAAGCAATTGAATGAACTTTGCTCGAGGGCAAAGTCAGTTTCAAGTAATTATCCCAGTCTAATCCTGGCATTTAAATTTGTTTCAGACCCAGCCTTAATTGGGAGAAAATAACTGTTTATGGTAATGACAAAAGTCAGTATCTAGTCTGTGCAGTGGGCGGAAGGGTTTTGGGGCAGAGAAAGTAGGAAAAAAGGCAACTTGGTATATATAAAAAAGGAGACCTAGCTTCTGAATTGATGGAGTTAGTTCTCAAAGAGTGAAGCATGGGTCATCAAGTAGTCAATTTAAAACATGTAGTAAATGGTGCCTCTTTCACCATTGAAAGAAAAATCAATTATAAGGCAGGATTAATAGGTATATCGCCACAAAACTGTGTCTGTGTATGTATGGGTGTATGTGTGTATAGATGAGTATATACACACCGTCCACACACATAAACAGTCTGGAATGGTAGGTCTGAAGGCTTTGAAAGGGATATTCAAATTCCATAACTTGTCTACACCTACAAAAAACAAGAATTGTCCAGACAATGGTTTTCCCCGTGACATTATATAGATGTAAAAGTTGGACTTTCAGGAAGCAGGATAAAAGAAGTATTGATGGTTTTCAATTTTAGCATTGGCGAAGATTCTTGAGTATACCACGGTAAGATTCTTGAGTATACCACGGTTTGCATGGGACACAGGCAAATGGATCACGGAATAAATTAACTTAAGAGTTCTTACTCAAGGCTTAATCATATTTCAGCTACATTGTGGGAAGAGAAGTCCATAATGCTGGGGGGGGGGGATGAAGATAAGAGGATAACCCGTAGCAAGGTGGATAGATCTAATTGCAACAGTAATGAATACTCCATTAGACTTAAACGGCCAAGTTGAGGGTAGATGATCATGGAAAGAGTCTATATTATCATTAAGAGTCAATGCCAACTTGATGGAATTTAATTAAGCAATGTAATAGAAAGGGAAATCTAATTCCTAATTTATACCACATCATTCCCTGTATTCATATATCTAGTCTTGTATCTATGACATCTATCTGCAAATTAAAGGACATGAAAATCCAACAGAGGTACCTATGGGAGAACGATAGATGCCATTTTCCTGACTTGTCCTTCCACTGAAGCCCCATCCTCCCCTTTGTTTTTTTTTAAGGAATATAGATGTTGCAATGGAGAAAAGAAAAAGAGAAATTAAATAAACATTTTGACTCTGAATGCCTCACTTAAAAACTGGGGGTGGAAGCAAGAGACAGTATTCATATCTTTCAACAATCCATCTAGAAAGCATATCTTGTGCACCTATTTAACCCTAAAAACTATCAGGAGCTTATAAATTCCTTCAGGTAAACATTATTACAAGCCTTCTTCAATCAAGGAACCAGCCTTATCATTTTTTTTTCTTCTGTTCAATCATCTCTGGTTCTCAAATTATGCCTGGACAAATTCCTGCAATTTTCTTAGCAAAGTCCCCCCCCCCCCCCAGAAATGGTTTGCCAGACCCTCTTTTCTAGAGTTGAGAGAAAGTGACTAGACCAAGTTCATCCAGCTGGCTTTCTGCCTAAAACAGTACTAGAATGCAGTCTTCTGCTTTCTAGTCTGATGCTTTAACTAACACATCAACTGCCTCTCACCTTATTCATACCTCAAACCAATTCAGTTATAAGAACTTGTATTCCCAATGTCTTAAAATACAAAGGACTTAGGTGTATGAGATGAATTGTGCATTATGCCCATTTCCACTTAAATACATGTTGTAAATGCCTACGTCAAATGGTGGACAGGTTTAAAAGGGATGTAGACAACTGCATAGCAGTGTTTTGCAAAAAGCCACTGGAAAACAACAATTAAAGATTATTGCTCCTATGCTCTCACTTCTCAAAGATGTCTCATGGGTCATTTTGAGAAGCAGGACACTTCACTAAATGGACTGTTGGACATTCTTATGATTTTTAAACTTGTCTGGAGCTAAACCATGCCAAAGGTGGGTTCAGTTTTGTCCTGAAATTGTAGAAGTGAAATTGGATACACACATTTGGTCTGCTCTAGATAGCATGACATCATTGTGTTTTGTGGCTCACCCTTCTTGAATCGTGAATATCTCCTGGTTTCCACCAAGCTTGAGCTAAGCAAACCTTCTTATATATCTCCTGCATTCTCTCTGAAATACATTAACCTTGATATACCTCCTGAGATGTTGGTTTTCATGGCATTTCAGAAGCAACAGCATCCCCTAGTGTTTTGTTATTTGAGTACACGTGCCATTTATAGACCTGCAGGTCAAAATGTTGACCAAGCCATGTTTCAAGGACATGATTTAGAAAACTCTGATTGCAGGAAAAACGTCCATATTTTTAGGTGCAGGAAAATCTGAGAACCGAAAGCTTACCACTTTTACAGTTGATGGGGAAATTGTTTACTACTGTCAACACTTCCCTTCCTTTGGAGCTTTCCACAGTAATAAGTGTTTTGAAAGTTTTAATTTAAATTAGGTTTACAAGCAGCTAAATAAATAGGGAAATGAGATGCATATGCTGTATGTTAAGGGATCACAGACACACAGCTTGATGGACTGGGATTTGAACTGTAGCCATGTCCCCAAAATTAAATTCAAAAGGCTGCTATTCAGACTCTGTTTGCAATTTACATCTGGTTGCTTAAGAGCATGACTGAACATCTCATGGTAAGAGTGACCTCTAGCGGGAATATCTAATATTTCTGTCCTTCATTTTAAATCAGAGAGCAAGGAAAAATGACTTGCAAACTATGGAACATTTATCATCTATAACCCTGAGTCTTCTAGCTAGCACCAGCAGCTTTGCTGTAGGAGCATGGAATTAGGACAAAGGCATGTGCTCAATGACCATAAAGAAAGCAGTGACCAGCAGACTTTAAAGCATAATTTATGTCTGGGAGAACAAGCTATTGAATGTTATTCACACTTGGGAGAATGAAACCTTCACAGCATAAGAAAATCATTTCCAACTTGTGTTCTGACAGATGTTCTGGTTTTCTAGTAGACATGTGATATGGGATACATTCGCAACTCATTACCTCCAATCGTGTCTGCAGGTATAATTTGGTTCTGGTCTCATTTAGTGGTTCTTTTATTTTATTAGTTCTGATAGCAACAATTGCATATTGAATTGAACTGTTCTGGGCAGCCATGCTTTCTTTTATCTTAAAATTTAAATCCGTAGTTACACTATCACACAAAGGAGGTTGGTCCAGCATTTCCAATAATTTTACTTTACTTTTAAAATGGGAGGATTAAAAGCCATAGTTTTTCATTGTCATCTTACAATGCTTTGAATAAAACCTATTGAAGCAAAATGCCCCTTCAAAGTTCTGACAGGCCTTATCTCTTCATTCAGGCTGGATTTAACTATAACACTAAATTCTAATATGGACTATCAGTTTAATGAATTATACTAATTGTGGTTTTAAAAACATAGTTTTGGAGTTTGCTATAGCTTGTTCAATAAACCCTATTTTCTGTTCTGCAGTCTCAGGCAAGAATAAATCTAAGCATAATCCCATCTTCCATGTATTTATCAGGAAGAAAGAAACAAAGACAATAAATATAATTTCCCTCCTCTATTTCTTTCCATTTTTTTTCTGAGAGAAATCAAAGAAATTTACTAGTAAGATAGGAGAATTCTCAACTTCTTCTTTACTGTATCTTTTAAAATGTTCAGCTCCACTACTCACCAGCAGTTTCCATGGTAGATTTGGGAAGAATGTTTACCTACATTTTCAGAGGGAAAAAGGAGAAATAAAAATAAAATAATCCCCTCTAAAATAAAAGAATCTTCTCCATTGCATGTATCTTGCACTCTCCCAAAAGATTTAGGGAAAAGGAGTGTTGGAAGAATTATCCTTCTGGGTTCAATTCCAAGTGGGGAATACAGGAGGAACATCCAGGAGTCTGGCTCTCCCATCAATATTTTTTTCCTAGTTTTGGATTCATTCATAAGGTCCTTCTTTTAAACCCAATAAAGCCCCAAATGGGATGAAAAGTGGATTACTTTTAAAGGAAATGCTACATTCACCCTTCAAAGGGTGACTTCTTTGTGTACACTCTAATGGACAAAATCCATGGGAGCTTACAGCATGGGCTTTCCCAACATCATTCGTATCAAAAGCTTCCTCTGTGCAAGGGGAACATAAACAGAAATTCTTCTTGAGATATTGGAATATGTCACCCGGATAGGCTGGAGAGAGTCTTACAGCATTCCTTGTCCCAAATGGCCAATCCCCACTATCCTGTCAGAGCTGAAAAATCTTCTTGGATGAGAAGTGAAATGTCTTCGAAAGAAAAAAACAAGAAAGTCCAGTTGCCTCCTGAAAAAAGCACCTTTGGGACAGCCATGACCTGGAGGACTGAGAATCTCTACAGACTTTTACAGCATCCTTCTTTCTGCTGTCTTCCTTAAAGAAGCCATTTGCTCCGATCTCATTCTGTCAGGCTTAATTTCTTGATGGCATGGGAGCTGGGATAAAATTAGTCATCTTTTTAAGATGCCTCATCTTAAAGCCAGTCTCTGGACTGGTGTTTCTCAACTTTAGCAACCTTAAGATATGTGGAATTCAACTCCCAGAATTCCTCAGGTTTTTAGTCCAAACATGCAAAGGCATCAGTTATCTTTCCTGCTTGCTTTGCAAGACTTAACAAGGCATAATCAACCAATTCTGCAGATCCAGGGATTCCCAGCAGATGTCAGACCAACAGCGTCCGAATCAAAAGAACTTATTGCCTATATCCAGAGGGCAAATCTCAATGACACCTTGTGTTTTTAAGGACACAGAAACATCTCCCAATGAATCAAAGAATGCCCACTACATACAAAGAGACATGCTGAGTATGGGAATTTGCTAGGAGAAAGCAGTCCATTTATCATGACTACAGAACTGTGTTAGGTAATTAAGACAAATAAATGGTTCTTGTTCACAAGCAAATTCTTAGCTCTGACAGTTGTGGTTGTTTAGTTGTAAGGCTGTTTCTTTCCAGGTGTTCTATAATCAAATAAAAAAATATAGCAAGTCCTAAACAGCAATCCCCAACTTTTCCAATTTCACAGGCTGGCAGCAGCAGCAGTAGTGGTGGTGGTGGGATTCATGTGCACAATCTAACTCCTGTGCATGCACAAATGAAATTTTGTGTACTTGCCTACCGCTTGTGCAGGCTAGTTCCTTAACAGGCCACAGATTGGGACAGGTCTGTGGCCCAGGGTTAGGGATCCCTGCTGTGGAGTTCATATATTACATGTATTTCTATAATTTAATGTTAAATATGTCCAAGGAATTATCTTAATATACAGCATTAATTTACAACAAATGAAATCAAGGAAAAAGTGTAGGCACTGTTCCACTATTGAATGATAAATTCATCTGCTGAATTGCCTCTACATTGCTTCTAGTTCAATGGCCCTATATGCTAATTAAATGCATGGAGGAAACAACATTTAGATTTATTTGTTTATTTAATTTATATTGCCGCCTATTTGCCCATGGAGACTCAAGGTGGCTTAGAATAGAATAGAATACTTTATTGGTCAAGTGTGATTGGACACACAAGGAATTTGTCTTGGTATAAATACTCTCAGTATACATAAAGAAAAGGTACATTCATTAAGAATCAAGAATCATAACGTACAACACTTAATGATAGTCATAGGGTACAATCAACAATCAAATAATACTAGGAACCAGTCAAGTGGGAGGGGATGGATGATAAGGAGTGGTGAGAAGATTAACAGTAATAGTAGTGTATACTTTGTAAATAGTTGAACAGTGTTGAGGGAATTATTTGTTTAGCATAGTGATGGCTTTCGGGGGAAAACTGTCCTTGTGTCTAGTTGTTCTGATGAACAGTGCTCTATAGCGTCGTTTTGAAGGAAGAAGTTGAAACAGTTGATGTCCGGGATGTGAGGTGTCTGTAAATATTTTCACTCCTGCAGTATACAGGTCCTCAATTGAAGGCAGGTGGGTAATAATTGTTTTTTCTGCAGTCCTAATTATCCTCTGAAGTCTGTGTATGTCCTGTTGGGTTGCAGAACCAAACCAGACAGTTATAGAGGTGTGGATAGACTCAATAATTCCTCTGTAGAACTGTATCAGCTGCTCCTTGGGCAGTTTGAGCTTTCTGAGTTGGTGCAGAAAGAACATTCTTTGTTGTGCTTTTTTGATGATGTTTTTGATGTTAGGTGTCCATTTTAGGTCATGTGATATAGTAGAACCTAGAAATTTGAAGGTCTCTACTGTTGATACTGTGTTGTCTAGTATTGTAAGAGGTGGTAGTATAGGAAGGTTTCTTCTAAAGTCTACCACCATTTCTACGGTTTTGACTGTGTTCAGTTCCAGATTGTTCCGGTTATACCACGAGGCAACTTGTATAACCTCCTGTCTGTATGCAGATTCATCGTTGTCTCGAATTAGACAAATCACTGTTGTGTCATCAGCAAACTTCAGTATTTTAACAGATGGATCGTTTGAGATGCAGTCATTAGTATATAGGGAGAAGTGGAGATAGCACACAGCCTTGGGGCCCCCCTGTGCTGATTGTACAGGTATCAGATGTGATTCTGCCTAGTTTCATCTGCTGCTTCCTGTCTGTAAGGAAGCTTACGATCCACTTACAAGTGTGTTCAGGTACTGCTAGTTGGTTTAATTTACTTAGAAGAGTGTCTGGAATGATGGTATTGAATGCTGAACTGAAGTCTACAAAGAGGACCCTTGTGTAGGTATTTGGAGATTCAAGGTGTTGTAGGATGTAATGCAGAGCCATGTTAACAGCATCATCTGTCGATCTATTTGCTCGGTATGCAAACTGCATAGGATCGAACAGCGGATCCGTGATGGTTTTCAGGTGGGACAGCACAAGCCTTTCAAAGATTTTCATAACTACAGATGTTAGAGCAACTGGTCTGTAGTCATTCAGTTCCTTAATGGAGGGCTTCTTTGACACTGGGAAAGATGGTAGAACGTTTGAAGCAGGAAGGAACGTAGCACACATCTCTAATGATCTATTGAAGATTCAGGTGAAGATGTGGGCCAATTGGTCAACACAGACTTTTAAGCAAGGAGCTATCTTGTCTGGCCCTGGTGCTTTTCCTGGCTTCTGTCTGTGTAATAGAACACAGTGTAAAACCATATTTAAAACAAAAAATAAAAAATAAAAAACAATGAAAACTAATAAAAAGAATCAAATAAATTAATAAAGTACAATAGAACAAAATCTGGAAAAAATAAAAATAAAAATAAAACAAAATCACCCCACAACTCCTACCCCTCTGCCCCAACAACAGCAGATCATTCTAGCCATTTGATGGGCTCCATCTTGGTCTGGGTTCTCCAGGCCCGCTGGCAAAACCAGGTCTTCATTACCTTCTGAAAGAGTGCTAGAATGGGGGCCATTCTAATCTCTGGGGGAATGATGTTCCAGAGGGAGGGAGCCACCGTGGAGAAGGCCCTTCTTCTGGGTCCCACCAGGTGTATCTCACTCAGGATAATAGACAACTGGTCATAACTTTCTTTTACTTTATGCTTTCCAAAAATATTTGAAGATTCTTATCAACCTGGCTTTGTTTTCAATAAATCTATTCTTTCTCTATGATGAAAATGTTCATTGTTGTTACTTGCACATCTTTAGAATTGTATATATTCTTGAGATGCTCTGTATTCTTGAGAGTTTACAAATCACTCACTTTTCTTTGAGCCAATGCAACATCTCAGAATTTTTAGTAACAGATAAACTGTCCTAGGGTGTGGAACATGAATTGAAGCTTATCATGCATGTAGGTAATAGGAAGATGTTATGCTTTGAAATACATACTCCTAGACCAATGTGATCTCAATGGGAAACCCATTGAGAAAGCAATAGATTATGGGATGAAAAAAAGTCAAATTTCAGCTTTGACAAGTTTTTTTTTTTAACGACAATCATTTGTTTGGGGCTGCTTATATTAAACTGAAGAAGAAATTCATTCAATGAGATTTGCTACAATTCCACAAAGAGAACAATTACCTTAACATACAAGTAGTCCTCATTTAACAACTACTTGTTCAGCAATTATTCAAAGTTATGATGGTGTTGAACTTACTAGTACTTACTAGTCCTCAAAGTTTCAGATATCCCAGCATTCCCGCAGTCATGTGATTACAATCTGGGTGCTTAGCAACTGGCTTGCATTTAACAATGGTTGAAGCTCCCAGAGTCATGTGATCACCATTTGAAATCTTCTTGCTGGTTTCCTTCAAGAAAAAATCAACAGGGAAGCCAGCAGACAAAGGTCACAAATCATTCTGGGAGATCACTTTCCCTTGCCTGGCAGCAGTGACTCCTGGCCCTGCTGTGCTCACACTGCACTGGCTACCCACACACCCCACCCAGCAGCAGACACTTACCTGCTTGCAAATCCTTGGACTTCCTTATTAATCTGAAATCCTCACTTCATGACAGCAACGGGGAATGTCAAGATGGTCATCACTAAACAAAGCAGTCACATTATGTCACTTTGCTATCATATGACTTGGTGATGGCCATTCCAGTCCCAATTACAATTGTTATACTGGACTATCTGTGTAAGCTATGGAGTAGCAGCCTAGATAAACTATATAGTCCATGTGTGTGTGTGTGTGTGTGTGTGTGTGTGTGTGTGTGTGTGTGTGTGTCTGTGTCTGTGTCTGTGTCTCACACACACACAGAATAATTGGCAACCTGACCTGGAGAATTTGGGGACTGGATTTCTATAATCAATTGTCCAAGCCATTCTTAAAGAATATTCACTACTTTTCAGGATTCTGGCTTATTCTCTGTCTCTTCAGAGACTGGGTGTATAAAGAAAATTGCAGGTAAATTACATCTCTGATAAATATATGGCGAAATTTCCTAACAGAAAGTGATGCTTGTCAGTGGAATAGACAGCCTCAGGAAATGAACTCAGCTTTACTTGAGACATTTAAATCACCGTGTTATTGAATTCTGCATTTAGGTTCTATGCAGAACAAGGAATCATTTCCCATTCAAAATTTTATGACTATGCCAATTTATGAGTTCACAGAAAACAGGATTAAGCAACTACTTAGGTAGAACCTATCCTGTCTGGGCTGATTCTATCTGCATGCGTGCCAAAGGATGTGTGATGCATATATGCATGAAGACTTTTTCGCATCTTTCCATAAGCTCTTAAATGTGGGTTGATTTAAATCTTTGATAGTGACTGGCTGAGGCTGAATATCTTTTTAAAACAAGAGTTCTAGGTCACAGATTAGATATACTATCTGGCCTAGCAAGGCTTATTTTGCCTTGGAGAGACTCAGCTGGGAACAAGAGGTCTTTTGAACCCATTATCTACTGTCAGATCCCTGTATCTGCCATTCTTCAAAGTAAGAAGAAGTGGGGAGGGAAGTTGGTAAAGAAATCATTTTTTGATGTAACCTGAATATATTAAATCTTATATTGAATTTGTATAACCTACATGATACAACTGAAGGATTGGAGCCAGATGCCCCAGAAACCTGTCACCTCTAGAAGAGACAGCAAGGGGAGAAGGGACCATAAAAATTCCAACTCTGGAAGATACTTCCTGGGAACGCTTCAAAAGATCGTTTCCAGAGGAGGAGAGGGGGAATTAACATGTTGGTTCTTTGTTTGACAAAATACACATCAAGATAAGGGAAGGGGTCCTAACTTCCCTTATCTATCACTGCATGCCTGGGAGCCATTAGACTCTGCTTTGAAACCCTACTTGAATGGTCTCATCTCAATAAATAATTCCCTTTGAAACATCTAGTTTCTAGAAGTTCATTCTTTCGGTTGAATGGGAAAAGTTCAGTAGCTGACATCTACATTATTTCACCTCTGATTTGCTTCCCTTTCCTTTCCAAGGGGACAGCAATGCAAGCAGGAGAATGCTACTGTGCCAGCAAAGCGGGCAGAATTGCCTTCACATTTTTCAAAAAGCAGGTTTAAGTGGTGCTAAATTTGGGGCTTCCAAGTTGTAATGCCCTACTCCAGTGGTCAATAACATTACCTTAAATGAACCACTGCTCTCACTTTGCCTTACAGCTTACTCTTCCTCAGGTTGGGATTGCTGTATGTTATCATCAGCAACAGGAAAACAGTTACCTTGATTGTCCTGGGATCAGGGGATAGGAATAGGTTTAAAGCAAGGCTGTCAAACTCCTGGTCCATGGGCCAGATGCATCGTGTGCTGGCCCTGGCCACGTCTGGTTTAGCGAAGGGAGAGAAAGTCCCTATACATCACATGATGCCACCGTGACGACATGAGTTTAACACCCCTGGTTTAAAGGTTCTGCGATTTTACCTCATGGAAATGATGATGATGATGATGATGACCACAAGAGTCATAGGATTACAATCTTTCTTTATCCCAGGATTCATTTGTATCCCTGTTAGAATTAGAAGTGGAGAATCAGTTACCTCATCTGCAAGGACTGTAGGGAGATCAAGGGAAAAACCTTCCTCCTCCATTAACCCTGTTCAAAATCAGTGTCCACATTGTGATATTCAGCAGAAAAACAACTGTGTTCTGCAAATAAGGTGAAAACTTAGGAAAATGGATGGGTATATTTACCCAGATTCCTTATGGAAAAACAAATATTCTACACAAATACTTCTACCTTATTTTCTTTTAACAGATCATACTGTTTTAATCCCAATTATGTACTGGGGAATTTGTATGTTCTTCAGAGTTGACACACTGGAGTGAAAATAAAATAATTGAAGGCTCCATGAGGTTGGTAGACTGTGATTGCCAACAAATTTAACAGTAGGGAGATTTATTCTACATGTTAAGAGGTTCAATTCTGCTTAATAAAAGTTCTATGTTTTGGACCCATCCTATCATATTCAAATTTGCATTCAGTTTGCATTTCCTGGACAGTGGTCCATTAGCTGTTCCATAAATGCAATTATCAATAAGGGGCAAATTGTACATAAACATTCCTTCAGTCCATTTCTTAGTTGTATATAAACATTGCTTCAGCCCATTTCTAATCACAATTAAGTCCAAAT
This sequence comes from Notechis scutatus, assembly GCF_049901735.1. NCBI lineage: Eukaryota > Metazoa > Chordata > Lepidosauria > Squamata > Elapidae > Notechis > Notechis scutatus. The sequence goes on along the minus strand of NC_142013.1, from coordinate 26,773,188 downwards.
TTAAGCTTCTGGAGAAACAACAGCTAAATAATGTCTTTTCAATGCAACTTGTATTTTTCCCCTTTCCTAACCCCAATTAAAAAAAAAATCCAACCCCCTCCCCACATCTTTGTTTACTAGCAGTTCTGTATAGGGTTATGTTATGTACAAGTTCAAATCTGGGATTTACATAACTAAGAAATACACAGACGGCAAGATGTTTCTTTTGTGTAAAGATAAATACATAAATGTCCATACAAAAGATGTGAAGACACTATGGGACAACCTCCCCCCTCCTGATTTTCATCTTGACTGTAATAGCTTATAGCAATGGGTACAAAATTCAACTTGCTGACAGTGGTGTGTAGGTGTGCTGAATTTGAAAAAAGAGCAATATGATTATAGCTTTTCAGTGCTATAAATTCCTGGCCATCTTTTTGGTGGCTTTCTATTTCTACTTGTCCTTGTGGCTGGCAACAATTCTTTGGCAGCTTCTGGCAGAGTGCCCCCCCCACCACCAGAATTTCCAATCTGATTCTTTTAATCAAAGATGGTCCAACTGGAAGCTGGGACTTCATGTTGCACAAAGCATGCATTTTAAAACCAATGTAGAATGATTAGAATAATGACATGTGGCACGCACAGGGCCACATGGAGTGGGCCAAAGATACAAAGTGAGCAGGGTCACGTAACATGGGTGGGCAGGTCGAGGATTTTTATTTAGTTTGTGGCGTTAGGGCTGTGGTTCTTTTTTTTTTAAAAAAAAAACTTAACTATTTTAGAACTTACAGTTTTCTTGTTTCCCTCGTAGAATAATGGGAAACTGCACTGCCCATTTTCAGCAATGGTGGTCAGAGAAAGGTCCTGAAAACCTGAAGATCTATGATCCAGTGGTGAGATGCAAATTGTTTTACCACCAGTTCGGTGGGCGTGGCTTGGTGGGTGTGCTTTGCCTAACGCCGGCGCGCAGCTTTCCCCTCACCAGCTGAAACCTGCAGCGCCAATCAATCGAGAGGATAAAGAAGAGAAAAGTGCAGGGGCAGGTGGGAGGGCCGATCCTGCACTTTCCTCTTCTTTTTCCCCTGAGCTGATTGTGGAGGAATTTTTTCCCCCTCCTCTCAGGTGATCGTCAGCTTTTTTTTACTACTGTTTCAGCTGAAACAATCCGAACCTGTAGCATACCACCACTACTATGATCCTTGTACCTTACGTATTCATATATATATATAACATAGAAAGCAAATAAATAACCACATTCAGAGACAATCATTTTCTCTTTTATATGAATAAAAGTTTTATTATTTTTTTAGACAATTAGAAAGAAGAAAGAAAGAGGAGAGTGAACAGTAGAACCAGGAAGAGCTTTCTGAGCACTAGTTGTAGGCTGCTCTAAGCAGCATCTCTTGAAAATGCCTCTTGTGTTTCCCGTAGTTAGAAAAGCAGAGAGGGAGAAACCATGTTTATGTTGTTGTTTGTTTCGCACTAACTTCAAAAACAACAACCCATTCTTCTTTCTTCTAAGCTATCCCCACTCCAGCAATGCCATCGCACAACTCCCAAATAATAAAAAGGAGAAAGAGGCAGTGAATAGGGGAGGAGAGATGCTGCTCCCTAGGAAACATGTATAAATACAGCAGCCATCTGTCTTCCCGGTATGCTCTGAAACTGATGGAGCAAGTTCATTAGCAGTATTTTGGGGTGAGGGTGGGAAGGAAAGTAAATGGGAAGGAGAGGTGGTTTTTTTTATATATTAAAAAAAAAGCAAAAAAAAGGCACAGCTAAGCTTTAAACCTAGTTCAGCCTAGAGGGCTCTCTTGACAATGGCATCCTATAGATCAGGGGTCTCCAACCTTGGCAACTTTAAGACTTGTGGACTTCAACTCCCAGAGTTCAACTCTGGGAGTTGAAGTCCACAAGTCTTAAAGTTGCCAAGGTTGGAGACCCCTGGTATAGATGGTATATATGGCCTGTGCAGAGAGCTCTCCTAACGACCTTAACACCCATTTGGAAAGGGGGAGGGGATGAAATTAAGAGTGAAGCAGAACGGGACGTGAAAGAGCAATAGAGATTCTCTAGGAACCTCATTTCCAGTGCAGTTCGGAACGTGGAAGGGTTGCCAGTGGAAGAAGGCCTACCTAATTCCAGGCTTTGATCAGAAGGATAGATTTTGTCAGTGCAGAGAAGGAAATCCTCTTAGGAACTTCCAAAGGGAGTTTATTTAAGACCAGTGTGTCAGTGATCATCAATGAGGCAGGTGCGGACAGCAGGACTCAGTGAGGTGTGCCTGGCTGTGCTTCCTCGAGGTATTCAGAAATGTATTCCCTTCCCACCCAATCCCAAGCTCCGTATGAAGCATGGAAGATTCTCCCTTTTCTTTCTTTCCGAATTCTCCACGGTTATTATTCAATTAAGGCTAATGAAATTACAAGAGTAACACATGTCACCATGGGCTACTATTTAGAGTAGACCACATTTCAAGAAAAGGGAAAGGAGGGACAATGTAGCCACAATCCATCTTTCATTTAGCTGCTCTTAGATTTCTTTCTTTATTCCTCCCCCTATTCCTTCCTTCCTTCCTTCCTTCCTTCCTTCCTTCCTTCCTTCCTTCCTTCCTTCCTTCCTTCCTTCCTTCCTTCCTTCCCTAATATAAGTCCAAGATATCCTGTAAAGGAAGAATTAAAATGAATGCTTTGAATGTGTGAATGGTCAACTATCAACCTGACCATGCAGGCCAGCCCCGCACAGCCATATATGCCATGCAGATGCTAAAAGCTTTGGAAAACTAGCTCTTTTGAGAAATGCCAGCCACACACCCTAGAAAATACACAGCCAGTTCAGTTAAGCAATGGAGGCTTTCAACCCCACACCATGCCCTCCCCAAATCCCTCCTTTCAACAACAGCCAAACAACAGCAACAACAGCAGCAGCAGGCCAATCAGATGCCAAGCAGCCCTTCAGGGAACAAGGCCAAAACGACCAGTTGCCATGGAGGTGGCAAAGGATGTGAGAAGCATCCAGGAAACTAGTGCAAGGGGGAGAAAAATCCAATTTGGAGAATGATAGGAAGCAGGAGAAGGGAGGAAGATAGAAATAAAGAACTCCAGAAAAATAATTAAATAAAATATAACTCTCAAGTCAATCGCCCTCCCTCCCACTTCTTTTGCCCCAGCTTATTTTTTTCCTCTGCTTTTTTTTACTCTGAGATCAGTAGTCACAGACAGAATGTCACCAGTTTCCCCTCACCATCATCTGTTTCGAGCCAAGCAGCAATGGGCTAAACCCAAGGCAGCTGATCTGATCTACTGATCTCTGGACTTTATAAATTTCATCTGGTTTACCATACAAATAGAAATTTCACATAGCAGACCTTAGAAAGCAAGTATGGTCTCCTTCCCCTGATGCCTTAAATGGCCTCCTTTTGACCTTGGCACATACAGCCATAGCTGAGGAGCCCCTGAGATCATGAGGGTGGGGTAATAAAGGAGGGATCATCACATCAGTTGGGTTCAGTTGATTGGGGTAAAGGAAGAACACAGATCTTCCCCTCCATCTCAGGGAGGAAGAGGAGAGTCTCTTATTGAGCCCATCTTCACTCCCACTTATTGTAACAAATTCGCAGAACCACAACCATTTTTTACACCAAAGAGCCTGCTCGGCTCTGTGCTGGTACCATTACAGGCACAGCACCTATCCTCTCCAGCGTTGCTTGGCTTACAGCATAGGACCATGTGTGTTGGGGTCGTGGTTTCCGACTCACTGATCCATTACTCCTGGCCATCTCCTGTGTAGATGGAGCTGTATTGGTTGTCACTACCAATGTCTTCGGTGGAGGGGGTGCTGGGTGACCTCCATTAGCATATACAGAACGGGCATTGGTACTTCCAGAACGAGAGAAGGCCTGCCGTGCGTCATTGTTGAGGTGAGTGAAGGAGTCTGTAGCATGGTTTGCTTTGGGGTCATTCCAATATCGGCTGTTGTAGGTATTGGAAGAGGTAAGAGTGTCATTTTCAGATGAGGAAGCATCACCATGAAAGGCTTTTGTGGATGAAGAACATTTGGGTGGCAAATCATCCTCCCTGAGAAAAAGAAAGACATAATTATAATTCCCGTCACACCATTTCCTCAATATCCCCTCTTTTCCAAGACAAATAGGAAATTTACTTGCTTATTGACAAGCATGCATGAAATAATTAACATTGGACAGCAAAAAACACCCAATTATTTCACTTCTTTGATACCAACATCTTAATTCTTACCCAAATACACACCACAACTTTAAGTTTTACATTCTAATTTTTCGTGCTAATATCCTGGTTTCGTTCTGCCAAAGCTGAATACACAGTGATAATGGACAAAAGGCAGAAATTAGCCATGGTTATTTCTTATGTTATTGCCATTAGCTAGCATTAAAATGAATTATTTTCTCTTGAAGAATTTATTGCTTGTTTAGACTGCCATGACTAATTAACAAACTATACTTCTCTTACCAATAATATTGCATGTAACCCTCTTGCTAACATGTCAGAAAAGATGATGGATGAGACTTGCATTGCACTTATGCCTACTCCATTAATAACTGGCACTGCATAGCCATACCATTACGAGTATTGAATGAGAATCTTGTATGCTAACATCAAATTTGGATTCATTACACTCAAGAATGAGAAGTTACTGTAATGTCTTTCTCTTGAAACCTGGAGACAATCTTGCTTAGAAGAAAGGGAAGAAATTTGGAAGGGTAGACAAAGTATTTTCCAAGGCCAAACCTTATCTCATTGGGAATCTCCTCCTCCTCTTCCTCCTTGTGTTTGTTTTTCCAATAAAAGAGTGTAACAGCCACCAAGACAATGCAGACAATAAGCACAACTGCCCCTGCTGCTGCAGCTCCGGCAATCAGACCAATATTCCGAGGGTTAGCTGTGTGGGACATGGAACACATGCAAAGTCTGAGTAGAAAGAACACATGAGCATGTTCAAAGAACCACAGCAGGCTGTAGGAAAGACCAGCTGTATTCCTAAAAGTAACCAAAATCACTTAGAAAAAAGCATCCATGAATCAAAAGTTCAGGGATGTTGTCTTACATATTCTTGTAACTTGCGATAAAACACAAGAGGTTGTTAACATTTTCCCATTTTCTTTTGTCACACTAAACTAAATGTTACCATATGCACATTTTGGTGTGGATTCTGGCATTCATTCAAACAAGAGAGCTTTTAGCAAAGTGAAATTATTCCATGCAATCTGCACATAGCCAAAACAGCTTTAAATCCATTATGAATGTCTGAAGTCCTGGGACAAGGTGATAGGACAAATTAATAATTATACAGAGAATCTAATGTAGGATTGCTGTGTATATGTGTTTGTGTGAATTTTATTTATTGCTCTTTTTTTAGAAAAGCAAACAACTTCACAAACTTTGCTAATTTCTTCTTAAAGTGATAGAGCTTTAAAGAGCATAAATGCTCTGTCTATCAACTCAAGATAGCCTTAACTTCTTTGTATTCAATTAAGCGACTGAATGACTTAATTTTGGGATATCTCCGTATATATTCGACTATATTTGAGCTCAGCCATGTTGATCAGCATCATGTCTATTGCCAATATAGAATAGAGGCAAAGTGGTATCTGAACATCTTCACACCAAGACCCTCCCAGGTCTTTATTTCTATCACCCTTCTTGTTCAAACAAGTCAGATGCAATGATGTACAGTGTGAATGAGGCTGCCATAATTTTAATAGTTATTCAGTGATTACTGGCAGACATCTCTCCTTTAGTAGTGATGCATTGAACAGGCATGAAAAGATGTTTCCTCTGCTGGAAAGATGTTTCCTCTATTGACTATGACAATGCAAGTATTTTATTTTGTTTCCTAGAACAAAATGTGTCTGTTTCTTGAAAATGTGTCAGAAAAAAGCATTTGATTTTAAAACAATGAAATATATAAGGAGGTAAAACAGATATAGTTTTACTAAACTAAAATTTCCCCGAGTGCTTTTATCTTCCCCAAGGCCTTCCGATATGGATTGGAGCCAAAATGCGGAAATGAGAATTTACACTTTTCTACTGTGCAGCAGTTACAATTCAACATCCCAATAAAATTGCCTTGGTGGTACAGTTATTATGCTTCTCTTTCTAAAATAACAGCTCTAAGATGCAATTTAAACTTGAGATGTGTGCAGAAAATAGAACTTCCTTGAAAAACTAAATCACTTATAGCTATTTGTAGAAAAAAAAATTGTGCAAGAAAATTCAATTATCATTCAGCCACATAATAGTTCATTTGTTCTAAATGTCTAGTGTAGTGAAAGCAAACCTTTCTCTAATGATGACCTTCCTGTAAGAAAGGTCAGAGATGATCAGAACCAGCAAGATTAGGGATGTTAAAGAAATTTCCCACAGAATTTCTGTGAATTGGTAGAATCTACCAAAATAGGCTTTGCAGCAATATAGGCAGCAGCAGCAGATAGCAGAATCTAGTAGCATCCATCATTTAGGGTGAAAAAAAGAAAAAAAATCTATTTAATCATAACAATAACCCCAAACAAGAAGTTATATTTGGGGAAGACTATGCAAAAGAGTGCATAAATATATTTTTAAATGAACATAAGAGACATTCATATTAAAAATCATATTGGAGAAATGTAAGTTAATACATTGGGTATATGGTATATATTAGAAAGAAAGTTTATTTATATATGTTACCATCAATGCCTAGAAAATCTATAGAATGCCAAAAATGCCATCAATGTCTAGAAAATCTATAGAATGCCAATAAATGGGAAAGTGTGAAATACTTAATATTTGACACATTTCCTAGACATTCTATGCAATGGCAAAAGGGAAACCAGCAAAGTATAAAATACTGCTGCTAAAATGTCATTCTAGCCTTCCTTGTTGCAACAAGTAGGTCAATACTGGTTTTTTTCGCTTGTTTTTTTACAGTAAGAAAATCCTTTATTTTTCATTTTTATATATGACTTCTCAATAGAGAGTTAGGGGTAGGGTTAACCCTAATCCTAAATCTTTTCATGACTCTCTTTTCATACTTTGCCTGAATAGTTTCTGTCCTCCTGCATAATGCCTAGGTATTATACAGAATGACTAGGGAAAGTATACAGCGAATTCATACTTTGTGCATCAAACATCATGCATTTTATAGATTTCCTAGGCATTCTATACAATGACAGCTTTTCACACACTGCTGGTAACAGATATAAGAACTTTTGTTTTTGCAATATAAAAAAAAGCAATGGAATGTATTATTACCTGAAATTCTGCAACAGTAATATAGACAGAGTTATAAAGCTGCACAGATCCCAATACAAGACAACAAGTTCTGAATACTAAATCTAACTCACGTATAATCACTTGAACTTCAAGCGAACAGGTGCTGCTTCCAATGACATTGGATGCCATACATTGGTAACGTCCTGATGACAAAGAGCTAATATTGCGCAGAAGAAGAGTACCCTGAACTAGATCTAGACAGGAAAGTCCAAAAACAAAATAAATAAAATCTTATAAATTAAATTGCAATTTATATAAGGCAGAAGAACCATTTTACCAGAATTTTGAAAATCCAAATCCAACAAAACTTAAGTTGCAATGTAAGGCTCTTAAAAGACAGATTATAAAATGAAATCTTCAGATGAAAGCATATTTTACAAATGAGACTAGAGTTTAAGAAGCTTATAGTGGTCATTTTCTTCTGAAAGATTGTTGTTATAATTTGGAAGCCTAAGACCGAAGGAACACAGTTAAGAAAACTTAAAAAAAACACCTATCTATCACTTTAACAAGGAAACTGAGGACAGATTCGAACAAGTCAGTTTTTCTTCTTTTTCTTTCTTGTTTTGTCTTGTCTTTGCATTGTTTTCCTTTTCTTTTGTTTTCCTTCTTCCAGAAAACATTTCAGCCTGTGAATCAAGACTCATGAATGAATTTAAGAAAATCAACCACCGTTCACATAATACAATACCTCAACACCATCTAATCAAGCCTTCTCAGCAAATATTACACTTCAAGAAAAATTTCATATTTTAGAAGGCTGTTCTAAATTTTGCTAATAAAAATTAAGACGCTTTTGCAAATAACAAATACATGAATATATTTTGGGATGCAAAATAAACAAATTTGTTATAATACAGTATGAAATATTTAGTAGCAGGACAGCAACATAGCTTTTACAATGCTTCAGGCAATCTCTCTCAATCTGGGGCCATAGGAAGTTTTAGATAATGTTTCCAGGAAGATTATTTTCACTCCAGTCCTTGCTACAACCCCCTTGATCTAATCCTGAGTTTTAAGTGCTTAGCTAAACATGCCAATCAATTTTATAAGTTCTATACATATAATGTACTATGAAGAAATCTTTAGAATAATGAACCTAGCCTGTAACTCTGGTTCCTGGAAAAACAGTTTCCCGTGTAGGAGGTACTACTGACATATCAATAAGATCCAGATGAGAGATTTTCAATTTATAGACTATCACCATCGCCATCATTGTGACAGATATTCTCCATACTTTATTGACCCAAAGTCTATGTTCACAATCAGTTCCACTATAGCAGAATAGCTATTTGTGATTCTGAGCAACTAATACTATAATTGGAAGTAACTGTTTGCTAAGAACTTGCTTGGTTGTTGTTGTGGCTACAAATTGCTGAATTTACCTTCTAGCAAAAAATCAGTTTATCTTTACTTGTATTGATTTCCTTTATTTATTTTGTATATTTTTAGAGTTTTTCCCCCCCAAGGATGCTTTCTAAGACGTGATGAAACACTGCATAATCAATGAAAAAAATGTGGCCTACTTTTAAAAATTAAAGCTAAAAACACCTAAATTCAAAGTGTATTGTTAACCATTGCTTCCTTCATACCTAATAACCAATAGCTTGCAATCAATGGTACCAATGGTTGGCTTATCACACAACTTGGTGATATACATAGGTTCTGCAAAAATCATATAAGAGGAGCTTATGACTGCATATTAACAGAAACTTTCAGTCCAACTTCTGACCTATCTCTTTATATCAGGGCTGTCAAACTCCCGGGCCATGGATGTGTCAAGCGCTAGCCACGGCCATGCCCGGTTTCGCGAAGGGAAAAAAAGTCCCAATACATCACATGACGCCACCATGACGATGTGACACCCCTGCTTTATATGAATATTAGCAAATTTAAACAACTTTATCTTTTGCCAAAGTATGTTTTGTTCAACATTTTAAAATATTACTTCTTTCCCATTAAAGCAATATTAGGTTCAGACTGACTTTTTTTCTCTTTTAGTCAGAAAACGGGGTGCAGGAAATGTTGCTGATTAATCTGACAGAAGCTGAGGATTTTGTTCAGTCTGGAATGCACTCAACGGTGTTCCAAAAGAACGGACATAGTGGTGTTAACAGGCAAACACAGAACTTCCAAATTCATCACAAGGGGAAAAAATACTTTGTAAAGTCAGGTTGGCACAGAGAAGAGCAGGAGCAGCTCTGGGTAGAAATGCATCTCAACTGAGTATTGGGATCAATAATCAAAATTATGTTCCTGCAAACTATTTTCCTGAAATTTCAGATCACTCTCCTGTGTTTCTGACTTTATTTTTACTTGATATGTTAAAAAGCTTTCTATTTACAATTTACCATTACTATTCTAAGTACAAAATCTGATAAATTTATTCTTGGCAAAACACTTTGAAAAGTCTGTTTATTATCATTACTCATTTTTCATCAGCTGGTGAAATATAGCTTATATGCCTGTCTGTCTATATCTAATACAACTTTTGGAATAAAGTGACTGCTATCTGCATTTTTTACTGATACACTTTTTTAAAAAAAAGTTTAATGTTGCAAATACTTAGATGTTCTGAACATTCATTCAAAAAAACCCCAAGTACTATATATCCTTGAAACAACCAAATATAAACTTATTTAAAATAACAATGCAATTTAATCATTACAATAATCTTTTATGACTTCGGTGAACATGATTCTTTTTGATTAAAAAACCCTGAAACAAGCAAAAGAACATGCATCTATTCTTTGAGATCCTCCTCTTTAGAGTTTTTTGTTTTTGTTTTTTTTCGCATTTATTTCATGTGGGGGCAGAAAGCACTGCCAAAACTCTGAAATCCTTTGTGATATCACATAACCTGTTGTTATGGGGTATATGATGTTTCACAATCATCCTAGCTATCTGAACCTGATTGCCTGGTATTACTATTCCTGTAAAATATATTACAAGATAAAAGAATTAAAAGGTGGAACTATTTTGTTTTATAGTATATTTTTTAATAACAATATTTGAGCCATTGGATTTCTGGTTAATTTGCCAAAATAGCTGGCTACCATTACTTTAAAGTAATGAGTGCTATTTTATTTCATACATTAAAAACACTTAAACTAATTAGAATTCCACTAGAGGGCACCCAACGCTTTATAGGCTTGGTTGTTTTTTTTTATCATCCAAAACAGATTTTTCCTTTCTCCTCTGCTTGTTACTTTTAATCATTTTTTACATTCAGATTATCAGCATTAATGGATAATATCAGCATTGATTGACAACATTAATTGCTTTCCTCTCCTGTAACATGCTTGGACCAGGTGCTTTACAAAAGTAACTGAAGCAGCAGTTTGGGACAAAATGCAAAACTTACCACCACATTACCACCAAAATAAATTAAGAAAAATTGGTCAGACATCCAAAAGAAACAGAAAGAAAGATAAGAGAATGGTCACCTTGGATGGATGTTGGAGGCAGCTTGGGAGCATTATCCAGCCTTTCCCAGTTGTAAGTTGGCCGAGGAATGCCTTCTTCTGAAGTACAACTCAGTGTGATGTCACTACCAATATTCAAAGAACCCTGAATTCTGCAGTCAGGAGCAGATGGAGGAACTGTTACAAGAGAAGATGGCATGGATTATTTACAGTAATTTTTCTTTAACATTCTTGTCATCTTTAACAAATATAGGCAGCATTCTTAAAAAAATGAGAGGATACAGATGTTCAAGACTAATAAGGAAGCAACAGGCAAGGTAACCTGCTGAGACTTTTGTAAGTACAGGTAGTCCTTGATTTATGACCACATGGGACTGATATTTTAGTCGCAAGCCACTATGGTTGTAAGTCAAGGCACCATGTAACCTGACTCAATTTTATCACCTTTTAAAAAACTGTCATTAAAGCGAACCACACAATTGTTTATCAAACTACACTGTCAGTTTGAAGCCTTTTTGTACAATGGATGCTTTTGCCATTTTTTGCCTGAAAATGGCAAAAAAATAAAAATAAACCACAAAACACAAATGTGTTGCAACAGGATGCTGCAACCACGCGCAAATGCGAACCAGTTGCTAAGTGCCCAAAATGCAATCATGTAACTGTGGGGCTGGTTCGGCAGTCGTAACTTTGAGAATATGGCTTAAGTTGCTTTTTTTCAAGTCCATCATAACTTTCAACCCGTTAAACTGAGCTCAGTCATAACTAGGCTTAAGCATGGCCATTTTTTATTACAGGGAAGGACAACATCTGTGGTCCCTCTCAATTATCATAATAAAGTTACTATGAAAATATTTTACTTTACATCTAGATTCTATTGTCTTGATAAGGTTATGAGGTTTACATTTACTATCTATGTAGAGAAAGATGGTATGACTATGGATCAAGTAGGTACCAAATTCTTAAAAGCACCTAACATAAACATGGTCAAGCAATGCTAAAAATAAACTATATAGAGCTTAAAGATACTTATACCACTAGCAAAAACTTTTGAAAATGTGCCATAATAGATCAAAAGTAGAGAGAATTCTTTGCCTTCTATAAGTGGTTCTATCATATACTTCTGACTCCTATTACCAATCCTATCTTCTACTATCTAAAGCTAGCTTGAATCTCTCATAACCCACTTCTGTCCCACTTATATCAGAATCTACAAAATTTATCTTTTAATGGAAAAAGTTGAAAGGGTCTTCTATTTCATTTTTTTTTCTAGAAATCAGGAAACTGGACAGTTACAGTTCAGCTCCCCTTACTTTTGTCAATTTTGTTTACAGACATTTCTAAAATCCTGCTTTTACTTTGTCATTATGGGCTACTGAGTATAGATTCATGAGGAAAAAAAATGAATTTCAACAATTGTAGAATCAGGCTGCAGCATATAAAATTGACAAAAGTAATCTGAATACTTCCTGAATGCACCATGTATTTATTATATACACGTTGGGTAATGATGCTCGGAATTCTGACATTCTGGTCACTAAGTGAATCCAAAATATCCAAACACACACTCATTATACAACTAAGGATTAAGTGATACATAATGCCAATATCGGGTAGGTATGGGTTTTTGTTAACGAAGTGTGCACGCTTATGTTTGAACTATTTCTTCCTTGCTGCAGTGTCAACAAAATCACTCTTTCATCTAAGACAGCTGTGAATTTAAAAGGCATTTTAAGAGAAAGAAATCCATTTTAATTTTTTTAAAGGAGAACAACATATTGGCAACAAATTTAATTGACAAGATGCAGGTTTTTATCTTGGCAAGGAGATAGTCGATGGGTTTCTTTTCCTAACTCTTTCCCAAGTACAGATAATCGTCAGCTTAGGACAACAATTGAGCCCAAAATTTCTGTTGCTAAGCAAGATAATTCTTAACTGAGTTTTGCTCCATTTTGCGACCTTTCTTGCCTCAGTTATTAAAGAAATCAGTGCAGTTGTTAAGTTAGTAATACAGTTGTTAAATGAATCTGGCTTCACTTAACAATGAAGTAAAATGACTTTGCAGAGTCACAAAAGGTGACTTTGGGGCACTGCAACTGTCATAAATATGAATCAATTGCCAAGCATATAAATTTTGATCACATGACCATGGGGGATGCTGCAATGGTCAAAAGTGAGAAAAGTCGTTAAGTCACCTTTTTAGTGTTGTTGTAACTTTGAATAGTCACTAAATGAATTGTAAGTTTAGAATTACCTGCATGGAAACCAGGCAGTTGGATGGGATACTGAGTGACTGAAGGCCCTTCCCTATTACTGAACTAAAGTGATATCCACTCCTCGAATCAGCATGACATTTTGTACAAGTAGTCCTCAACTTACAACCACAATTGAGCTCAAAATGTATGTTGTTAAGTGATAAATCTCTTGCATTTTGCCCCATTCTACGATTTTTCTTGCCACAACTGCTAAGCGAATAATTGCAGTTGTTAAATTAGTAACATGGTTGTTAAGTAAATCTGGCTGCCCCATTGACTTTGCTTGTCAGAAGGTCACAAAAAAGGGATCACATGACCCTGGGATGCTGCAACCGCCATAAATGTGAGTCGGTTGTCAAGCATCTGAATGTCAATCATGTAACCAAGGGGATGCTGTAATGATCATTAGTGTGAAAAATAATCATAACTCACTTTTTTCCCAGTGCCGTTGCCACTTTGAACAGTCACTAAATGAACTGTTGTAAGTCGAAGACCACCTGCATTTCTACTGCCATTCTTTTCTGCCTTTATTCTCCCAGTTTCCAATCTCTGTTTATCTGTATTGCTCTGATTTGTGAGTGGGCCTTTTGTGACAGGCAGTGATGGTTTTAACTAGCTGGCTTTACTTTACTCCCTCTTCAGCATGTCACCAACCAGAAGGATAAGCACCTGGCAGGAACTAGGTGGGCCTAAGTACAATATTCTGTTATCTCCAAATTGTTTTTTGTCTCCTTTGCTATACTCTACTCTGTCAGAATTTTAAGTATTTACATCCTATCCTTATTTACTGACCATACTCTGTCCAACAACTTAGCTAAGTGAAATGGTCACTAAGTAAGGAGAAAGAGGGAGGGAGGAAGGGGGAGACAGAGAGAGATGTTGCAAGGGTCACTGTTGCTGTCCTCTCATTCAGACAAAGATCTCTCTTACAATGTGCCATATCTGATCTTTCCTCCCCACCCTCCACTTTTGCCCCCTCACAGGATTTTGGTTGAAGAAGCTTTCTCTTCCTGTTTTTTTCCTCAGGCAGCACTTCTCTAAAAAGTGTTACTGTGTTAACAAGCTCAGCTCTGTGATCTTAATTAGTTTATTAGAACCCTCTGGCAGGCTTTAGGCACCTGAAATTTGCTGATAATTGCACATATTGGGCAGGAAATGAATTTTTATTAACACCTATTAATCTCATATTTGTGAATGGTTCCTAACCAAGGTAGTCACTAAATGAGGAGTGGCTGTAATGGAACAAATATGCCAAGAGTTGAGTTGTTCATAGAAGTTTTAGAGAGAGACCAATTTTAATTATGACTTCTAATCCCTTTCCGTTGTATTACTGGTGTGTTATTTCAGATATGAATGAAACTGGTCAGAATCATACAGTTAAAGTAAATTATAGTTATCTAGTACTCTTGTGCAAAACTGGTGGACCACTGGCATGGCAGCAAATCCTGTTCCAGAGTCTTGCTTACAATTAAAATTAAAAAGAAAGTTGTACATCAGTTCACCTCCATATTTTAAATCTATCATCCATTTTAGAAAGATCATACCCAAGACATTGAGCCCAATGACTCCAATATGCCGTCCTCCTAGGTCTGGTAGATTATTCACCAAACACTGGTACGTTCCTGTATCTGAGAGCTTGGTATTGTTGATGAAGATGGAGCCACTGGTGGTTGGCATTGTTTTTGCAAACCCCACTCGCCCATGAAACTGGGCTGCACCGTCAAAAATCTGACCACCCTGGTAAATAATAACCTGAAAAAGACAAGGCACCATATCATGCAAACTAAAGATTAGAGTAAGAAAGTTTTTACTTATTATGCTCTGATTACAATATCTTACCTGTATGATGTGATTTAAAAACACTTCAGAGTCTAGCATAAACCTGAGTTTTGGATCTTCATTTTGCACACCATTTCTTCTATTTTTGGTATGGATAAGTTTTTGTGCTGATTTCTTTTACTTTATGGTCAAATTTCAATTTTTTTTTTTTTTTACAAAAATGCAGATAGAAAAGTAGAATAAAATAATCAAAAAGTATGCACACCATTATATAGATATAATTGGGGAAATAAAAATGTAAAATCTGTGTTTGTGTACACAGCACAAAAAGATATAGTATCAGCCAATCACACAAGAAATAAACAAAATCAAACTTTTTGTAATAAAAGTACATATAATGTATAAAAATAACTTTTTAGCTTTATATATTAAAATAGAAATGTGCAATATTGAAAATTATAAAACTGCTCAATTCAACAAAATATTATAAGTTAAATTAAAAGGCAAATGAAACTCCTGGCAAATTAGTCAAGCTGAAAACGCCAAAGGACCACTAGGTGGCAGTGGTTGGCTTCAACTTTAAAAAAAGTTTGTGTAAAAGTTTAAAATGGGATTCCAAATCGCAAAATAATTTAAAGAAAAATTATTTACTATTGCACAGAGATAAGTATAAATGTGTCAAATTACTGAGTTTGTAGGTAGAACTAGGACAAAACTTAACACAGAAAAATAAGTATCAAAGTTCTTGTGCCCATTCCTTCCTAGACTTATTACCTATTTCTAAAGAAATAGAATTCAATTGAAATCAGATGTTCCTTCCGATTGAACTCCATGGATCTCAATTTTTTCCTCTTGAAATTCCAAACTTAAATTTGCGATGCTAAAGAATCGGTGTTTACAAGGCGAAAAAAGCATTTCTTCCTCCTGAAGATATTGATTGATCATATGAGCCAATTTGACAGCAAGTGAGTCTAAATGCATGAAGAATACAGGGCTGCAGTTTTGGCAGTCTGCTGTTATGGGAAATACAGGCTAATATTCCCGGAAGTTATATATGAGGAAGTTGTATAACAATGTTTTATCAATTTTTTAAAACAGTTTCAATTTGATGACAGTTTTTGCATGAATCTAGAAAATGTTATCTAACTGGGGAAAAGAACTCTCAATAAAATTTAAGGTACTATGTTCACATGCCACCTAGTATGACACGCATGAGTAGAAAACTAATAGCAATAACCTTTGAGGAAATTGATTCTGGAAAAAAAAATGCTATGTTTATCTTATATCTGTAATAGCAGTGTGTGTTTTGGGAAAAAAAAGGAATAATTTACAAAACAAATTTATTTGCTATAATAATGAAAGTGCTCTAGAGCTCTTTGCTGTAGTTAACTGAAACTTTATAGGCATGGTGCTAATTTTTAAAAGAATGTCACCCCTCTGTCTGTAACCATTATAGCCCAGGCAAAGGTTGCAGCAGGCCCTGTAATTTATACAGCAGGACTCGGGTACCTGCAGGAATCCTTTCTGTGACTTCACCACCTACCTAGTGATGTCACCTGCAGCCCTCCAGCTGCTTGAGGGAGCAAGTTGTGACTCCTGACCCTGGGAAAATTGCCCTCCCCTGCTGTAAAGGCTGCTCCAGCATGGCTTCAATGGAAACAAACAAGAAACAGGATTTTATTTGGAATTCCTTCAGTTCCCAACCAGTAGCATTCATGATAGCATCTGTCTGAAGTTACAGACAGGAGAAAAAACTGGTTTTTGTTTAAAAAAAAACCAGAAAAGAAAAAAAGATATGGAAATAAATAAGAATAATAATTTCCATAATTCCATATCAATTGTGAAATAAAATGAAAGGTGAATGAATCAGTAAGCAGATTAAAAGTTTCAACAATAAAAAAATAATGAAATAACTACATATTTTTCTAGCTTGTAATATTTTTTGCTACTTATAATATGATGATCTAGTTACCATGTTAGAGCAGTAATAAATCACTTCATATTTCTTTTCCTCACAAAGAGCTCTACTATGTACCACATGGCTGAAATCATAAGACCAATGATCAGGTGTTGAGCTCCAAATATGGATTTCTGCAACGTTCTGTATTCCCTCAAACCGGAAAAATCACAGTGCTGATGAATCTGCCTTAACCCTCACTTGTATTTTTTCATTTACAAAATATCTGAAATAGTCTGGCAAAAAAAAAAAAAAGTAGCTATGATCCCAAGATTCAGATAAAAGCTTAAGGAAGTACAAGATTGAGAATTCATCTTATTCATCTGATATACTGTAGAGATAAGTTTTGTGTAGCCTTTTCACAGTTGAAAAAATCCAGTCTGACTAGGAGAAATGTGGCATAAATAATCTTAAATGAGAAAGAGAGGCAAAAGGAAGCTCATCCATTTTTCTGATAGGACTTGGTACCTGTTCAGGTTGGTTGGCATTGGAAAGAGGCGTAACCATCCAGATGACATTAAGGTTAGTGAGTGCAGCACTAGTGGTAAAAGTACAGGGCAGGATGGCTGTCTGACCCCGAGCAACTTCAACACTCCGGGTATTCATGAAGACCTCCAAGGGACTCACTAGACCTAAAAAAAAAAGAGAGATGAAGATAATATATTCTATCTCCATTTTACAATGATGTAGTAATACAGTAACAAATGGGATAATAAACGTTCTGTCTTTCTGGCACACATACAAAAATGTTCTTAGCTTCTTCTCTTATACTTGCAACCACCAAGCTGCCTCCTTGCCTTACTTTCCAAGACTTTCTACTGTCATGGAGGAATCCAAAGAAGTAGTAGTAACATTTTTATCCTGGTGCACAGTATGCAGATGGAAAGGGTAAGGAAAAACAAATGAATTTGCTATATGTGTATACTACAGGCCACCCAACCAACTGGAAGAAATAGATGAAAATCAGTTAGGTGAGATGTGGAGGAAACTCAGCACAGTAGTAATGGGGGACTTTATTACCATGACATCAACTAGGAAGAAAACTCTTCAGTGAGTGGGAGATCAAACATGTTTCTTATGTGCCTACCGGACAACTTTATTATACAAAAGGTAGAGGAGGGAACTAGAAGGACAACTATCCTTACTAGCAGGGATAAAATGGCTGAGGAGGTAAAACTATAGGAATTTTGGGGGACAGAAACCATGTCATAGTTGAATTCACCATAATGCAACCACAAGTAACTAAACTAAGTCTGACTGGAATTTTAGATTTTAAGAGAGTTGACTTCAACAAGCTAAGAGAGAGACTAGCAAGGATTCAATGGATAAAAAGCTTAAAATGAAAAACAGTTAAAAATGCTTGGGTAACTCTGAAAAATGAGATAATGAAGGCCCAAGCAAAAATAATACCAAAGAAAGATAAAACAAAAGACACCGAACAAGATCAGCATGGTTGCTCTCTGACAATATGAGGAACAAAAAGGCCAAATATAAAAAATGGAAAGAGGGATACATAATTAAAACATAATATCAACAATAGCCTGAATCTGTAAGGAGAGAGTCAGGAAAGCTAAGGCCCAGAATGAGCTAAGACTGGCAATTAATGACAACAACAACAATAATAATAATAACAACAATAACAACAATCTATTTCAATATGTAAGGAACAAGAACAACAACAACAATAATAACAACAACAACAATCTATTTCAATATGTAAGGAACAAGAACAATGTCAACGAAATGATAGGTGAACTATCTAACTAATGGGAACTGAAAGCAAGAAGGTGATGGACAGGGATAAAGCAGAACAGTTTAAATCCTTCTTTGCATCCAACCTATCAAAAGCAGCGAGGGAGACTGAACAAGAATAGGCAAGGAATTAGTAAGAGAATCCCTTACAAAATACAAATCACCTGAGCCAGATGGTTTACATCCCAGGGTTCTGAAGGAGTGGGCAAACATAATTTCAGAGTCACTGAATGTAATCTTCCAAAGCTCCTGTACCACGTGGGAACTACTAGAAGACTGGAAAAGAGCTGATGTGGTCCTGATCTACAAAAAGGAGCAAACTGTAAGCCAGAAATTATCAGCTTGATTTCAATATCTGGGAAAATCTTGAAAAAAATAATCAAGTGGTGAATTTATAAAAAAAGATGCTGAGACCCTAGAAAGTGTGCAGAGAAGAACAACAAAGATGATAAGGAGCCTGGAGGCTAAATAGTAAAATGAACAGTTAAGGGAGCTAAGTGTGTCTAGTCTTTCAAAGAGAAGGATTAGGGCTGACATGATAGCTGTCTTCCAATATCTGAGGGGCTGTCACAGTGAAGAGAGGATTGGCCTATTCTCCAAAGCAACAGAGGACAGGACAAGAAGTAATGGGTGGAAGCTTGTTTAAAAGAGGTCCAACCTAAAACTAAGGAGAAATTTCCTAACACTGAGAACAATTATTCAATGGAATAACTTGCCTCCTGGAGTTGTGGGTGTTCCATCATTGGAGGTTTTCAAGAATAAACTGGATAACAATTTGTCTCCTGCCTTGAGCAGGGGACTGGACCAGGGGTGGTATGCTTCCGGTTCGGCCCAGTTTGGGCGATCCAGTACCTCTGAGGATCAGCTGAGAATGAACTGGTTCAGTTTGCTGCAACGATCATCTGTTTGGCCCTGTGTGCTTTATACCTTGTTTTTCAAACTCAGATGGTAGGTGCGACACAGCAGATTACCACGCATCAGGTGTGAAACACACAGGGATTGCCAAAGAAGGTCATTAGCAAACAATATGCACGCGCAAAGTGCATGCTCAATGAACTGATAGGAAACTTTTTTGAAACCCACCACTGGACTGGACTAGACAATCTCTAAGGTTCTATGTTTATAATGAAAGTCCTAGACCTCTACAGTGTGATAATAGGAAAGGCACCCAAACAGCTTTTGACAATGAGATTTGGGAAGAACAGCGGCATATGCTAAGCTATGTTCATATGTTTATTGGTTGGGATAGGATAGATTTATATAATTAAACTAACAGCATATACCGAGTGGCATGCAAAGCCAAGGTAAAGTGGAGAAAAGTGACTGTTTAACAAAGTCATATGTTATCTTACATGTGCTAATCATACACACCAGACAAGCTCCCACCTGTGAGATTAGTAATCAATGTATTTACACTCATTAATTATATATATATATATCTTAAGTTCTGTCTCATCTCTCTCAACGTCTCTTAAAAGAACTACAATCGTCTCTCTAAGTAACATATATATATATATATATATATATATATATATATATATATATATATATATATATATATATATATATATATCACACATACACACACAACACACACACACACACACACACACACACACACACACACACACACACATAAAATTGCAGCTATAGACTCCTAAAGACACACAGAACAAACATGTTTCTGAAACAGACCAATATGAATACTTATTCCATAAATTAATAAACAAACATCCAATAATTTGTTCTTATACAATAATAATACTGCTTTTAAATTGCAGTTTTGGATCAGTGGTGGGATTCAAATATTTTTACCACTGGTTCTGTGGGTGTGGCTTGCTTGCTGGGTGAGCTTTGCGTGCACACTTTGCGCAGGCACAGAGGCATTCTAACTCGCCTCCTGAAAGCTTGCATGATCCTGGTCATTTCAGCAGCTGTTGCGCAGCACTCTTCTGTGCCACACAAAGCAGCTGCGCTTCAAATTCAGAGGATAAAGTGAGTATGGGAGCCTGGGCGGGCGGGCTGACCCAACAGCAGAGCGGCGGAAAGATCCAGTTAGGTCTCCACTGTTCATCGCTGCTTGCAGCCCGGCAGAACCAGGCCGAATCAGTAGAATACCACCACTGCTTTGGATGTGAAAGAGTAGTTTCCCATGTTTGAATGCTTTTTCCTTTAAAATAAATTCCTGCCTAAACAAAACTAGCATTTCATGGCAGATCTTCAGCTCAGAGGCTGGAGAATTATTCTGCTACACAAAAAGTATATTTATTGAGTTCCAAAGCAAAGCAAGTATCATATAATCACTTGTTTAATAAAAAAGCCATATACTAATCACTTGTTTAATAAAACAAAAGCCATATATTAAGGGCAAGTCTCAGTTGCTCTGGAATGTGTGTGTGTGTGGGTGGGGGGGGATGAAATCACCAGCGCAGTTAATTCCTTTCTCCTATGGCCTTGCTCACTGTGTATAGCTTGGTTTATTGGAAAAAGAATATAAATCTTGTTAAATTTATTTACACTTAGTCTGTAGCTTAGCTGTGGTTTGGATATATGCAATTTCATTTGTAAAGGATTGATTTTTACATGATTTTGCAACCCTGATGACCTTAATTAATTATACAGGCCTCTCTCATACGCCAAAAGAGCGTTGACTGAGGAAAAGTTTTTATAATCACATTTGCCCTTTCTCTCTCATTCTTACAGACCTGGTGGAAGTACAAAGCCAAGTGCTGGTTTTCCTGTGATAACAAAAAGCAGTTTGGAAAGACGACCTTACTATTTTGTGCAAAACTCTCAGTTCCTTTTTTAAACTTTCCCTCCTGGGTTTTGAAGTAGCCAAATTAGTTGAGCCAACCCTGTGCTTCAGCTGCAGAAGAAGCACTCCACACCCAGATATGATTGGGGTTGTACCAGGAGAAAACACTCATTGGAAAATGAGATGAGAAGTGGCCTGATCAAAGGCATTAAGGACAGTCAACTTCGAGAATGCATGGGGCCAGAGCCAGTTTAGAGAGGGTGACTGGAGGTGGAATATGACATGAGCTGTTTCAGAAGACAAGTGGCTGAGAACTGTTAACAGATCAAAGAGACAGAAACAGCTGTGAACACCAACAGGCACACTTGCTTATAGGGTAAGAGGCAACACCGACAGCCAGCTAGTAGTGGTAATAAACTACTCCAACCCAGGAACTAAGAGATGTCAAAACCCAGCAGAAGTTCAGGTCAGAGCATCTCAGAGTGTGGTTAAAATGGGGTGATATACATAATGACATATGATGATTTGCATCATCATTATATTGACCTTTCTTGGCCATATTTTTAATAACCCTGAGAGGCAATGTATACTGAATCCAAAAGCCTCATAAATGCGAGTCAGCAACCAAGGGGATCTAATCTGGGGTGGCTAAATGTTGGCTATAACTCAGGCTGAGGAGAAAATAAAACTATCTCTGGCATTCCATAGTTGGAAGAGTGACTGAGGATGGAGTGAGATAAGGCCTTGTTACTTGTTAGCAGTTTGGGCAATTCAACCCTGACTGTAAAATAAAATGCGGGACAGCACAAGAAGTTTATAGAAAACCATAAAAAGCTACAGGCATGATAAGAATCTCATGCAATAAGAGGGAGGGAGAGAGAGAGAGAGAGATCTAAAACAAGCGGTTACCTTCCATTTTTTGAAAAAGGAATTATTTTTGTATAATAAAAACCTCACTGGCAACAGAAGGACAAAGAAGCACTTCTTGTTTGTAAGATTCCCCCAAAAGAAAATCCAATTGCAAACACTTATTGTCTCAATCAAGTTCATTTGATATACAGTATCTTCCCCAATCTATCACACACAGAAACATATTGAAACACACTTCCAGTCCCACTTCTCACGTATTCACATTTATCTCCCTTATATATTTATGCCCAGACACAATTCTCTCATCATCCTTGCATTTGTATTGAAATGAAACAGAAACCAGCATTTCTATGTTCTGTACAGTGAAAGGAGTTTAAGAGAGCATTTTTAGAATATGATCATAGAGCTGTGTGCGACCATTATGTAAGATTTGAATGGCATTTATGACTTATGGTAAGCCCCACAGATGACTTCTAGGGGCCAAAGAACATGGTTATGTATAGATTAAAAATATCAGTAATAATACTTTTAATAAAAATATCAAAACTGAATAAGACTATACTTGCTCTCAGTAAATTGACACTATGTTGTTTTTCCACAAAAACATCAAATCTTGTATTATCCTGGACACCACTTCTTTGTGAAATTCAGTCTTGGAAACAGACCAGCTCGCTGTATGCACACTCAGAATTCTATTCACTTATATTAGCAACAGGGGAGCAATTTTGTAATGAGCCAAGACGGCTAGCTGCTAACAGCCTAACCAAAGTGGAATACTTTTTGTGCAGTCCTCCAGAGTTCTTTTTTTACATTCTGGCCTTGATGTATTCGGAAGCAATGTTTATAATAAATGATTTGGTTCAATTTCTTCTTTGCATAAATTCATAGAACTTAGACTATTTTATAGCCATTTCCTATATACAGCTTTAGTATAATATGCACGTTTTAGCTGGATTTCTCAATGGCTGTATTAAGTATGGAATTCTTGTTACAATGCCTGCTAGTGATTAAATGCCAATATGATTCATGCCTTGAACAAAGACTAGAAACTCAAATATGTCTAATGCTACTTTCTTATCATCTCCTTCCTTCCACAGTAAAACACAGGGTTAGCTTCTCACAATAATAATCAGAGCCTTGACAGTTCTAGTATATCAAAGTTGCTATGCTGTTTTTCGAAGAATATGGTCTGTCATGTTTTCAGAGCATGAAGGATACCCATGTTTTCCTTCTCTTGTTCCCTTATCAAATTTAAAATAATTCTCTTTATGAGATTTCCTATTAATGTATACCCATGGTCAAACTGTCTTTGATCAATGTTTTATTTAAGACCCATGTAAACATGGAGCTCTCTTGTTCCTGGCTTATCTGGTGCAAGAAACCAGTAATTTACTGTAATCAACTAGCTTTGGAAAATATAGCGATTGTTTGGATCTTTTTCAGCTGTTGGCATTTTTAGGGTGAGTTTTTTTTTTTTAAACAAGTTTTATTAATTTTCAAAACACACAAATCATCATTATCCATTACATGTTTAAACCTTTTTCCATTATAAATTTAACAAGTCAGATAAACTATAATTCTGTTTTAAACCATTTCCATATAAACATACAAAACCTCTTATCCAATTTCTCTTTACTTCTCTTTACTCTTATTCAATTTTATTATTATTATTTCATCTATTTCTTTCTGACTTAGTTACCATTATTCTCATTCTATATTTCTGCAAGGTTTTATTAATTCTCCCCCAAAAAAAAACATATACACACAATACACAAAACATAAAAAAATCTTTTGGAAAGTAACTTGGACCCAGGTATCTCTCTCTTCATGGACTTCAATTATATTCATGCTCATCTTACATATCATTACTTATTTTATTTACCATTCTAAGTCTTCTATATTAACTTCTCCACATATTCCACTCTTCTTAATTCTATCTTAACTAATCATCTTAATTTGAGTCATTATATTTGTATCTTTTGTCCATTCTTTATTGTCCCTTTGTCTCGTTCCTTATAAAAAAAAAGAAGTTTCTCCTGAAATCACTAATCAGAGTATGATGCCTTTCTATCTCCCCACTAAATTAATCAAATTAACCTTTAAAATAACGCCCAATACCCAATCCGATTTTGCTTGGTACATTACATCCAGAATAATTAAATACATAGTTAAACAATAGATCTAAATATTAAAAACAAATACTATAATAGAAATTTTATAATAACATCAATACCATAATCTTATTAAACTCTTTAATTAAAACTCAATATTCTAAACCTCCCCTCATATTATTAAATTTTAAAACCAATCATTATTAAACATTTCAACATTTTAATCTCTTATCAACTCTTAAACCATTTAAGTTTTCTATTTCTAATACAATACTACAATATCATCTTATGTACCTTGCAAAATCTCTTTGAAAAAATTATACTTTATCCTTTATCCCTAAAAAGATTCCTTTTTTTCCCATTTAATTTCAAAACTTTGTAGCTTTTCTCCACCTTTTCCCTTTCTTTCTTCTCCCAACAAACCTTTCTACCCCCCTTCTTCTAGCCTCTGCCTTACTGGCTTCCCTTCTCTGTCGTATTCCTTTTCCCTTTTGTTTACTATCATTATATTGATTTTGCACCTTATTTTTCCCTTTCTTAAGTGTTTTTTTAAATCTTAAGTCCTTTATTTCTCTTCCTTTCCCTCTTCCTTCTTTCTTGGTCGAATTCTGAAATTTATTAAAATGGCTTCCTCTCCTTCTTCTTCTTCTGCTGTTTTCATCTGTTGTAATGTTTGTTGATAGTTAATAGCGCCATTTCTAAAAAAAGGAAGGCTTCTTTCAAACCAGCTTTACCATTTTTTTTTGCTTGTTCATAATCTTTTCTCAGTTCCTCAATAGAAAGAGCCATTATAAATCTTTTCTTTTCTTTTCCCCTTCTTTCTTCTTACAAACCAGAATATTCCAAAAAAAAAAAAAAAAATGAAACAGTCCCAAAGTTATCAATCAGTCCAAACCAAGGCAGAGTTCTCACTTTCTCCTCCTGGGGTAGTATCAATCAGAGAAAAAGAAAGTCCAAATCTGTTTCTTAAAATCTTATTGCAATATATTTTAGTCTTCAAATCCTTAAGGCATCTCCTCCAACAAAGTCTTAGCATACAAATATTTTTTTTAGTCCTCTCTCTTCCCACTCATCGCTTAAAGCCAGTTTTCACCTAAAAAATAGGTTTCTTAATATTCACTTATTTATTCCGTAGGAAAAGAGGGTAAGCTTTCCTTTCAGCACCATCAAACTGCCGCTTTTTTCCTCTTCTAGAAGGTATCATTCAGAAAGTCATACTTTTCAGGAATTTTGTTAAATATGTCTTAGAGTCCTAGGAACCAAGAAAAATTTTCTCCTTTCAATAACTTTCTCCACTTCCTCCTGCGCATTCTTACCCGGCTGCCAGCTTCTTTGTGGCTGCCATTACGGACCGCCGCTGCACGTCTTGGGAAAAGGGGTTCTGCCGGCCGGGAGGGGTCTGCAACACCCCAAACTCCTCCCCTACCTTCAGCTGCCCCTGCAGGGCAGCCTAGCTCCATACCCGTCCGGATCGGAGCCCCAAAAGCGGCTAGCGCAGCGGGATCGCGCAGCTGCGAATCCCTGCCGCTCGCGAACCGACAAACCGGAAGTCCAGGGTGAGTTTTTCATATACTTTGAACTTGGAAATATTCCCATAGCTTTTTCTAAAGTACTTATAAATGAAGCCAAAAATAAGAATAAAAGCAAACAAAAATTATTGACATTATTTGACAACTTGCTGAAATGCTATGGAATGATTTCAGATTAATCAAGATTAAATTACTGAATTTAGTCAAATTGTTCAGACTAAACATTTGGGAAAAGTTATGTCAGAGGCAGGATGAATTTGCACTAACTCAGGTTGGGTGGATCACTCCGTTTATAGGGTGTCTTAATTTCAAAAGACAGTAGTCTATCAAAATCCATTTCTTCCCATTTCTGCATTAGCTCGCAAAATTTTAAATTTACTATTAGTTTAATAGCCATCTCTAGTGTGGTATTCCAACATTGGGTGCCCAGGCCATCTGGCAGAGCCAGGTCTTACAGAAAGACAGGAGAGTGGGGGCAGACCTCACTCTGGGGGCAGGATCTTCCAGAGGGCCAGCACTATAGCAGAGAAGCCTCTTCTTCTGGATCCCGCCAGTTGGAATCCCTTGACTGACATGATCTGCAGCATGTCTATCCTCCAAGCATGAGTGGGGCAGGCTTGTCGTAATGGGATGAGACGGGTCTTCGAGTTACTTGGATCCATACTATGGAAGATTTTAAAGGTGATAACTAATCCCTTGATCTGCACCTGGAAGCAAACTGGCAACTGGTGCAGTTTGTGAAGCAGCAATGTAACATGGGCCATTGTAGGGGCCCCAAAGGCTGCTCATGCTGTTGCACTCTGTACTAGTTAAAGCTTCCAAATATACTTCAGGGGTAGCCCCATGCAGAGGGCATTGCAATAGTCCAGATGAGAAATAAGTGGGGCTTGAGCCAGGGGTGGGATTTTACTGGTTCGGACCTGTTCGTGTGAACCCCTAGCTCCGACAATCAGCTGGCAGCGAACTGATTCGCTCCGGTGATCATGTGGGCCTGCCCGCCTACCCCTGCGCTATACTTATCTATATCCTCTCAGCTGATTTGTGCTACAAAGTGGATTGCTACTTCTCAGCTGTGTTACTCCCCAGTAATAACATAGCAGGTAAGTATTCTTAGAAAGCTGTTTATGTGTGTGCAGTGTGAAGCGCACAATCACCAAACCGGTTGTTGTACCGGCAGCCTCCCACCTCTGGTTTGAGCGATTGAGCACAGGGAATCCTGATGCAGAAAAAATGTGCACAACTTCAAGCTGTGCAAAGGGTCTCTTAGCTGTGCCAGCCATCTGCTCTTTGAGCAGGAGTCGCAAGTCCAGGACAGATTAGATTAGTTCTGAATCATCCTTTCTGATATTAACTTCTGCAGCTAGAGAAAAACAGGGCAGGATGAACTGGGAGATGACTGTAGTAGAAATGTACCACATTTCTATTAAAAATGAGACTTTAGGCAGCTTAAAAAATAAGAATAAAATAAATGTGATAAATAAGGAATTTAAATTAAAAGGAATTAAAAACACAAATCAAATGATCAATACAAGAAAAAGATGATGAAAACACACCTCAGCAGCGTGGGCAGCTTACAGACCTAAAGCCTTGTAGAGAAAAATGAAGGGTCTTGCTTGTGGCAGTAGTATAATAAAAGGTGGGCTCACCTAATCTCTCTTGGCAGGAACTCCTTAAGCACAAGTGCAGTTACCAAGGAGAGTTTCTATTTCACCTGAAATGTGTCTATGAATGTGGCAGGAGAGATAGTTGCTTCAATTCATCTTAAACCTGGGCAAGATTACCTTCTTCTCCTATCTCCCATGTATTCTTTCAAGTTTTCATTACATTTACATTACTATGCTATGCTACTCAATATTTCTCATTGGGCAGGTACTTCTCCATTAAGTCTATTTAAAACATTTTTTTTTGCATTTGCAAAGCTTGAGGTTCCCGTAATACTTCCCTTTAGTTTCTCAGTCACCCTATTTTCACCATATATTTTTCATTTAAAATACCTTTGTTCAGATATTGATTTAGCACAGAAGCAAAAAAGCTAACCTAAGCATCTTTAAAACTGGGAGAGGGAATCTAACAAGACAACAAAAAATAAAGTATGCTGTTTTCTTTACATCTCATAGTAAATGCCTACATGCCATGCAACACTCTAAATAAGCAGACAGACATAACTATTGTGGCCTGGAGGTTCTTAGGTATCAGCAACCACTGTACTAACAATTGTATTGACAGACACATTCATTACCCGTACATCTGTTCTATTTCCCACCTGACCCTGATAGAGCTGATAGTGTATGTCTGGGCCTGGCAGAAATAAAACAGAAGAAGTGCCAGATTATCAAAGCCCCTTTGATTCATGCTGAGCTCTGGACTCCTTGTTGCCTTTGTGAGCAATGATAAAACAGCGTAGCTTCTCTCTCCCACAGCAGAAGAGAGTCTCTCTACAGTTGCTGGGAGGAGAGTTGGCCACTGTTCCCAGAGATAACTGAAAGCGTATCTACCTTCCATTCCATGCCAAGTTCACTGATACCGAAGAGGAGAAACTCAGTGTGTAAGGTGATAAGTATAGCTTAAAATAGTTGGAGCAATAAATTAGGTTTCTTGGAGCTTGCTCTGATCTTTGAGAAAGGTTACTTTGCTCTTTTTATTTGGTTGTTGTTGAAGGAACAATTGTTTGCTTAAATGGAATACAGTGAATGTGGATATTGGTTAGGCCATTCATGACACAGTATGTGCATTAATATGAGGCTGTGGAAATAGTCCTGACATCCTTCTGTGCTTCCTCTTCTCATTAGCACTTGCCTACCTGTATGAAAGTTTAAAACTTTAACTGTAGAGCATCTGTAATTTTCTATAGCTTGGTGTTTCTAGAAGATCAAAGAAGGTTAATGTCACATTATAGAATATGGTCTCCAAGACAAAAACAAGTGCAGTTCCAATTCAGGGGAGAAACAACAGGAAATGAAACATATAGAGTAGGAATATGGCAGTGGAAAAAACAACACAATTTCTCTTAATGCTTGCCTCTCAAAATTGCTCCCAACTGGAGTTGTAAATGAAAGGCAGCAACAGAAGAACAATATATGCATTTCTCAATAATGCACAGTTAACCTTTGAAAACCTGACCGCCCCTTAAAAATGATAAAAGAAAAACTACGTAACAGGAAATTCTA
Source organism: Notechis scutatus (assembly GCF_049901735.1). Classification (NCBI taxonomy): domain Eukaryota; kingdom Metazoa; phylum Chordata; class Lepidosauria; order Squamata; family Elapidae; genus Notechis; species Notechis scutatus. Next base: position 26,744,320 of record NC_142013.1, on the reverse strand, counting down.
ATAATATATTGTTATATTTTACTATGTGCCATCAAGTTAGTTTTTGACTCTAGTTGGCCACATATAAAATTATCTTGAGAGAGTCAACTTTCCAATAATAAAAACAACACGGTTTAATTATATGTACAATTGTTTTTGAATACATATGTATACACTTGGTCTTTATATCCTTTCCTTTTTATTTCCACCTTCATTCTCTTGTTAGCTGCCATATCTCAATCCAAGCCAGGGAAAGTATAAATTTAAGAAGCTGTTGCATTCGCTTTAGTCCAGAAAAACAATAAACCAATAGCTAGGCACTTGGAAGTAGTACTTCCATAAAATCTAGAGGGCTTGAGATTCCAGAAGCCCAAGAGGAAAAAGACTATTAAAAGCAAACCCATATATCTAGAAGAAAACAAAGTATGCAATTTTGATAAAAATAAAATTACTACTTGCCCAATTCATTTAAGATTTCTTGTTGCATGACCTGAGATTCCTGTTTTTCTTCTATATCCCTATCTTCTTTTCCTAATGCTTGCATTTTGAAGAACAAAATGCGATTTTGAAGTTGTTTTATACTATTAGCAAGTTAAAAATATAAAAACAAAGTACATTGATCGGAATAAAAATAGCATCTAGTTTGATGTTAACTTGCATAATGCTAATCAATCCTCATTAATTTCAGTGACATACATTAATCTCTCCTCTCCACTGTATATGCTATTGCACAGTTGGTTATAGTATGAGAGAGTTAATTTGATGCATCTAACATTCAAGTCCAGAGAATGAGCATTTTTTTCTAAAGAGTTAGACCTTGAGGTCTTTGCACTTTCATTTGATTGCAGAGGAATTTTGTAACAACTGTACCGATAAGGCTCAGTGATTCTTTTCATGCTTTGATGAATAAAGAAAGGCTGCTAAGTAAAACAAGGAACACTTTCCAAAATCACAGTACATTCCCTCACTGCTTCTTCTGCTTAATGAAGAATTTAGCTGTAATTCAAATGTACAATTTGTATTGCTATTTGTGACTGTAGACAATGGCAGGCCACCCAAATGTGAATTGTTAGCAAAACAAGCCAAAGTTTCTGGCTTACATGTAATGCCAAACAACAAACTAATAATCAGTTTGAGTTTATGTAGAATGGAAGAGATTGAGTAAAATGTATTGAAACATTGACCAGTTTTTGGATTAGCTAATCTTTTTCATCTTGGCCATATAACTGACATGGCCAAGCATGTTTATTAATGACTTCTGCATGGATAAAACCTATTATTGAATATCAGATCCCACCATCCCTCATTACCATCCATTAACTGGCAGTTTACCAACTTTGGCCCAGTTTACACATTCTGGCTACCATAAGGAATAATTTAAAAGAAAGAGAGAGAGAGAAAAGACAAAACAAAAAGTTCTTCTATAACTACTTAGTCAAACTGCTATTTGCTCTTCCTGCTCCCTCCCTCAGATTACAAGAAGTTTACAAGCAAAACGCATTAGCAAAAGAAGCCATTTTATTTGTTTGTTTGTATACTGCTTTTATTATTTTTACAAATAACTCAAGGCAATGAACATATCCAACATACCTTCTTCCTCCTATTTTCCCCCATAACAACAACCCTATGAGGAGATTGGGCTGAAAGAGTGTATCTGAGTCATAGTTATGATGATCAGCTCATTATCAAATATAGCAGCTGCGCTAAAGTCCACATTTTATTACGAGAATCATCAGAAATCTCAAACAAGCCAAATGAGGGATTCTTTTGTAACAGTATCAAGTTCTTTTTTAATATTAAATTGTGCTGCTTAGACACATTTTGATTCTAGTTACCTTAATAGTTTAATAGCAGAACTGGGTCACTGAATACAGATGATATAATGTACCGAGTTACATATTGGAGGGAACTGTAGATTCAGATACAGCTATGAAATTTATTTGCTACTCCTGTCATGCTGAATGATTAAAACTTTCTTCTGCATGAAAAGAACCAAAAAAAGATAACAATTCAGCAGCACAAATAGAATAGAATTTATAGAAACATGAAATCACTTAAAGCCTTCTATCCAGGTGGATAGATCTATTATGTTTTCCTTCTCTGGTTTTAAATTCTCTATATATTTTTCAAATAGGCCTATTTTCATTTTTTTTAAAAAACCCATCAATTGAACGAACCTCTCACCCTCTTTTACTCAAAAGTTCCCCAAATAACTGCAGGAGACTGATAACAATGGCAAGAACAATTACATCCAGCGACTGTTTCCAGCAATTTGTTTTCCTCTCAGTGCTCATTCATTTTGATTAAAGAATTTGCAAGGTGCACTTCAGCACAGCATCAGTGTCATCTTTCCTCCATTTCACGAAGGAAAGCGCTGAGGCCAGCTGTGATATATTATAACATAAGTGAAATCATCTACATAGGGCCACATGCACGCTAAAAGTGTTTCTCCTAATGAGAACCAAACTGCCTTCCAGCCAAGCCCCAGAAAATAATTTAGAGAGCCTGAAAAATCTCAAGTTAAACCAGTGACATAAAGCACAAAGGGTAGATGTCTAATTAGCATTCCTCCCAGGGAGCTAAAAGCAGTAGTAATGCAAAACCGCTACCACTGTTATCACTTACTTTTTCCTTCACCCACCCCTGCTGCCAGTTTCTCTGTTCAGATTCATCAAGCTGAGCCAAGTCAGCAAAGATGCACTGTGTTGTGGACTGGTGCCAAGTACAGTCAGCAGCACAGCAGCGCAGCAACAGCAGCCTGCATTCCTTTGCTAACACAGCAATGCAGATGCTCTAGGGAACTGTGAACTACTGGTAATCTCTGCAGAAGGATGAATCTGCTTGCTCCAGAACCCGGGATCTGAGCTGGAAGCAGTGGAATTGAAACAGGCCAGGGAGGCTCTGCCAAGAGGCTTGTTCCTATTTTCTGTTTGCCGATCCATAAAAAATACATTAATGGCCCAGCAGCCTCGTAAATGATTTATAGTCAGATGTGTAAATTTCCTTCTCCTTGCTGAAAAATGTGGTGATAAACTGCCTAATAAAAAAAACTACTTAAGGCCAAACATGATCAATAATAGATCACGATAGAGAAGAAGAAAAAATTCCCAAGAGGTACAGTGGACAGATGGCCCACGGGGAATAGATGAGCCAATATGGGAACATTAGAATGAAAGTTTTTGTGCATGTGCTAAAAACAAAAAAGATGATGACAAGATGGCAGTGGGATAGATGGGTGAAGAAAATAACCCTGTTATTCATACTGTATGATTTGTTTAATAGACAGCAGAAAGAAACTATTACATTGTAGAACTTTAGGAAAGCCACAGATTCTGAGATGATTAAAACATTTAGATTACTCACAGACCCTAAAAATAGCAACATTTAAATAAAAAAGTGCAAATATAGATATTTTCTGTCTCAGAACAAATATAATAGGGCAATCCTTTTGGAAGTCTTTAAAGAAACTGGAAAAATTCTTTGAAGACAGCAATCCACAAGTGGAGGACCTGTTAGTTTTGCTTTCTCCTGCATTTAGAAAGAAACTTGCCAGTAAATCAAAGCAAAAAGCAAATTAAGACCTGACTATGCTTAGAGATGAAATTCAACTGGTACAGGTATTCCTAACATGGAAAAGATCTTGTTGAACTGCCTGAAAAACATATGCTAAAGGTAATACTGTCAAAAGATAACTCTAAAACAGCACAGCCAATGTCAGTGAATACACATCACTCAAATCTGTAGGTTTCATTTTCGCTACATGAGATATTTAGTTAAATCTGAAGCTATTCCATAGTTTTAATGAAAAGTCAAAGAATTTCTCATCAAAGGAAATAAAAATTCACGCTCATTCCTAAGAAAAACACAGGACAAACTAAACAGCTCTGGTGTTCTCTTTTCCTTAATAGAGGAGGGGCAGTTTCAGAAACTTAAGAGAATCACTGAAAAAAAGATTGAAATAAAATGTTGAACCCATTTACCACATATTTTATCAGCTGTAAAAGTATCACCTGATATATCAGCCTGATATTTTGCCATTTCAAAGATCATTTATAATGAAGGAACTCTGAAGTGTAATGATAACTTGTGTTCATCAGCATAAGAACGAAGAATGAAGGCATCCATTCTGATAGACATTCCTGATGACGTGGAGAGGTGCAAAGAGAATCCAAGAGAAGAAAGAACAGTTCTCCTGATCAAAAATACACTATAGTTACTTCTATGTTTTATAATGCAAACTGACAATTTAGTCTGTTCTTGTCCTCTCTGCAGGTGTGTTACATGCAGGGTTCTTATTTCCATTCCTGCCTCATAAGATTTCATCAATTTCAATAAAAGTAATGCTGTGCTGAAAATGCTTTACAATTTTGCTAATTGTTCTTCTACCTTATTCTTGGGGAACCCTATCCATTACTTTCCATATTTTCTGTATGACATTTTTGATTTAGTATTGAAAGTGGCAGAGTATATTGCTGTGTTGTTTTCTGTCACATATGTTTCTATTACTCAAAAGCCTTCCTGACTACTCACACCTCTCAATCCAAAATGTCCAATAATTTCCACATGTTGTCTTCCTTTGAAATGTAAGTATCACATACAAAGTAGATTGCATACTATTAGAAAGACAGAAGACAAGGGAATCATACTCTTTGACCGTAACTAAATAAAAATAGCAAGAATGCCATGCTCACCTGTGAGATTTTCACCAAAATGTTTTTCGCAAGAAATTTCAAAAGCAAGCAATCTCTCATCAAATTATTTTGAATTGATAACAAATGAAAGGTAAGTAATCTGAAAAGTAGAAGCAATCAGTCAACGCGCAAATATCCCAAAGATTCTAAATACAATCAGATTTGCAGATTACAGGGAACAATTTATAAAAATTTTCTGATAGTCCTATTGGATTTATTGTGACAGTGATTAAAAATTGCAGCTGTGTTTCTTATTTGATTCCTGGCTTCCTCTTTGCATCAAACAAAGTGTGATTATATTTTTTTCTCCAAAGCATCATATGAAAGATCTCTGAGATAGCTTCTCATGACTCTTACAAACTGGAAATCTAAGTGATACTTTCACTTGTGTGCATGTGTGTGTGTGTGAATATATATACAGTATATATCCTTGTATTTCCAAATTCCTATACTTCAGAGTTGAAAATTATCCTCATAGGGATTCAAGAAAAGACTTCTTCTGATTAAGGCTAACTGGTTAATACTTATCTTTGAGCCAATACCATCACTGAATATAAACCCAGTAACCTTAGATAATACAAGGGTATTCCAATCATCCTACATTCTGCTTTTCCTATAGTATAATTTAATGTATGATAGTATAATTTATTTTATACTCCCAAAGTTTTCATTTTCAAAAATTAACTGACTACTGTATTTGGAAATATTACAGTGTATAATTTTCCCACTTTTATGTGGAATTTATAACATAATAGACTATTCTGATATGGGAACCCTGGAAATTTTCTGCCTTATGAGTTAACTTCTTCCCAGTTACTGAAACTAAATGTTAATATTTAGGCCTAAAGAGTTTCAGTTCAATGTTGTACCTTTCAAAAGTATTTCAGAATTTTATTTTGTAACAAGTTTATTCTTACTTTAATTGCAGTATATGCACATCTAGTCTGACACAGGATCCATTCAATGGGGCATTGAAATTGCATGCCAGTATCTATAAAACAGTAGCTCATAAACTGTAGGATGAGTCTTCTTACGGCTTCAGAATATGTGTTTCAACCCCCCGAAATGGTGACAATGTCAAACGCCATCTCGGGGCTGCCATACCTGGGAGGAGGGACCCCTAGTTTGCAAGATGAGTGGTGGGTTGCACGCAGTGTCACAGAATCCATCAGTGGATGTCGGAGGCAGTGAGAGGCACATGCAGGGCAGAGATGACAACCAGCCAATGAACAGCTGATTCCATCTGCCTGATGTCAGCTGACGATCAGCTGATCGTGGTTGCCTGTGGGTCAGCTGGCGATCAGCTGATTGTGGATGCCTGCAGGCCGGCCAAAGAAAAGCTGATTGGACTAGCCGATGGTGGGCTGCTCCAGGGGCAGAAGGGCAGGGCTCCAGCCTTAATTTAAGTCACAATAACTTATAGTATGGGTAGATAATTTTACACCTTGGATTAAGTGTTTCATAAGGATGCCCTTTTGATAGCTTTTTGTATTACTTCAGCAACTTCTGTCATGTGAAACTATATTATACACAAGCCTGAAAGCCATAGCCTAGCTAGAATATGGTCAAACAGAACGGTTTCAAATATGCAAAGGAATTGGACAAAATTAATATGCATAGTGCTTTCTCTTTGTCACCTGTTGAATAGATACTGCACAGGTTGAATTAGAAGATGTATAATTTTAAATCTGAAAGAAGAAACATCAATAACTTGCACTATGTTACTTACAATACTCTGATGATTAAAATGCAAATAACTGGAAAGCTTTTAGTAATGAAAATCAAGGAACACAGTAATATGGGATTAAGGTTAAACATTATTTCAAATTCTGTACTACATAAAATGTAGCAGCTATGCATGGCAATCCCAGCTGTAATAGGTAAACACACATTCTGAACAAGCTTTAAGGGATTCTTCCTTTTAGCCTCAATACAGCAATAAGTAGAAAAATTTCTTATTCCTGTGTATCCATAGTATATATAGTCTAACTTGTACTGTAAGAATAAAATATATAATGAACTAATACATGGCTAACGCTAAACAAAAAGTTGAGATTTGAGTGGATTATGTCCACAAAAAGTTGAGATTTGAGTGCATTTTCGTATGTTTTTCTCAGTGGTATTTCTGACTATCTACTTAGGTTAACTTGCTAAGCAATTACGAAAAAAAGAAATGCAGTTTCTTTTATGATTCAAAATGCATGCAAAATGATCAAGAGACATCATCCTGTTTTTAAGCAACAACTTGAGATATGCACTTTAAAATTCTAATTCAAGAAAAGAAAAGGGAATATTCTGGCTGAATTGTGGTAAAAGTAATTAAGCACTGATTCTTCCAAAAGTCTCCAAAGAAAGTAACAGGGAACTTGTAACCTGAATTTAACAAAACATTGCTACAATCAAAAGAATGGGCAGTGAATCTGAGCCAAAACTATGGACAATGAATTGGGCGAGAGAAATGCTTCAAAAGAATGGCATGAAAACAAGGCACTCTCTGTGTTTTCTGAGAACAGGCCTGTGTTTTCTTTAATACGGTGAAAGGATGAAACCACACTCACTTGTAGCTGATTGGTGTCATGAGACTACTAAAACAGCCAAAGCAACTATAAATATGCCTTCATGCCATTCTTGCATAATCATTGTAGGAATAGCAAAAAAGTTTGACTCCTGCTGCTGAGTGCCAGTTGATTTGACAACAAGGTTCCATTATTTGAGACATTATAAATGAGGAGCAGGCCAATCTGGCATGTATTACCAAGATCTGGATAAGTTTTTTTGGGGGAGGGGGGCTCTTTGGAATATGGCCAGTCAGGTTTAGAATATGGCATCAGACCTTGGCTCACGGGAGAAGGGAAAATGGTGGTTGCCTGGGAATCTCTGGTAGTCATCAGGGATGCTGCTCTACAAGTTGCCAGTTGTGAAACTCTATTCTTGAATTAGTCTCAAAGGAGCAATTGGGATTATAGTTATTGTACCAGCCTCCCTTGCTCTGTGGCAATATCCCTGCCTGAGTACTGAAAGCCATCTCAGGATTGGCAGTGGAGTTTCCCAGATTTATGGTTCTGAGAGACTTCAACTTGCTGTCTCTGGTGTGGATTTCCAAAGTGGCCTGGGAGTTCTTGGCCTCCACTATGGCCATGGGCAACTCCCCGGTTGTTCTTGACCTGACTCACTCTGACTTGTTTTTCTTGTCAGAGTAGTGGCAACATGATCTGAGAGGATAGCTTTCTCTAGTTCCCATGTCATGGCAAGTTCACATTCTGGTGACTTTGAGATTCTCCTGCACTATCCCCCTCTGCAGGGAGGCTCAATCCTTTTAATTGGTCCATCTCCAGTGACTGATGGACCCAACTTGGTTTCTAAGAGAACTGGGGGAACCATACCTGCCAACCTACGACACAGTCCTGCAGAGGGCGCTTGGCAGCAGCTGCCTGGAATAGGGAGACAGCCAGAGCCTTAAAAAGGATTGTGCCCATGCACCCTCTCCTGGCCCATCATTCCTATTACTCCCCATGGCTGAAAGAAGAATTGAGGGAGCCGAAAAGCATTAAAAGATGCCTAGAGTGCTGCTGTAGGCAAACAAAGAATGAACTTGACTGGACAGAAGGTTACTTTAAGGTACACTTTGCGGTGCTAAGGGTAGTAAGGCATCAATACTTCTCTCTTTTTTAGTTTTTCCACAGAATGCTGTCCTGTGGTCCTATTTAGGGTCACCCAGAGCTTCCTTGGAAAGAGTGGCCTGGAGATCCATATTCATGGCCTGCAGAAGAATTCTCCAGGCTTCTGGAAGATAAAATCACTTGGTTTTGATCCCAGTTGGATACCAAACATGGTGCAAGTCTTGTGGAGATGCCCGGAGAGCAAGCTTATCTGGAAATGGTTTGATTCTGTTAAACGTGAGAAAGCAGACAGTGTCCCACAAAATGCAAATGTCACCACCTGCAGATTAAATCCATGCCCCTCCTGGCTGGTTAAGACCGCCCAAGAAGTGTTATGTGAATGAGTCCAAGTGATGGTGAATTCAACCTTGTTGGTAGGGTGTTTCTGGAACTTTTAGAGAGGCACCACTGTGCTCTTTATTCAAGAAGCCATCATTGAACCTTGCTATCTGGACAACTTTGTTCAGTCTCCTACTTCCCCTTTTTGGGAAAGGTGGTTGAGAAGGTAAGTAGTATTCCAACTCCGGAGGATCCTGGAGAAAATTGGTTATCTGCATCCTTTTCAGTCAGTTTCAGGCCCAGCTATGGGATCAAAATGGCACTGATTGCACTCATGGATGATCTCTGGATGGAGTAGGATGGAGGTGGTACATCATCCTTGCTGTTCTTGATCTTTCAGCAGCTTTTGATACTATAAACGGTGGTATTGTTTTTGGGCTGATTTAGGAGTTGGGAGTGGGTGGCAGTTATCTACTTGTTTACCTCCTTCCTCCAAGGCCAGTTGCAATCAATATTAATAGGAATACCACAGGGTTGGTGCATTCTCCTATACTTTTTAAATCTACATGTGCTGATGTGCTGGATGAGATCATCTATCACCATGAGATGAGGTATCACCAGTAAGATGACGATGCCTAGCTATACTGTATATCTCCAGTATACAGTACAGCTGAAGGGTATCCTGTTGTGGACACTTTTTGTGGTGCTTGGAAGCTGTGGGGGCCTGGATGGGGAATAACAGACTTCAGCTGAATCCTGGCAAGATGGAGTGGCTGTAGGTGGGCCCCTCTATATCCGTGAGTTTATAATTTTTGATCTTAGATGGGCTACTACCAAGACAGACTGAGTAAGAGGGCCTTTGCTCAGCTTCATATTGTGTACCACTTACACTGTTTCTGCATTGGGAGGCTCTCCACTTGGTCACCCATGCTCTGGTCATCTCCTGTTTGGATTATTGCCCTACATGGAAAAAGACAAGGCTGCCTAGGGGACCAGCTTCTCTTCTGTTGCCCCTGACCTGCGGAATATTTTCCTCCTGGAAGTGAGGCAGGCCCTCACTCTCCTGGAGGTTAAAACATGAGTCTGAGGCCTTGCGTGGGGAGCCCAGGGAAGAATGCAGGTTGGTTGATGCCTTGAGAGTCCTCCCTTCATCAACTGATTTTTAACAGGGCTTAATTATTCTTACCTCCCTCAAAACATTTTTTTGGGAAATTTTAATTCTTACATTTTAATTTTATATACTGTTTTTATATGCTGACAGTTTGTTATACATGGCCCAGAGGCCATCTTTAAAGAGGATGAGCAGTTCAGACATGTAAAAAATAAATAAATAAAATAAATAAACAAGCAACAGAAAAGCATGTGAGCCGAACTGAAGTAATAGTAAAGAAAAAGATCTAGCAATTTTCTTCTAGTCAGTTCTAGTTAAGAATTCAAATTTATGGAAATCCTCTGTTGCTCTTTTATTTGTTGCCTTGTAGATGTTATTGATAGTGATACATGCAAGTTGGTTTACTCTGATCACTAGAAAATTAAACCAACAGCACTGAAAAATTACAAATGGTCTTGTACACTGTAGGTGTACTTCAGAAATCACATGCACTTATAAGATCTCTCCATTCCCAATATGAAGTGGTATGTAAACTTAAGTAAATAAAAGAAGAAATTCAACTAATGTGTGCATTGTGTTATGTGTTTAATGCCTGCTGAAATGAATGAGAAATTTATAGATGGAAAATTTCACAGATACATTCAAATACTGTACCTTAGAAAAATCTGAATTGTTAAGGTGACTATTGCGAATGAAATAAGGAAGTACTTCTACAGCATTATTAGCAAATTCTGACAGTGGGGGAAAAGGGGCAGAGAGAGAATCATTCAAGATATCGGATGGTAGAAGGTGGGTGACCTGACATATACTCTACAAAGATCAAATAACTTCTGCCAGGAAAAAGATCTATAGAGAAGAAGGGACATGCATAAGTGCTCCAACATGCCTAGCGTCCCTGTCTTAATGTTACCTATTATTCGTATCTATTTCATGTATTAATAATCACGTTTATACTTATATACATTATCAAATGCATGCTTGACAAAATAAATAAATAAGAATCTGAGATCTCTTTTCCCAGAAAAAAAAGGAAGGTCAGGCAAACAAGGCCAGCAAATAATTAAGGCACTTCTATTGTAACAACACCAGTAAGTAAAAAGCGCTTTCCCCCAACTGGATATAAATATTTGCTTATGCCAGTTCATGCTTGAACTATTTGCTACATTCTTCTCTTTGTATTTGTGTTACAAATGTGACCATGGAGCCTCTGCTTCAATTTCATTTATCCACAGCCCCTGCCCAGACACCATATTTAAAGTTTGATTGATGCAAGCTCTTTGGCAAACCATTTAAAGCTTAAAAGTGGCTGGAAATAAACAAACAAGCATAATGCAGACCATTTACTGCATCAAAAGAATGGTACAAAAGTATGTACCAACAACAACTTACGCGCGTAGAAGGATTAAAAATAGTTGTCATAAATTGCAGCAAAAATCCACTCAGACTACACAGAAGACTGAAATTAGGTATCAGAACTAGCAATGCTAAAATGAAACCTAGTATTTATATTTATTTTTTCCTCCCTGCAGGATGCCAAAATGATTATATAGCCTGGCATAAAAATTATAGTATGCAGAATTATACCTTTTAAAAGCTGAAATGAAATGTAACTTTTCCTTGAGAATGAATGTGGCAAATTCACAGAGGTAGATGAGGTTTCATTGCAAAATACCACAGTAAACTGAAACTGAGAACAAAGAGTTGAAAGAAATCAAAAGCAAAGAAAGCATATATAACTTTCACTACTGTCCATTTGGATTTAATCTTTCTCAAATGTCACCTTTACTGCAGCAATTTCTATTTTTACAGGAGATTAAATTGCATTTACTAGAAATTGCATTTAGGTCTGAGACTGTCAGCCTTTAATTATATAATTTTAATCTGAAATGCCATTATATTTTGACAAGGTTCCTTTGGTTTGCATTAGTGATTGATTTTATTGATGGGGTTAAAATATTGTTTGACTGAAAGACAAGACCGAAAGATCCCAAACAAATATATGCATGCTCATGCATGCAAAGCAATAAGAACTCTATTCTGAACCATTTTGACCATTTCAACCTGCTTTATGAAAAGTAGCACCCAATCTGACCCAACTAACTTAGAATTCTGAGAGGTGTGATCCAATGTGACCATGAGATTAAAGAAGGTCATTGGAATTAAAGACTTCAATCCAGAAAACCTTCCTTGACCCTTTAAGTTTCAGTTTCTGCATAGTGAGTTAACAAAAAGAATGGACCAGTTTAATTGGATTAGGGAATTGTCAATAGGCAAAGAGGTACATATTCTTTTTTCTATCATTGTAATAGAAGGAATGGATACAAGTCCAGAGCTAATGGCTGTTGATTAATATAACAATTATCTACCTGTACTGTGCATTAAACTAAAACACTAGAACTTGTCACTAGAATGAATAAAATGCAGTAGAGGGAAGTTCCCTGCAGGCGGGTTCCAGCACGAATTCAAAAGCTCAGAGGAATAAACCTCTGGTCCCCGTGATCGACCCAGATTCGATCTTGCAACATTATTCTGGGACACATATATTTGCCTTCATTCGTAATAATTATTCTCATTCAACTTAATAAAGGAAATATTTTTCAACCATTTCAAAGAAAAAAGAATTGCAGATGAATTCTTAAAAAAAACAAAGTAATGTTCTTGTACTTAGCTTAGTTCTGAAGTTACCATGTGTGACTGTGTTTTTTAGTTACAATCTCATCATAAATTTGAATCATTCCTGGATCCCCACACTTCAGTTAAATCTCAGATGCGATACCAGAGAAACCTCTTCCATCAGACTTTTAATGGCATTACTAAGAATCGTGTCCTTGAAAATATTGCAGGATTTCTTCTTCCTCTGCACTGAGAAATCTTCTACCTTTTTTCTGCCAAATTCAATGAAGTTTTGAAATATCATTTGAACCCAATCTTTCTAATTTACCTTTAAAGTTCAGTTTATCATTTAGGACAACTCCAAGAACATCAATTTCCAGGAGAGAAAAGAAGGAAATTTTCTCCTTCTCTTTCCTCCCTGGTACTTGTCAGAAGCCCATAAGAACATTTTGCTCAAATGCAATGCTAGTGATGTATGATAGTTTGTACATCAGAGAAAGAACTGGAAATAAATTTGGTCAGTGACTGTAGCACTACTATGGTGTTTTCAGACTTTTACATTATATTTAAAGCAGTTTGGGAATGCTTTAATAGGTAAGATCATTTTTCTTCAATAAGAGGCTTTCCTTCTAAGACAATGAGCAAGCTAAAATTCAAGCCTTTATTGTCAATGCACAACATGTGTATGATGGGATTGGATGAGCCTCGGTTAGTACAGTCCCCCCCCCTCCCCAAACCACAAAATACAACACAGCTATCCTTGCTGCAATGCTATGTTGGATGTGACGTGGCCACTGTCTGGATAAAACAGACTACTTACCTATCAAAAATGTGTGTTGCAAAGCAGTCTATGCTTATTTTTATTATCTTTTTTTTTTTTTTAGCATTTTGCTATCTTGTAATGATTTGCTCCAATTTTCATTCTAAGTTTTTTAATAGGTTTTTTTTTTTTTTTTTTTGAGAGGGAAGAAAATTTTGTAGAACAGCAAATATGGCAAAAGTATGAATGTTTCCCCCATTAAATAAGCACTTCAACTTCATATGTATGCTCAAGAAAGACAAATAACTTCTTCCTGCTTAATATCTGAGTAATTCTGTTCCAAAACCCAAATCTCTGCCCCCCCCAATGTATGGATCCAGCTTTGCCTTTCTCCACATCTAATGCCAAGAACCCTGTGATGTCTCTAAGCAGAGCAGCTTTAGAACGCTGGGCTACTAGGCAGGCACAAGCTTTGGTGAAGGTTATTAGTGGCTCATTACTCCTTTCTGGGCAGAAGCCAAGATGCAGGAGTTTGCAAAATTACTGAACTCAGCATTTCTCTTCTGCTGGAATGACATCTACAAATAAGCTGCCCCTCTGTGCTTGATACCTGTAGCTTTCTGCAGTGAAACCAAGAAATAAATGAACCAGTTTTGGCATACTAGTACATACAAAATTTCATAATGATTAATAATACTAGTAAAATAAATAAGGGGTTTTTGCTGTATGGTGGGGAAGAGGAGGGGTAGGATGATGTTTCTCATCACTTCAAGTTGCTTTTTTAAGCAAGTTTTCTTCGTTCCATTTTTCAAGCACTATTAAGTATTAATGTTTATAGATTTTTAAAAACTTTATAAAACATTTGAATGACAAAACAGATACCTCTTCAAATGTTATATCATTACTTTCCTTCCTTGTTTTGTTTTAGGAAAATGGGACATACTGTATTCTTCTTGCCAACGGTAGTATAAAGATAATGACATCTGCCCCTCTCATTTAGAGAAAAAGAGAAATCAAGAATTTGTCCATACTTGCCAAGACTGACCAAAGAATACAAGTATATGGGAGGAGCAGGAAGCTAGCTGAGGAGCTCAGTGGCTCATGAGGTTAGGACACTGAACTAACAATTGGTAAGCTCTTGTTCAAGACCTGGTTTCTGCTGTGGGACTGGGTGAGTTCCTGTCACAGGCTCCAGCATCTGCCAATCTAGCAGTTCGAAAGTGGGTGACCTCAAGTAGATAGAAGGGTACCATTTTAGTAGGCAACTTATCAGGGACATGAAAGAAGCCCACCAGGCAACAGTGATGTCACTGTTCAATCATTTCAACCTGGAAGCACTTCGATGCTCCCAACATGAATATTATAGTAGGAAGCTAGCCTTTTGTACCGTGAGGCAACATCAACTTATGTACCTATACAACTTTTGCAGGCTTGCCTTAACCTGGCTCTAAAATTGCCTATCAGTGTTTTAGCTAAATCTAATACAGATATAAACAAAACATTCACCCAGCCTTACTTATAACATGCTTATGAAGTGTTCTGGCATTATTATTGGGCCAATCTTATTTGGTCAGTCACTCTTAGCCCAACCCACCTCATAGGGTTATTATTGGGAAAACAGGAGAAGGAAGGAGCATTATGTATGTTTGCTGCTTTGAGTTACTTATAAAGTAATAAAGGTAGAATAAAAATCTAATAAATAAATAAATAAATAAATAATTATCTCATGAAAATAAGCCTGGGGTTTATTCAGTGGCGGTATTTAGCCGGTTCGCACCAGATCGGGCGAACTGGTAGCAAGGATTTGGCATGGGTCACCAAACCGGTAGTAAGTTCTGGCTGGCCATGCCCCTGACCCGATTGCTCCTGGCTCGCTTGCCCCACCCGCCTGATGCTCACTCACCCTGCCTGCCTGACGCTCGCCCCTTAAAGTATTTCTGTTTTTTCCCTTCCGACAATCAGCTGTTCATACGATCAGCTGTGCCACGATTCCCCTTGCTGAGGCCCAGGAAGGCAAAAAATAGAGGGAGGAGCTCAGCCCCCCCCTCCATTTTTTGCCTTCCTGAACCCCCAGAGGAGCCTTCTGGGAGCAAAAACGCCTCCCAGAGGCTCTTCTGAGGCCAGGAAGGTCCCAAAACAGAGCATGGATGGGTGCTGTGTGCCCCTCCCATGCTCTGTTTTTTTTCTTTCTGAGCCCTACGCGAGCCTTCTGGGAACAACCCCCCCCAAAGGCTCTTCTGAGGCCCAAAGGCCCCAAAAACGGGTGGGGGGTGACTTCAAAACAGCAACAAAAGCCCTGCCCACCCAATCACATGGCCACGCCCACCAAGCCACACCCACAGAACTGGTAGTAAAAAAATTTGAATCCCACCACTGGGTTTGTTTATTCCAATCCATGAAAGGTAAATAGGGAATATCAATCTGATTTATTATACTATGGATTATATGTATATTATAACTATTTGCTTATATATACTCTTCTCTTAAATGCTTGTTTTATTGCCACATAAAAGTGACTAATAAAGAGGATAAGTTTTATTTGCCAGATTGATAATGCAATCCTATATGGGCATACTGAGAACAGTTTTCCATAGGGCTGAAAGACTGCATGGGAAACTAATTTAAGCAACATCTCCTAATACCTGCTGTAAGTTATTGTCTTTGACCAGAGATTCCAGCTTCAGAATATAGGTTTCAGTAGTATATATTTTTGCTGGTTATCAATGATAAAGCATACAAACAATACGAATCACTTTTATTAAACCTCTACCGTTTAACAGTATAACTATGCTAACCTCTTATACTCTACAGAGGATAATAAAAATATTTTTTTTTTATTATGGTTAACTAAAGTCAGAAGAACCATATGCCCAACTGGTGCAAATTCACAGACTAGAAAAGATAAAAATCTGCTCAATGTGTGAATTTGAGTTTTATATCTTGTAGAATAATATCATGAGATTATATTAGAACCTTGGAAGATGTAAAAATATTTCACCACAGTAATGTAAAAAACTGTTACAACAGTAAAATAATAGGCTTCAAAGTATTTGTAAGGAGGCATCTTAAAACAGCCGTTATCAGCTGGCATGAGTCACAGATCAAACACAACAAAGGACAACAAAACAAAAATTGTGTGAGTGGTCAAAATATGGAACATAAATATGCATGCATGAAATAGAGCAGGAAAGAAATGACACAGAGATGAGCCAAAAACACGGATATGAAAATACCAGGCAGATAGCTAGGCACAAAGCCAAATGACAAGTCCTATGCCAAAATAAATTTTATTTTGTTAAAGAGAGTAAAAGGCCTGAGTGGATCTCTAAGTATATGTAACCTGTGATTCCTTTGCAGCTGCATTAAATAGAACCAGCAGAAAACAAGACTTGGCTCTTGATGCTGTTACCAAAGGGGCAAGCAAGCCTACAATTGCAGTTTACACTACAATATATGTAGATTTAGAAGAGGTGATGAAGATCTAGTTTTCTATACACTTTGCCTGAGATTCTTCAGAACTTTAAACACAGAGAGCCTAAATACATGCTAAATTTCATTTTAGATCCAGGCTTAATATTTCACGTTAATTTGCCTTTAATCTTCTTGTTTCTCATTACCAACTGATTTTCATAGCTGGGAAAAGAAAAGACAAAGGGCAAAGGGTAGGAATGACAGGAAAGCATAGTAAGGGCAGATAGTATTGTTGACAGCATCTGATCCACCAGATTAATGTATTTCTAAGAAGATTAACCAAATCCCAAATGCTCTGTGACAGGTCTCTCCTGTAAGCTTCTTGCTCCATCATGTAAACAAAGGCTTCCTATTAAATATATTTCCCTGAACAAAGACTCATTGCAGATAGCCGGTCAAAATGTTCATCATTTCTCTATACTAATAGAAAAACCAACATGAAAAAAGTCATAGAAGGCAGAAAAACAAAAAACAGAAAACACAGAGAGCTTTGAATATATAAAAATAATTATTTCATTCATTTCCTCTTTTGCTTATTTCTGCCTAGTATTATCTAGGCCTCTAGGTCTCTGGAAACGGGAGGGCAAATAGGCACAAAAAACCAGAACCACCTTAGTAGAATCAGTAAGCAGACTGGCTCTGTGTGGACAGGGCCATGAATGACCTCCTCAGGCTTTAGCTATACAAAATATCCTCCACAACAACAGCTATAACCCTTAGCAAATGAGGGGAAATACCAATAAAAATCCATTAAAACAAACGAAACCTGATTCCACAAAAAATAAAGAAATCACAGCCCTGCTGAGCCTTCTAGACCCCCTCAATGAACATTTCTCTCATAATGTAATTATGTAGTTAAAATTATATAGATATAAATCTCTTTGCCACAGATTTGGTTAACTAAAAAAAAAGAAACTCAATATTAAATTATGCAGAGGAGAGCCATTTTGGCAGTCAGTGGCTCCTATTAGTAGCAACTTTTTATGGATAAATCTACTCAGATATGATTTTGAGCATCATTCATTTACATCCATATAGAGTTTAGCAATACAGATCTCAATAACTCATAATGGGGTTTTTTGTACCAACTTAACATTATGAACTCGGGGCATTTATTTATCTATCTATAATAGCTTCACACCAACTCCTGTTCATGCATAAATATGTAAATGTTTTTTATTCCCAAGTGGGACTACTAAGGCTCCAGGAAAGTGACTAAGCCCAATGATATTTTCAAGTTTTTAGGGAAAGGTGTACACATCCTGATTAATGGCTGAGAATCTTTACTGATCCTAAAAATACTTATGTAGTAATACACATATCTGTCTTTAAGGTGCCACAAGACTCTGTTGTCTTTGCTGTAACTATTTCACCTACTACCATTTTTAGAACTGCAAAATTATTTTTGGCTGGGCTGCTATGCCTTTGTGTGGGGGGAAAAAACATTGAAATGATAAGTTGATTGACAACCCAAACTCCACTGAGAAAATTACTTTCAACGATGGGTGCCATTTAACACTGTTTTCCAGGGAGAGATCTGAAGTGCCCTTTGATTATTCCATTATATATAATAAAAAGTGGAGAGGATGAGTGTTTCATTTATATGATAAAGCATGCTCTAAACCTAACTCTTGAACAATAATTTACACATTCGGATGGAGAATGAAGAAGTCTATATTACACCAGTAGAATTTCTCTGTATATCTTTATGTTGGGTTACAGGGATCAGTTTATTTCGTTTCATAATACTTTAAATTCTGAACAAGAATTAGTCAGAAATTCTGGTTGTGACAAGTCTTATTTTGATGAAATAGGTTCACATTAAAAAGATGCCATTCCTACCACCAGATAAATTAGATAATATTAAAAATAAGGACAATAAGTGTTTAATACATCCCAAAATGGAAAATCCCAAGTATCTGAATTTAAAGTCACAGCTACCTGCAATGTGAAAACAAAAAAAAAAACAAAAAACAAAGCAGACAATGTGGAAAATGTTATATCTTCACAAAGCCTGACTGCTCCTGTATCACATCTTCTTAAGGATACCTTATCCTAGACATTTAGCAATATATTATAATGATTTTGTTGTTTTGTACAGTGTTCCTCTTTGCAATGGATATCTGGAATAAAAATTTAATGTTTTCAAAGAACTTTATTAAAAATGAAAAACAGGAGGGTCAGCTAAAGTATTCTACATAGAGTTAGTTAATATTTCAAAGGACAGATTCAACCGGGAAAAAGGAAACCTGAGCTGACACTGCCCAAGCATACAATTTTGTTATTTGGGGACAGAGAAATGTCAGAAAGAATGCATTAATACATTAAGAAGACAAATAAGGAGATATGGATGAATTAAATGTTAATTTATCCATTCAATTCAGTTAAGTATAAATATAATACCCTGGATAGATATGACTCTCTAAATAGACTCATTAAATTCTTGTAACTGTTCAAAACAGAACTGCAATAAACAATAGCATTAATAACAGCAACCTGCATCGTTTAGTGAAGCATTTTATTCAGGTAGTCCTCAACTTACAACAGTTCATTTAATGACCGCTCAAAGTTATAATGGCCCTTAAAAAGTGAGTTATGGCCATTTTTCACACTCATGAGCATTCTGCATCCTTCTGACAAGCAAAGTTAATGGGGAAGCCAGATTAATTTAACAAGTCATAAAATGGGATAAAATTAACTTACAAATTTCTCACTTAACCGAAATTTTGGACTCAATTGTGGTCATAAGTTGAGGGCTACCTGTATCTCAACAGATTCATGAAAATCTAGTCTTAAGTCATGTGGTTGCCAACTATTTATAAACATATATTTTGTCGTATTTTTTCTTTAATCAACTTTATCAAGTTTCAAAGAGAAATAAAATACAAAATAACAAAAAAGAAAAAATTGTGACAAAAAAATAAAAAATATTTCCAGCTTTTTAGTAGATATAAATATACAGTATATGCCCCCCACGCATGCGCGCCAGATACCCGACAATCAGCTGTCAGGCAGGTGGCGGGCATGCATGCGCAGTGGGACTCTTCCGGACGACCTCTCGCGTGCCGGCAGAAGTGGCTCTGCGTGTCACTTCTGGCACGCGTGCCATAGATTCGCCATCACGACTCTAGCCTCTACATTGAATGTTTAAGCCTTACTTATACATGAATACAGACATTAACCTCAAATGCCATTTTTCTTAATCTTTTAATTTAAAGTTATTAGTGTTTGATTATCCTCACCATCTCTCCCCTCTGCCACCTTTATGATTGATAAAAAGCCTTCTTACAACTTGCAGTTGCCCTGTGGAATTCCCCATCCTGCCAAAAGTAATTTGCATTTTTCAGATGCTCTTGATAATCTCATAGCTATTAACACTCCATGAGAACAGATTATAATGGTCATAAACATCATTATTCATTTTTAATTTTAAGACAGCTCTTAAGAAGTCTCTGAGGCAATGCTCCCATGGGGCTAGGCATTTTATAGGTATCATGAACCCAAAAGAAACATTTCTACCTTTTCAGCCTGTTTGCTCATAATACTGCTATATATATTTATCATCTGCAACCTATGAACAGAAGACCATCCTACTGAGATTCAGAGATGGTCTTTTCCTCAGCTCAGAAATGGTTTGCATTCTGTACACATAGTCCTCGAGAAACGACAGCCACTTAACATTCAATGTTATGATGGACACCCCAAAACTACATGAGATTCAGTTTCAAAGTTATGAAAGCTACAGTGCCTTGCAATCACATTCACTCTTACAACAGATCACAGGGATGGTTCAGAACCACCACCATCCCACCTGTCTTCGGCCACCCTGCTCTAATTGGATGCCACAGTGCTTGGGCCTTCTCCCCATAACCGTCATTACTTGAGGCACTTCATTTAATGTTGTCCTGACTTTCTTATATTTTATGGTTTATTAGTTTATAATATAATATGCAAAGAGAATACAAAAGCAAATATTAGGGAAATTAGGGAAGGAAAAGGGAAAGTGAATAGTGGGGGAAAGAAAGGGAAAAAGGAAAAAAAGGCACTGTCTTCTGACTCCTTTATGCAGTTGAATAAGCCATTAAGATCTATGCTCAACTTTTTACTTTTCCATAATAATAAAAACTAACCATTTCTGTAATAACAAATCTATCTAATCAGTAAAACCCAAGATCAATGGCTTCATCTTTTTCCACCTCAAGCACAAAGTCCAGAAGTGGTTTCAAAGTTGAAGTAAAGATATTTGTATTTTTTTCTTTAATCAGAGCAGTCAGTTTAGCCACCATCTCTGCTAACTCCAACAGTTTGTGCAGCCATTCATCCATTGTGTGCGTCAAGATGACCTTCCATTTCTGTGCATAGAGTAGTCTTGCTGGTGTCAGCATATATAACATCAAAGTTCTGAATTTTTTCCCAGGTTTTGTTTCATTAAACCCAAAAGAAAAGCCTCTCGTTTTTTATTATATTCACTTTAAAAAAAATTCTGTATTAAGCTATGAATCCTATTCCAATATTTCTTTGCTTTATCACACATCCACCATAGATAAAAAGTCCCTTCTTTACATTTACATTTCCAACATTCATTTGAGGTACCTTTATACATTCTTGACAATTTATCTGGATGTTAATGTTGTCCTGACTTACAACCCTAATGGGCAGCCTCCATTACGATTGTAACTCAAGGACTACATGTACTTTTAAAATGAAAAACACAAACTTTCAAAAAGCCACAAATCTCTTGAAGAATCAAAACCTTTCATTTAAAAGAAAATTCTACCTTTTGGAAGTCAGTCCCTAGTCTTTAAAGATTACACTATATTTTTTATTAAATAAAAAAAATTTTTAAATTTTTTTTCATTTTTCCTTTTTTTCCCTTTATCGAGTTACATTAGTAATACTGTTGTAGGATCTGCCTATGCTTATTGTAAACAGTGGAATAAATATTTAGATTGATTAAATTATGTAAGCACATGGTTTTTTTAAAAAGAGATCAGTTATATTTCAACAATCAGTAGACAACCTGTAGCCCCAGCCTAAAAGTTATTTTCAACCTACTTCTCAAAAAGATTGGCATAATTTCCATATATTCTGAAGCAGGAAATATTTTAAAACTCTATATAAATCATCACTTTAAAATGCTACTAAAATTTCCATCAGTACACATGGACACTGCTTCTCCAAGGCTCGTGTGATTTCCCCCAATCCAATTTGGCCAAGCTTTGCAATCTATCTTGCAAAGCCGGCATATACAGGTAGTCCTCGACTTACAACCATAATTAAGCCCAGAATTTATGTTACTAGGTGAGAAATTTGTTAAGTGAGTTTTACCCCATTTTATGACTTTTCTTGCCACATTTGTTAAGTGAATCCACTGCAGGTGTTAAATTAGTAACACTGTTGTGAAGTGAATCTGGCTTCCCCACTCACTTTGCTTGTCAGAAGGTCTCAAAAGGTGACCATGTGAGCCCAGGACACTGGAACCGTCATAAATGTGAGTCAGTTGTCAAGCATCCGAATATAAATCACATGCCCATGGGGATGCTGCAACGGTCATATGTCAGTGGTGGTATTCAACCGGTTCCTCCCGGCTCTGGCACAAAAAGCATTTGATAATGTGAATTGGCGATTCATGTTGTTATTGTTGGAACAGATGGGGTTTGCCAGAAAATTTATTCAAGCAATAGAAGCCATATACTACAAGCAAACGGCAAAGGTAATGATAGAGGGAGAATTGACAGACTCTATTAAAATAAGAAAAGGAACAAGACAACGGTGCCCACTATCATCTTTGCTATTTGTGTTAACTTTGGAAGTGCTAAATAGAAATATTAGAGACAAAAAGAGTATAAAAGGAATGAAAATTAAAAAGGAAGAATTTAAATTGCAAGCCTTTGCGGATGACTTGGTTTTTATCTTAGAAGACCCTTTAGAAACATCACCAAAATTACTGGAAAAGATAGAGGCATATGGCAAGGTGGCTGGTTTGAAAATTAACAAAGATAAGACAAAGATTTTTACAAAGAATATGTTATCAAGACAAAAGGAAGAATTGGCAGATCTATTGAAAATTCAAGTCACGAATAAGATTAAGTATTTGGGGATACATCTCACAGCAAGATGTAGTACATTAAAAGAGAACAATTACATTAAACTTAAGCAGCAGATAGCTCTTGACTTGGCGAAATGGGAAAATCTACAACTGTCATTAATAAGGAGAATTTCAACAATCAAGATGAATATATTACCCAGAATTCTATATTTGTTTCAAAAAATTCCAATTAGGCTTGGAAAAGACTATTTTGAAGATTTAAATAAAATTGTCTTGAAATATATATGGCAAGGTAAGAAAGCAAGAATAAAATTAAAACTTTTGCAAGACGCTATAATTAGAGGAGGATTTGGATTGCCTAATTGGGAGTTGTATTACCAAGCTACAAATTTGATGTGGGTTAAGGAATGGATAACATTAAGAAATACTAGATTGTTGACATTAGAAGGACATGACTTGTTGTTGGGGTGGCACGCTTTTTTATGGTACAAGGGAACTAAAATACAGGGATATTTTAGAAGACACCATATACAGGAGTCTTTGTGGTTAAATTGGGAGAAGACTAAAAGACAATGTTATTTGAAAATTCCAGTCTGGTTATCGACTATAGAAGCATTTTCTTATCCTATAATATATAAGAAGGAACAAACAGTTAGATATGGGGAAATATTGCATGAAAAGGGTGAACTTAAATCGATGTAAAATCTAGAGGAAAAAGGTATAAAGATGAATTGGTTTTCATATGCGCAAATACATTCAAGGTATGATAAAGATCTCAAAACAGAAGGATTCTATGACAAATTGACTGACTTAGATAAGATTTTGACAGGTACTGATGAAAAGGTGATTAAAAAACTGTACGGTTATTTATTAGAAATTAAACTAGAAGAAGAACAAGTTAAAGAAACTATGATTGCTTGGGGGAAGAATTTTGGATATGGGATTGATTTAGAGAAATGGCAAAAATTGTGGTCTCAAAATTATAAAATGACAATGTCAACAGCATATAACTAAAATTTGTATAAGGTGTTTTACAGGTGGCATTTCCCCCCGACAAGAATAGCAAGAATGTTCAAGAACAAATCTGAAAAATGTTGGAAATGTCATCAGATACCTGGCTCATATTACCATATGTGGTGGACTTGTGCGGATGCTAGAAAATACTGGACCAGAATCCACATGTGGTTGGAAAAAAAGACAAAATAACATATAGATTTGAAACCAGAGATATTTTTATTGGGAATTTTACCTGATACATATAGCAAAGATTTGAAATACCTGATTGTAAATGTATTAACAGCGGCTAGGATTGTATTTGCTAAAAACTGGAAAAATGAGAAAATACCATCGCAGGAGGAAATTATTAAGAAAATATTGGAATGTGCTGAAATGAGTAGATTGACATTTGAAATTAGACAGTAAGAGGATAAACAATTTTATAAAATTTGGGACCTTTTCTAGCATGTTTGGTGCATACTTGCACGCAAAGTGTGTGCATCTGTGCAAAGCGCGCCCACCAAGCCACGCCCACCGAACCAGTGGCAACAATATTTGAATCCCACCACTGTCATATATGTGAAAAATGGTCCCAAGTCACTTTCTCCAGTGCTGTTGTAACTTCAAACGGTCACTAAACGAACTGTTGTAATCGAGGACTGCCTGTAGTTTTATGCTAGTCCAGTATGCTAATGATTTACTTATCACTGCCCCATGCCTTCCTGCTTGCTTAGATGCCTCCCTAAGGAATAACTACACTTCATTCAGTCTACTCATTCCTTTAGAGTAGATTGAGACAATTATGATAGCTTATATAAGATTACTGTCATCAAGTCCTTAAATTCTTTTTATATATAAATTCAGTCTCACTGTCTGAGATTATGGGGCTTTTTTTTAACAATCCAATATACTTTTAGTAAGTATG
The DNA here is from genome assembly GCF_049901735.1 of Notechis scutatus. NCBI lineage: Eukaryota > Metazoa > Chordata > Lepidosauria > Squamata > Elapidae > Notechis > Notechis scutatus. Next base: position 26,719,787 of record NC_142013.1, on the reverse strand, counting down.
TCCAAATAAATATTCAAAAGTGACTTACCTACTTTTTCTTTTTCATTTCTAGCTTTCATAGTTGCATGTTATCTGTAGAAACATCATTGCCTTTACTAATCTGATCTTCGTATCTTGGAAATGTCCTTATCTTTTCATGAACTCGTCTACATTTGTCTTACATTCCTAAGTTTTCTACTGTTTTCACTTCTTTGCAATCAGATGTACCCTCTGTAACCCTACTGGTTGACATTACTGTTGTCTTATTAATACTCACCATTAATCCACCTTCTATTTTCATTTCATAACTGACTCTATTCAGTTTTTTTTATTTTGTTTTTGCTTTGTTTCTGTTTTTAGAAAAAAAATTGTGTTGTCTGCATCCCTCAAACTGTTTAGTGTTTTGACCTCCAATTTTGATTCCTGTTCTCATATCTTATAGTCCTGTCATTTATATATTTGCTGAATAATTTAAACAGATAGGTGGACTATAAGCATCCTTGTCTGACCCCTTTCCCTATTCTGAACCACTTTTGTTTTTCTAAATTTAGTTCTTATAATAGCTTTTTGTAAAGATTCCTTGGAAAAATAATCAAATGTTCTATTACATCCTTTATATTTAGATGCTTCACATATAAAGCATGAGTTACAGAATCAAGTCTTCCTTTAATCAATGAAGAAAACATGAACCATTTCCTTGTAATTTTTTTTTTTTTGCTCTTTTCATTATTAATCTTATGTCTAATCACAAGTTACTGAAATCTACCTATTCATTTGTCATTTCTCTAAATGTATTTCTATTGTTTTTTGTAAGATTTTACACCAAATTTTACTTTCATGGGGAATTACTAGGATTAGCATTTAATGCAGGCTTTTGTGTCTTCCTTCTTGGCAATGAGCATATATGAATAATCTTCCAACTTGGATAAAATGAACTAACTCTCCCCAATACTTTTCATATGGATTGCTTTCTTAAAAATATTTTGAACATTACTTTGTAAGTAAATTAAATTGTAGCATTTTCTCTCTAATGCTAAGCTTTAAGAAAAGTAAACGAAATGGCTAAACAGTGCTAATCTTTGGAATATGCTAATACTTAAAATGTGTCATGTAACCTGTAATCTGAATCTCCAAACAGATTTGGAGAAACTAGGAAAGAGATAGCATTTGGCCTCCAAATCTAATCATCTGGAACATAGGTAGGAGGAAACTAAAATTTTCCCTTGGCAATTATTTTCAAATCCCTCCAAAGATAGCTGGCTACTTATAGTCTTTGTTTTATAATTAAAATGCTTCTCCACAATGAAGACATATATATATTTAAAGAAAAAGATGTATGAATTTTGAAATAAGAGTCTATAGAATATGTTGGTTCTCTTAAATTAAGAAATGATTATGAAATCTAATAATCTAGTCAATTATATTCTAGTCAATTATATTCAGAGCACCTAAAAAAGAAAATGGTTCTCTTCTGAAATTAATATTTTGACCTTTTCCATCTAACTGAGCATATGTATATGAATCCATTTCAATTTCTAATTTGTACATTTAAAACTTATGTTTTTCAGTTTATCCCTAATTTCTAATTTACATATTTAGAAACTTACATTTTTTCAGGAACTCTCTCCATTGCTCACAAAATCATGTCAAATCTGACTAGATGTTGTTACATGTTCTCATATTCCATGTCAGGCTGAAGTAATTCAGATAATTCTTTCAAAATAATGTTTATGTCTCAAGCCTAGTCACTAAGCTATTAATGAGGAAAATAATACAGAAAAGCAGAGCACATATGAGCTCACCCACAGAAGAGAAACATTGTTTTCCCAAAAAGTCTAAAGCAAAAAGAAAACCAAGAAAAACTATTCTCTTCCAGTTGAAAATTCCTGCTGAAGTTACCAATTTGAGTTGGTAGGCTAAGTGTTTGTTCACTAAGGGGCATTTTTTGCCAGAAAATGGAAGTAAACCCTGCTTTCTGAAAAAAAATGTAAATCAGAGTTATATGACCATAGGATACTGCAAACAGCTATATATGTGGGCCAGTTGCTGAATGCTCAAAATACATCAAACATCAAGCAAACATCAGAACTTGGAATCTGGATCATCAGTCCCTTTTTCAAGGTCTGTTATAACTTCAAACAGTCACTAAGCAAGGCTACCTATATTCCATTCAAATTACCACAGTCATCAGAGAAAGGGCGTTGGTACTTACCTGATACGCCCGTTCTCTGTGAGCTGTTCAGAGCATCCAGAAGTGGGAGGTGCTTCAGTCTCTTCTGGAAAGGCTGGGCTTAAAACTCCGGGACGCTCCTCCTCCTCCACGGGACACCTCCCCAGCGTCCCCCAGTTTTGCGAACACTGAGTGCCAAAGTCTGGAACTCATCACCTAATCTAGATCCCTGACCGGAACGGAACACCACCAGATGGAAAGAAATGGGTGGGGCTGGATGCTCTTCATAGCTCACAGAGAACGGGCGTATCAGGTAAGTACCAACGCCCTTTCTCCCATGAGCTGTTCAGAGCATCCAGAAGTGGGACATACCAAAGCTTGGCTTGTCCTTAGGGAGGGACTCCGTCTGGATCAAAATCCACTCCTAAACTCTGTGGACCCTCTGCAGGACTCTTCTGCCAAATGAAGCGTCTGCTGAGGCATAGACATCAATTTTATAATTTCTGACAAAGGGCGATAATTTCTGACAAAGCCCAAGTTGCCGCTCTGCAAATTTCGTCTATGGAAGCCCGTGTGGCCCACGCTGCTGATGTTGCCACACTCCTTGTTGAGTAGGCTGTAATGCCCTTAGGAACTGAAATGGACTGGCATTCGTAACTTTTAGCTATGGTGGCTCTCAACCATCTACCAATGGTCGTCGACGACACCTTGTGTCCTAAAGTAGATGGGTTGAAGGATAGGAATAGAGCTTCAGATTTTCGAATTGCCGCCGTGCGGTCTAGATAGATGCTTAACGCCCTTCGAACGTCAAGTCGATGCCATTGATGCTCCAGTCTATGAGATGGTTTCGGACAAAAATTTGGAAGCACCAACTCCTGAGCTCTGTGGAAGACTGATGCTGCCAATTCAGAAATCCTCCTTGCTGATGTGATCGCAATTAAGAAGACCACCTTATATGTCAGGAATTTGAGACTAGCGGTTCTTAAAGGCTCGAACGGGCCAGTTGTAAGTGCGGTTAACATCTTGTTGAGCTCCCAAGTGGGATAGCGGTGAATTACAGGAGGTCGTAAGTTTGCAGCACCCTTAAGAAAGCTGCGGACATGTGGATGGTGCGCTATGGAACGAAGGTCACCCCAGGATATCACCAAGGCTAAGGCTGCCAGCTGTCTGCGTAAAGTATTTGGAGATAGGCTCTTGGTCAACCTCTCCTGTAAAAAGTCCAATAATTGTCCTATTGATGGGGCGGTTGGGTCGATCTTAGACCCCCGGCACCAGCGACAGAAAGCGGACCACGTGGCCTCGTATATACGATTTGTTGAGGACCGTCTGGATGCTTGTATGGTGGCAATGACATCCTCTGAAATCTGTTGGGTCCTTAAACGGCTCTGCTCAACCTCCATACGGCTAGGCTGAGCCATTGTGGGTCGGGGTGAAGTACCGGCCCTTGCGAAAGGGAAACCCTCGACGGTGGAATTTTCCAAGGTTGTTCTCTCAACAGGTCCTGTAAGTCCGCGAACCACGTTCGCCTGGGCCAGTAAGGGGTGACCAATATCAATTCCGCTCGTTCCTCCTGGATCAACCTGGGTATTACAGGGAGTGGAGGAAATGCATGTAGAAGTCTGGGAGGCCACTGACATCGCAGGGCGTTGACGGCCTCCACCCCCTGAGTTGGGTACCTTGAAATATACCGGGGTAATTGGGCGTTATGGGGAGAGGCAAATAGATCGATCACCGGTTGCCCAAACCTCCGCACTGTTTCCTGGAAGAAAGACGGGTGTAGGCGCCACTCTGTCTGATCTATCGTGGCCCTGCTGAGCCAGTCCGCTTGTGTGTTTAAGGCCCCTGCTACGTGCTCTGCCTTGAGCGAAAACAGATTGGCCTTGGCCCACTTGAACAACCTGGCTGTCTCCAGCATCAGAAGTTTGGAGTGGGTACCCCCGTCTGTTTACATGGGCCTTGGTTGTGATATTGTCTGTCAAGACCAGAACATGGTGTGATTGGAAAAGGGGTAGAAAACTGTGTAACGCCAGATGAACTGCTCGCAGCTCCAACAGGTTGATGCTTTGGGATTGTTCGGAAATAGTCCAACTTCCCTGTGCAGTGTGGGATTGGAAGTGAGCTCCCCATCCTACCAGGCTGGCATCGGTTGTGATCGTTGCCCTGCAAGGTTCCTTGAAAGGACACCCCTTGTTTATCTTGTTTTCCAACCACTAGCGGAGCGATCAGAGAACATTGTGCGGTACCTTTATCCGGGCGTTGCAAGTGGCTCTTCTGGATCGCTGGAAAGGTAGCAGGAACCATTGCAGATCTCTAGAATGGAATCTAGCCCAAGGCACAATGGAAATACAAGAAATCAGTTTCCCTAACAGTTGAGACAGAACTGCCAGGGAAACCCTCTTTAAGGCTCTGGTCTCTCTGGCCAAAGACTGGATACTATTCAACCTGTCCTGAGAGAGAAAAACCTTGCCCTCCACGGTATCTATCACTGCCCCAAATGAACTAACCTAGTTGAAGGAATCAAATAGCTTTTATCCCAATTTATGGAAAAGCCGTGACCCTGAAAGGGTCTCCAGAGTAATCTTGGTATCCAAATTTGCTTGATGTCTGGAAGATGACAAAATTAAAATATCACCCAGATAACATTGTAAACGAATAGATGTGATCCTGAGGGAGGCAGCCAAAGCCGCTAGGACCTTGGTAAAAGTCCTAGGGGCCGAAGCCAGACCGAATGGTAGGGCGATATATTCGTAGTGCTGATCACAATAGCAAAATCTAAGATATTTGTAGTGAGCAGGTCTAATTGGTATATGTAGATAAGCCTCTGTCAGATCTATAGAGGTCAGGACATTGTTCTCTCTGATGCTGAGCAGAATGGACTGGAGAGTAGTCATCTTGAATTTTTGATAAACCAATGATCTGTTCAGACGTTTGAGATCCAGAATTGCCTTCCAGCCCCCCGAACTCTTTGGGACCACAAACAATAGAGAGTAATAGCCTTGACCCCGTTGTTCAGGTGGGACCTCTCTAATGGCCCGAATATGCAGAAGATGATTGATAGCCTCCTGCATCAACGCTCTGTTAATGGGGTCCGTGGACCTAGGGCTCCTAATGAAAAAGTTCGGGGGGGGAGGATTGAAACTCTAGCGCCAAACCAAACCTAGCAGAGTCCCTGACCCACGTATCAGAGGTGGAGCTGTCCCATTGATCATCAACAATTTTAGCCGCCCTCCAATGGGAGCTGCTGTCAAGGACTCACTTGGGACGACGAAAAAATCGGCCTCCGGTACCTCTGGGGTTTCTTCTGTTTTGGCCTTCCTGCTGACCTCTATCGGAAGATTCCGACCTATCCTGTCTGAAACTGAGCCTGTAGCCTGATGTTCTCAGAGATCTGGGAACGTATGGGCCTTGATAGTAGTAGGGCCGAAAGGAGCCCCTTCGAAACAACTGGGGTGTTCTGTTTTCAGACCTCTGAAAAAGAGGGGGAAGCACTTTTTTCTTGTTTCTATTCTCAATAAGCAGGGGTTCCAAGACACTGCCAAATAATTTATCCCCCGATATTGGGGCTGATGCCAGCTTGCATTTATGCTTGGTATCCGCCTGCTAATGTCTGAGCCATAGCAGTCTCCGTGCTGATACGTGAGATGCTACGGCTCTAGACAAGAATTTGACTGCATTAAATGTGGCATCGGCGGAGAATTCTGCCGCTGCAATAATCTTAGCAATGTCCTGGTGGGCTCTGACATTTGACACCAGCAATATATCCCTCAAGTGGAAGAGCCATCGTAGGGAGGACCGTGTAAAAAAAGGACGCAGCTGTAGCTGCCCTAAAGGGGTGAAGGTTGCCTCTGGGATTCGCTAGTGCTCATTGGAGGAGATATGCTTATGGGAGGCTGTCCAGAAATAGCCTGTCTGGGCTGGGTGGATAAGTCCAAGGGCCCCAACAATGTACTTGGGCCCTGATCCGATTGTTGTGTCATAGCCATCTTGTCCGCCTCCCTGGCCCATTTCTGCAACTGCCTTTCCAAGGCTTGGTGCCATCTATGGGCATCCTTATCGACTGCCCACTGACTTCTCTCGGGACTTATTTGTCTTGGAGCGGAAGATGTTGTCACCTTCCATTGTGGAGGACTGATTCTCATGCCTCTAACTTTATTTTTTTTAAAAAAAAATAAATTATTATTATTATTATTATTAGTAGTAGTAGTAGTAGTAGTAGTAGTAGTAGTAGTAGTGTAGTAATAATAATAGTAGTAGTACTTAGGGGTGATGCCTACCCCTGTGGTTGAAAGTAGAATGCTTCTCCAGGAGTGTAAGTCTCTCTCTCTCTCTCTGTGTATATATATATACACACACACACATATACATATACGTGCCTATATCTACATGTAAAACTGTGTATATGGGAAACAGTATCTAAGGGTCCCCAACAAGGGAAACCCCCAAGCACTCCAAGCAAGAAATATTCTGGATCCCTGGTCCCCAACAAGGGAAACCAGCTATACAGGACCTGGATGGATCCTTTCCTGTCAAAAACGTCCCGCTGTTTGAAATGGCACTTGCGACTTCACTCCAATGTAATGATCCAAAAGCAATTGCAAAAGGAAAAAATTCCTGTTTAAGGACTAGCCTGCTTATCCAACGCCAGCAAGATAAAAGAGAAATAATGCCAGGGAAGTGGAGTGGGAAGGTGCTTGCCCCGGTCCCCAAGAAGGGAAACCAGCGGGGAATGGCACCTGTGATATTTAGGCGCGAACTTGAAGCCAGCAGTTGAAAATGGTGGGAAGGCAGAATCTCCGATGTTAATTGCCTGAGCAGTTTAATGAGCCGCTGCTGCTGACTCTCTAAATTGTCAGATAAATGATCCTGTCAGTTGAAACAGCAAGGAGAAGTGAGCCGCGGCTGCGAGCGCTCCACCAAGATCGCAGAGATAAGACGATCGGGGGATTAGATAAGCTAATTGCCTGAAGAGGCCGTCTCAGGCTGCCTGCAGAGTGGCAGGCTCCGCCAGCCACAAAGAACTGCTCTCAAACTGATCGGGGGATGACCTGATAGAGCCAGAAGCCTTGAAATCGCCAAATTAATTGGGGGAAAATTTACAAGCCGAATTAACCCAAAAGCAAACCTGAATTTTGACTAGCTGAATTAGAAAACTGTTTCAGTCAGGGAGTGCACAACCTCTTATCAAGAAGGCTGAGCTAAAACTGGGGGACGCTGGGGAGGTGTCCCTTGGAGGAAGAGGAGCGTCCCGGAGTTTTAAGCCCAGCCTTTCCAGAAGAGACTGAAGCACCTCCCACTTCTGGATGCTCTGAACAGCTCATGGGAGAAAAACACAAATGTGTGGATGGGCAACACTGGCATCTAGTCGCATGATCAATAAGCCCTCTGCTAAGTTCACAGGCACTAGTGAGATAGTCTGTGACCAATTAAGCAGGAGGATTACAATATAGGAATATTATGCAAGCAGCCTAACTTTTTAAAAGAGCTTTATATATCTTCTAAAGCCCATATACATAAAATATATTTTTTCACCTTCAACTGCAACATTATAAGAGCACACAACAGATATAAACTTAATGTAAACCACTCCAAACATGATTGCAGTAAGTACGACTTCAGCAAGAGTGGTCAATGCCTGGAACACACTACCTGACTCTGTCGTCACATTTCCAAACCCCCACTCTTTTCCCCTCAAACTAACCACTACTGACCTCACCCCATTCCTAAGAGGTATGTAAGGGGTGTGCATAAGAGCACGATTGTGCCCACCGTCCCTGTCCTATTGTCCCCAATTATTCGTATCTATTTCCTGTATTTATACTTATGTTTATTATTTTGTAAGCTATTGACAAATAAATAAAACAAAATACAGTATACTGTGGGGTCCTTAGTGCTCTCTGAGCCTGATTGTTTTCTTGCAGACATTTCATTACCAAACTAGGGAACATCATCCATCAGTGCTAATAGGGAATGGGGTTTGCTCTCATTTTATATATTAGTGGCTTGCCCTGTCAGTGGTGGTAGGATTCGTCTTGGTGATTCCTTGTTTGGCTGTTTTTTTTACTGTTACCTTGTTTGTCTGAGTTGGTAGTTCGTTGATTGGGTAACTGTCTGCATCTTGATTGTTGTCTAATGTTAATCTTATGTTATTATCTGATCATCTGGCTGTTGATTGCTAGTGAAGAAGTATTTTGGGCTTTTGTTTCCGCTTTGGCTTTTTGATTGTCTCTTTTGAATATGTAGCTGTTGTTTATCTCTATGTACCTGTTTAAATCTTTTGGTATTATCACCTGGTTGCATTTTAACATTTAATGACTATACGCCTTCACAATTTAACTTATATTATAGCTTATTCTTGCTTACATGCAACTGACAGATAGGCTGGCAAACTGTGATTTTAACATATATTTTATTTGTTATTTTATTACTTTTTAATTCTAGAATGTTTTAACTAGATACCCTTGAGTATTTTTTATTGTACTAGTCTTTGACTGTAATACATATTTGCTGTCTATGTGCCTCTTGATGGCTGAATTGTCTGAGTTCCTGGCTTCATGGAAATTCTAGCATTTTTGGACTTGCCTTGATCTACACTGAAACCTACTGTCTATAAACTGCAGCTACACTAAATAATAGTGAACCAGTGATAATAAAATCTTCCTGTAGTGCTGCACATTTAAATTTTGCCCTCCTAAAAAGATTAATTTTACCTTTCAATTTTACCTTTCATACAGAGCACAAGCTGTGCCATTTCTGTGGCAATGCATGACTGTTAAGCCGTGGTGGTGCAATGGTCAGAATGCAGTACTGCAGGCTACTTCTGCTGACTGCTAGCTGCCTGTTTGGCAGTTCGAGTCTCACTGGCTCAAGTTTGACTCAGCCTTCCATCTTTCTGAAGTTGATAAAATGAGGACCAAGATTATTGGGGGCAATATGCTGACTCTATAAACCAATTAAGAAAGGGTTGTAAAGCATTGTGAAACGGTATAAAAGTCTAAGTGCTATTACTATTTTTTTTTCCCCTTAATGAAACTTTCCTTCCTGGAACAGCTTGATCAGTTCCTCTTTGTCTCTTTTCACAGAATATTTCCTTGGTTCCACATATTGCTTTTGTAAATCCAAAATAAGAAGGCCTTTCAAGGCACCCTTATGATTTATTATTTGTATGTCCCCTTTAATTATTAAAACATCAACTGGTTTCATTTGTAAATTCATTTTGACATCGTTTTCATACTTCTGCTAACTTGGAAAAGGATGGGCAGTGGTTCTCTTATTGAAGTAACCAGCAATGTTACTAATTCTATTTGATAGTAATTGTTATAGGGAAGACTTAAGCCTAATGTTGGAAGTGTTCATTTGGGATTCTATTTGAATGTCATTGTCATATAATCTATTAATTATTCTCTTTTTTTAACTGTTCACCTCCATACATTTATATTTATTGTAATGGCTTGGACATTTTAGCTGTACATAAACTAAGCTAAACACGGGAAGGACAACAAGTAATTCTCAGATTACAAGAGCAACTGGAAACAGAATTTCCAACATTAAATGATGCAATTGCAAAGAACAATATCATGTGACCACATAGCAATCCTGGTAGCCCCAGTTGCCAGTGTTAATCCCCGGGCCACACAGATCATTAAATAGCAAGAAATGGGACTCCCAGGCAACCAGTCCAATGGGTATGCAGGGGATATGTAGGTATTATGGGGGCAGAGGTGCACAGCAGGCTACAATGTTGTTTGGTATGCAGATGTCTCAGATAGTGCCATGGGCAAGCAATAGGGAAGAGGTGAGTACATGAATACTGAGAAGGGTGCTACTGGCAGCTGCTATAGCATCCAAGTGGGCAAAAAAGCAGCAAAAGCAGGGAGGACTTCCAACTTCCTGATAGCTTCCTCTTTGACTGCTTGTAGCAAGCAGCAGGGAATGTCAACAGTTACAACCATGCGACTGTGCCTCATTGTGATATCACAACTGCAGACTAGGCACCAAGAACCCAGAAAATAATTTAACCATGGAACACTGCAATAGCAGAACTCCAAAGCCTAATTGTAAATCCTCCTCTTTCAGCTCTGTTGTAACTTTGAACAGTCACTGAATAAGTGGTCCCAACCCTAGGAAATACCAAATGCAGGGGTGAAATTCAACCACCTCACAGTACCTCGGGAGAGGTGGTAGGGATGATTTGAATCAATTCGGAGAGGTGGTAGGGACGATTTGAATCGGTCGGCCCTGCCCACACCCGCCCACCTTCTTCCTTTTATAGACTCAGTCCCACCAAGCCATGCCCACAGAGCCGGTTGGAAAAAAAAAATTGAATTTCACCCCTGAACAAATGGCACTTTAAAGTGAGATGAAAAATTTATAAAGTATATGATCACTTTTTTTAATTAGCCAAGTTTTCAAATTTGTTTTCCAAAACAGTTTCTAAAAGCAGGTGTCTTGTAATGGGATGTGTGGATAACCCTGGGGAAGAGGGGTAGAGATGACTGCCTAGGAAACAATCAGACAAAAGAGGCAGGAGTCCCATTGGCTTATCAGTCATAGAAAGACATTTCGGAAGGATGTGCCATAATTGATGGTTAAAAGTAGTGACAGGAAGTTTGTATCTTCAAACTTGCAAACCTCTGTTAATATAGCCTTAGAGATGAAGTAGATTTGGCTCATCTCGTTGGGTTTCCTGTCTGGTTTACCTGATAGGGCTGATATACCTATTCTGTTTCTCTTAAAATTTCTCCAGTGGTAAACAATGCTTTCTTTTGAAAGAATTAAAGAAGGCAGCAATATTCTAAGATTCTTTCAAGAAGAGCAATTAGCTTTTTTAAAAGATGTATACACAGTATTGGTTTTAGTATCCAAGTAAAATTAAAATCAATGTGTAAGGTTTCTTACTGTCAGAATAAAGATGCAACAACTAACCTAGCTATATTCCCTATAGGTGCAGTCTTTTATCTTTCTTGGGTAAATGGCCAGCACTTTTTGTGATGGAGTGGGTAGTAGTCATGCATACTATTGAAACACCTATTGATCTTGCTAGTTCAATTACATATTGACTTTTGTGTGATGCTGAACAACTCTTCTAGCCTAGAAAGTAACTCAAATTTACAGAAAGTTTCTTTATAGAATATACTGGCTACTGCATTTCAGCCTTTTTATCTATGTGGTTTTTCAGAAGCCAGCAAAAAAATAGGACTCTTGGGGAGGTCCTGCAAATTATAACACACATAGAAGGGCTGATCCTGAATAAGATACCCTGAAGAATGTTTTTCCTTCAACTTTCTCTCATCTCCCTCTCCCTCTTCCCAATCCCTCCCCCTCTCATTCGTGTGTGTGTGTGTGTGTGTGTGTGTGTGTAACAGAGATGAGCACCACCCCTAGAGCCAGAAACAACTAGCACGTATGTATGAGGGGAACCTTTACCTTATACTGCATTACCTATACCAGGTAGCAAACATAACTCATTACTCATTAAGTACTCATTACTCATTACTCATTAAGCAGTCAAGATTAGTACTCATGATTCTCAGATATTAAAGCTACCTCTATATTAAAATGCAGTTTATAAATTGGGAACTGAAATAATATTTTGATCTTCATATTGTTCCACTTTCTCATTTTAATAATTTTCCTACTTGCTATTACATGACATACACTTTTTTAATTTTCCTCATGTACTGATCATCACAGACTCATGAGCTCTGACTTTTAAATCAAAATTATTTATTTCTTTGTTTTGGGTTTTAATGCAGCTTTGTAATACAAAATGAGAATGGCAGCAGAGAGACTTGCTAGTTGCCATGTTTTCAAAAAAAAAATCATATTCGATACAAAATATTAGAACATAAAATGTACTTTTGTTGTCAATTATTTCAAAATATTAAAAAATACTAAAATAAACCCTTCAATTATTTTATATAGGACTACATATGGTATCACTATATCTATAGCAGATGAGAAAGAGAAATCTTTGGTTTTTATATACGGGGGAAATATTTTTTTTCAATTTCTATCATATTGTTGACAGATGGAAGTTTATGAAAGCTGAAGGAAAGTTGTGAAAAAATCTGAATCAGGAAAGATTTTAATTCTGAACAGTGAGCATGTGTTAATCTGGATAGGGACTGTGTGAACAAAAAAGTAAATAGAAAGAGAACACCATGTAATTATAATTAAATGTATTTTGATATTAAATGACAAGGTTACTAGGATACTTTAGAGATGGCACTTTAGATTTGTATAAGAAATGAGTAGACTCTTCTGTTTTGTGAAAATTATTTCATTTCCAGTTCTATCCAACAGGAATAAAATAATTCTCTTACGACTACAAGACTGCAATAGGACAGAAAAAGAAAACCTATATCTAATTCCAAATTTCTGAAAGGAAGGTACTTATTGATACACAAACAACAGATTTTTTGCTTTAAAGTTATTGATCTATATAAACAGACATATGAAGACTTGAAAAAATGGACTTTTTCCCCCTTTGTTTAGCCAAGGTCTTGTTTCTTCCAATAATTGAAAATATTAAAAAAAACATTTTAGAAAGAATAAATAAAACTCAAAAATATTTTAGAACAATGATTATGACAAGACAAACTATTCATATTGCTACCATTTATCTTCAAACTTTTTTTCCCTAACTTGTAGTAAACTTTTAGATTATTTTACATCTCTGCTACAAGAATTATGATAAATGTACTGATTGCAATTTACAGAAATCTTATTTGAGCTATCTGCATGAATTAATTTTTTTGTAAAAATACACTTTTGACAGTTAAATGTGTTTGGTAATTTTTAGTTATTAAATTTAATATTTCAAAGTCCCATCAATTTTTTTCCACATAAAAACCATATTGTGCGATAGTATGACCTAAAATCGGAAATGATATTGTCTGACATAAATATCAATATTTTATAAAGTTTATAAGGTGCTGGAGCAATACAGAGTAGTACAGAATTGTTATCTCTGTAATAATAATAATCCAACTATCAGTAAACAATGAGAATCAAACAATTTTTTGTGAACAAATATATAAGAAGCTCTAAAACAGCAAACTGAGATACTGGGAATTGCCATCTCTACAAGCATTGTGACTGAGTTTCAAAACTGGAGCTGGCCTTTGAAAAGTCAGTTTTGGAATCTGCAGCAATTAGTTTGCATAAGGAGCCATGGAATATAAAGGGTTATTTTCACTCTAAGCAACACATGTTTTTCAATTAATGGTCTTTTAATTGACATTGACTTTAATTGACGGATGATAGGCTTATGATGACCATTCCAGCTCTGTTCCCTATCCATCTGCCCTGAGGTCAGGAACACAGTAAATTCCATTATCTGGAACCTACTCCCCCATTTGCATCAATCTCCTTTCTGACCCATGGAGAGGTCACTGTAGAAAAGAAAACTATAGAAGTGAAAATTTACATTTTGAAACTTCATTTTGAAAGAAGCAAATTATATTCGCGGACTGCTGCCACTAGAAGGACTCAACCTCTCCATAGTATAAAATTATTAGGACATCGTTTAAAAGGGAATAATCTGAAGTTCTAACAAACCCTAAAAGAAGATATAAAAACGAGGCAACTCAGTCAGTAATCCAGTATACAATCTTGGGGGTACACAGTAAATCCCATGGGGCTTAATTGATTTGTTTGTCGCAATTGCATACAATTACATAGTAAAGCATCCTTCAAAACATTTTCTAGTACCTGATGAATTTAATGTGTGAAATTAAACTGATCTGCAAAATACCAACTCAAAACTGTTCTCTCTCTCTTAAAAGAATATAATTCCTTTTTATATCCTTGAAAAGGTAAGAATTTACTTTCTGAGTCAGACTAGGCTATTTAGGCTAGCATTGCCAACATCAATCAGCTAGCAGCAATTTCAATAAATATTCTTTTCTAAAATTACCACAGTCCCCAAGGATTTGGTTTAGGTTTTTCTGTATTAAAGTGATATTCTGTATTACAAAATTATGATTAATAATTTTGATTTTTCCAACAGAAATAAAAGTTTCTCCAACTTTTTTCCCCTCTGTTCTGAAGTCAAGGTAATGTTTTTTAATTTTGGTTTTCAAGTTTTTGGCTGCAAGTTTAAACAGTAGGAATGGTTCCAACATCAGACAATTATTCTTCCCCTACATTTCCTCATGACCATCATTACCTCAGCTTAGATGTACCAGGGCATGATGTAGGGAAATTATTGCTTCTACAAGAATATTGGTAAATATTACTGTTTTTGCAGAGAATGAAAAAGAAAACTCTAATAAGTTGTCTCATAAATCTCTAATATCAATATTGCACCAATAGTTATTGTTTTTATAGAATAGTAACACAGCAGCTCAGAGAACAGCAAAATACATTTCTACTAGAACAATCTGAGTGGAATAGAAAGTCATTGAAAGATCACATCCCACAGTATCATAATCAGCAGCCACAATACTACTGATTGCAAGTTACAAGATGCTTTCTATTCCTTTCAGTTCTTTTGATCTATAAAAAGAAGACAAGCATTTCACTTTCCATAGCACTGTCATTTCCTCAAGGGTTTGATGGACATTTTCTCAAGTACTGCCCAACTTGATAAGCAAACAATATTCCAATCATGAGGATACACAGAAAAGAAATAGGAAATGCTTTGTTGATTTTCAGGATCTAAATATAGGCATATAGTAATAGAAAAATATTTTTTTACTGCCCAGATTGCCTGTTAATGGTCCGGGATAGTTGGTATATATTTTCCCAATAGAAGTCCAACGAGAAGGAAATAGTTAAGCTTCTAAGTATGTTGAATAGCATCAAATTTTCAAAAATATTTTTCTTTGTCTCTCACACACTGGTTTAGGAAAAAGGGTTACATGGTCATGTACATATCATCTTCCCTCCCTCCGTGTGTGTGTGTGTGTGTGTGTGTGTGTGTGTGTGTGTGTGAGAGAGAGAGAGAGAGAGAGAGAGAGAGGGAGAGGGAGAGGGGAGAGGGAGGGAGGGAGGGAGGGAGGGAAGGAAAATAGGTATTTGAGAAAAAGAAATGAAGGTTAGGAGTCCTGGTCTGTGAAATGACACCTGGAACAATTTTTAATATTCAGGATGATTCTTGCTGAAGCAATGCTGAGCAGTAATACTAAATGGTACATATACAGACTTGTAAATAAGCTATATATTATTAAATTTATTATTTTATGTATTATTACAATTTATATCTTGCCTTTTGTTCCTCAGAAACCCAAAGTACCATTCCCTCCACCAATTTTCCACCACACAATCTGTGAAATAGATGGGACTGAGTCTTTGGTATGAAGTCACCCAAATAACCTTCATGACGAAGGGGAAATTTTAGCCTAGCTCTCCCTGTTCCAATGTCTTAGTCATTATAAAATACTGAGACCCTTCAAAAGAAAGCAAATTTTAGTACTGCCTTTTGTGGAATATGTAACCACAACTATACCATGTCTCTAAAGCATCTATTAATGGATTTACTGCACAATTCAATAAGGATACAGTTAATCAAGACGATCTGCTGCATAAATCCTATTCAAGTCCATAAATATTTATGTTCCAAATAATTTATTAATCTTTCAAAAAACTAAGAGTTGTGACATTTTATATTGCAAAAGATGTTTAATTCATGTTTCTTTATAGAAAGGAGCAAAATGTGTTTTAGCCTTTTGTTTGTACAGGTAGTTCTCAACTTACAACACTGCATTTAGTGACAGTTCAGTTACAACAGCACTGAAAAATGTGACTTATGACTGTTTTTTAGGTATGACCTTTGCAGCATCCTCATGATCATGTGATCAAAATTCAGATGCTTGGAAACTGACTCATATTTATGATGGTTGCAATGTTCAAAGATCATATGATCACTTCTTGAGACAAGCAAAAAGCAATGAGGAAGCCAGATTCATTTAACAACCAGATTACTAACTTAGCAACTACAGTGCTTCACTTAACAAATGTGGCAACAAAGGTTATAAAATGGGGGAAAACTCGCTTAACAAATGTCTCACTCAACAAAAGAAATTTTGGGGTCAATTTTATTTATTTTATTTATTTATTTATTTATTTTGTCAAACAATTATTAAATAACAGGTATAAGTATAAACATGGTTATAAATACATGAAATGGATACGAATAAGGAAAAAAAAGAAACAATAGGACAGGGACGGTAGGCACGTTTTGGTGTGCTTATGCATGCCCCCTAATTGTGATCGTTAAGTTGAGGACTACCTGTTGTAGGATAGTGTCTTCTAAGTATGGTTTTCTTACAGTTAAATGTTAAGATATGAAATGATTTTACATATATTAATTAATATTATTTTAGGGATCTATTTTAACTTTTTGTTGAAACCTGCATTGGAAAAAGCATTATTTACTGAATTTGCTTATAGATAAACAGTTGAGTTATGTGATGAAGATTTTTGTACTTGTTATTTAAGAAGAGATAAAAGACAGGGAAACTTTATAGTTGTGATGAGGTGGAAAGTCTTTTTTAGGGTTTTTTCCTTCCTATTTTTCTTTCTTACTCATTTTCTTATATCTTTTACTATATTTGTTTTCTTCTTTAGTTTGCATTATCTTTTATTATTGTAATTTAAACTTTTAATAAAATAATTTTTAAAAATAAAGGTGCACAAACTGGCTTAGTTTACATTTTTTCAAATAATATTTCAATAAGAAAGAAAAGAAGTCCTTAGTACTTGGAGAATATTATATTAATTAAACTAATATAGCAAAAATCTAGTAAAAACATAAGATGAACACAAAAACTAAAATCTAATTCTTAGTCTAAAATTATTTACTAAGTTCATGTTCCTTCTACTTACACCAATAAATATTTATACTACATGTAATCACTATTGCAATTAAGGACATCGCCATAATCAAATCACTTTCCAATAGATTTCTTATATTTGTTGGCTATAAAAGTTGGTCTCTTTGTATTATAGTCACAAACCATAATACTAGCAGAGCTCATTTGCATGAGCAACTAAATACGACATACATACTAATATAAGGAAAGCAGACTTAAAAATGAAACAGGAAATAAAAATAAATCCACTAAGAGCTAAAGGATTGATAATATTAAGAATTGAACAAAACAAAGAAGCCAGGGTTCGGCTTTAATGTAGCGGTCAGGAGAACAAAAACAAAATGCATCCATTATGAATGTGCTCCTTAAAGGGCTTTTAAAGAGTTATTTTAAAGTGGTACAGCCAATACAAGCCTGTCACAGATTGGCATCTTTCATTTGAGCGGTCAAATATCTAGAAAAGAAATATGTGACATTGTGATGTGACATTGCATTAAGCGCTTCCACACCTTCACTCCATTCTATTCCACCCCATTTCATTCGCAGCCACTAGCAGGGGACCTGAAAAATCCTGAATAGGAGATTGTAGTTATTATAGGTTTCCAATGAGGTTACAGTGGTTTGCAGCTCAGCATTCACTTTTATTTTTAATTAAGCTATGTTGATGTGATCTCTCTCTCAACAGTCATAGACATCCATAAGGAGGGACAAACGATCAAATGTGTCTTGTAATATTGGAACACATTCTCTACCACTTGCATATTTTTTACATCATTTTGCAAGTTCCAAAGACCCTTCTGAATTCTGTCAATGAAGATGCCCTCCAAATGTCTGATTGTGCACACAGAGGGTTGCAATAATTGTTGCTCAGTGACTGCAATATAATTTACTTATCATTATATCATGCTCAAAATTTTCATGCAGACAACAAAAGGGATTGCTAACTTTGGGAATGAAGAACTCAAAACAACATGATCCTTTTAAATATTCAGAGATTGCTTTTGGTGGGAAATCAACACTCGAAATAAAAGCTGTCCTATGACAGTTTATTAACCCTCTGATCTAATTAAATAGAGAGTTGCTCTACTTGCCCTAGAGCACTAGTCCTCTAGAGCAGAGCATTATCCAAGTTAATTTAGGAGTATGGTGATATTGATATATTGCTAACAACCAGCTCTCTTCCCTCCCCCCAAGTAACATCAGACCCAGAAGCAGTTGCTTTGGTTCTTAAGTACTGTTTGGGTGATGTGCAATGAAATATGCTAAAGGTTAACAGTATGAAATTCATAGCATGTCACTCAGAAGTGGTGGTGACCAGAAAACTTTCCATGAACCAACAACTGTCTATAGATAATGTTTATCCTTCTGCACTCAATCAATTCTCTACAGCCAGGGGACAATCCTTGAGATTATTTTACTTTTGGATGCAAGGTTGCATTGTATAATCTCTTTCTGCTGCACATTTTCTGGCAGGAAAAAGAAAACACCTAATGGTAAAGCTATGATAGTGATCAAGGCACTGGAACCACTGGGACTTCCGGTTTGAGCTTCTTCAGCGACAGACCGAAACCTCATCTCTGCGAAGCTTCAATCCGTGCTCGCCGCTGGAGCGCCCTGAGCCAGCTGGTTTCGGGGCTAAGCCACCCCGTAGAGGTGGTGAAGAGGGGGAAGACTGCCATCAGGGTTGAGGAGAGCTGCATCTCTCCTCCCCAGCTGGCCATTGGTTGCAGCGGTGGTCAGAAATGGCCACCACAAAGAAGAACTCGACCGGAAAAGAATGTGCAGGAGGAAGATAAGAAGAGAAAGTTTTGGCTGACCGGGTCAAACAGCAAAAGCAACAAATAAGGTACCCTGGAATTGAAACTGTTAAAAAACAATAACATTGTTCCCTAAGAAGATTTTTAAGCTGCGAAGGAGAGAGAAAAGGGAAAAGATTTGGTTTTCTTCTTTTCCTATACTGACAGCTAAGAGACTTAAGCAAGAAATTGGAAAAAAATCCACTTTGACATCAATAGGCATTTAATGCTGAAAATAAAAAGTCAAAGGGATAATAAAGATTTCTGGATAATTAGAAGCTTTTGAAAACAGGAAAGGAGAGAAAAAGAATAAAAGGGTAGGATCTGGAAGGGAGGAGACTGCCTGGAATTAAAAAAGAACTTACAGCAAAATCTCAACAAGACTTCCAAAAGATACATTCTAACTGAAATATTGCAACAAAAACCCCAGGAAGAGAAGGTTGAAAAAGAAATAAGAAGATATAACTCGGGATTATCTGGATTACTTGATGATTTCTGGATTCTTGGTTATTGTTTTGAATGACTAAAATCAATCGGGTGGTTGTTTAAAACTTTTTTAAATGGCTCCACTTTAAGAAGAACCGAAAATGGAACTTAAAAAGTACAAAGAAGATGCACAAGAAGAGAGAGGTTCTTTTGGCTTCGTATTTCAGTTTTTAGAAAAGGAGATTTGGAATTATGAGAAACAACAAGAAATGCCTGCAGAACAGGAAGATTGCGACAAAGAAGAAGCCATCTTTAATGAACAAGTAATCTTAGATGGGGGGGAGGAAAGGGGAGAAAGCGAATGGAAAGTTTAAGATTGGGAAAAATAACTCAAAAAAAATAGAATGAAAAATAAGTATAAAATCAGAAAGCAACAGAAGAGGGATATGCAGAAGAGAGAATTAGAACTAGAGAGACAAGAGGGTAAAAAGGGGAGGGAGAAGATGAGAGGGAAGAAAGAAAGGAAAAGAAGTTATAAAGGACAGAAGCAAAATATAGAGAAACAGGGTCTATTTAGAGATAATGGGTGAAAACTTAATGGAAAAAGGGATTATGCAAAGGTACATAAGATAGTATTGTTATATTAGAAGCAGAAATAATTTTAGAAAATATGAAACAATGTATGATTAAAATGTCTGATAAAATAGCTATCGTAATTCAGTGGAATGCTTGTCAATAAATAAATGTAACAAAAGGTATATTTAAGGATTTATAAAACATATGTGAAGAGAAATAAGGGAAAAATTAATTATGGAGATAATATGTGTTTTTAAGGAAGTATGATATTTAATTGAAAAGAAGTGTTAAAGATGTTATGGTTTTAATGATTATTAATGATAGAACTGGAATGGAATGGAATGAGGGTTTATAATTACATATATTTACAATCTTTCTTTCTTTTTAAAGAATATAGTGTGTATTATAAGAATGTGCCAAGCAGAATTCGATTGGAAGTTATGTATTATGTATTATATTGAAGGTCATAAACTTAAGGTATATATTGAAGTTTAAATAAGAGTTGAATGGATGTAATTAAAAGATATAAAGGTGTCATACTCCAATTAGTAACTACAGGAGAAAATTTGTTTAATGAGAAAAGATAATATGAAATTGAAACAGAACAGACAAAAGTATAAATATGATTTGAATTGAGATGAGATAATCAAAATAAAATTGAGAAAATTAAAAGAGGGGAAAAACTATATAGAAAATGTAAAGTAGTATAAGATATGGAATAGAATACAAAAAGAAGCATGAAATTGAGTTTTGTGTCTGTATAAAGAAGTTCAACCCGGGACCATGCTGTTTTCAAAAAAGATGTTTTATTTGTATTTTGTGTGTGAAAACCCAAATAAAACTTTATTAAAAAAAAAAAAAAAGGCACTGGAACCACCAGAATTAAATTCTTCTTATAATACGTCTACAGAACTGTGTCAAAATCTTTTACTGAGCCACAATGTAGCAGGGTATCTAATGTGAATTTGGGATGATATGCAATTCTGAATTCATTTTTCCAAACAGTTTTGCCTTCTGAGGCATAAACCATGGATCTGTACATTTTCAGTGATGAATGTCATTGATTTAATGCCATGGCCAGGATATACGGTTACAAATATTTCTTAGTTTATCAAAATATAAAATACGAAGAAAAATGAATAATCAGAAAGTAGGAAAGGGAAAAGGGAAGAGGAAAAAGTGTAAGATAAAAGGGGAAAAAGAAAGAAAGGTGCTGCCTTCTGATTCTTTTTAGCGCACTAGAATAAAATAAAAACATACAATCTCAATTTTTTCCTTTTATAAAATAGTATATACACTAGCCATTTCTATAACAACAAATCTATCTAATAAGCAAAACCCAAAGTCAAAGTTTCATTTTTTTTCCTCTTCAAATTTCAACTTCCCCTGCACTACACCATAATTTGAAAACTTGGTGTTCTCAAACAAAATTTTGTCATAATGTGAGCCATAGTGGCACAGTGGTTAGAATGCAGTACCACAGGCTAACTTCTCCTGACTGCTAACTGCCAGCAGTTCAAATCTCACCAGCTCAAGGTTGACTCTGCCTTCCATCCTTCCAAGGTCAGTAAAATGAGGACCCAGATTGTTGGGGACAATATGCTGACTCTGTAACCCGCTTACAGAGGGCTTGTAAAGCACTGTGAAGCGGTATATAAGTCTAAGTGCTATTGCTATTCCTGGATGAAATCGCCAGAATTCCACACACTTCCAATCAGTAAAAATAATTTGGAAAATGAGTTATTTAGGATCCTCTAAAATAATTCCTATGACAGAGAAATTCCCTGAGGATGAGCTCCAGCATGAATCCAAAAGAGCGGAAGACAAAATCTCTGATCCTGATGACTGACCAAGATTGGATCCTGCAACACTATCCTGGCACATGTATATTCGCCTTCATTCATGAATTATTTTAATTTGATTAAGGTAGATTTTGACATCATCAGAATTATTATCCTTTAAACACCATGTTGCCCAAATCCTAAAGTATGCCTCTTCATCCATCAGCCATGCTGTGCTATTACAGCAGTTTTAAAAAAAATCCCCATTTACTGATGTTTCCATCAGCCCATGACCTTGCAATTCATCATCTTTTAGAATACCTTTTTATGTAAAATCTGCAGCTTTTCTTAATTTATATGAAAAGGTATTTGAAAGTCTTTCAATCTGATTCTTTTAAAACCGTTATCAATAAATTCTAGCTGTTACTATAAAAAGTATATCAGTGGTTTTACTGTAATCACTGCATATACATTCTCAGATGCCACTGATTGTCCTCCCTTGTTGGACTCTCTAAGCCACTGCCCAGTCTACCATTCAGCAAAAGCAGAATAAGAGAACAGAAAGTCATTTTCATTGGCTTTTGAAGGCCATCTGTTCCCAGACTCTAGGGAGACTCCAAACAGCAGCAGCTGGTCAGCCATAGTGCAGGAAGGAGAGTTGGACTGGGCGGGGGTGGTGGTCATCTATTGCCCTACTTTATATTGCTATTTGCATCTTACTATTTTTAGCCATCTTGAGCTTTTCTGTTGAAGAAAATATATGCTTTACAGTAATAGATTATTTTTGCAAAGTGCTTCATTTATTTGTGAGAGGAAAGCAAAAATAATCAGCCATGCATTTACATCATTTCTGTCTCTGAGCTGCTAATTTTTATGGGAGAGGCTGTTTAGGAGATCATATGCATCAACATTTCCTAGGGCATAGGTTGTTGTTTTTTTTAATGTACAAATTCACCTTCTTGCAATTATTTTTTTAAATAGCCTTGACTACCTATGGAAGATTCTAGCCTAGCCACCTACTTCTCTCCCCCCTCCCTTTTTAAAATTTATTCCTGGCCAGGGAATTTTATTCTTTTTAAAAATATATTTTTCTTTTCTTTTCAAAAAAGGAAGCATTCAGAAACAAGTTTTCTCAGGTACAATGTGAAGATTCACCAAGTTTCTGGGAGAACGAGAAATATTATGAAAGTTTCTAACAAACAGAACTAACCATTAGCACAACTCCCCCAATGCCCACAATTATACAACCTCTGTCAATGTGTCAGAGTATACCAAATAATAACCAGTGAAACCAATTAAGAGCACTGGCACCATTGAAAAGGGGACAGCAGGAGTGTTCACAGGATACTGCTGCTTTTGTCAGACTGATCAAGTGTGAGCCATACCATTCAATATTATGTCACATCCAGAAAAGGTATGTGCCCTTTGTAAATACCTTCTTTATTCTTCATGTGGATATCACTGAGAGACAGTTTACAGATAGCCCTTAACTTACAATCACAACTGGGACAAGAATTTCCATTGCTAAACAAGACAAAAGGTTGAATCATGCCTGATTTTACTATCTTTTTTGTCATGGTTGTTATTCACTTAAGTGAATCATGCAGTTGTTAAGCAAATCCAGCTTCTCTCATTGACTCTGCTTATCAGCCACCAACTCGGAAGATTGCAAATGGCAATCATGCAATCCTGGAACACTGCAGCTATTGTAAATATATACTAGAGGCACAGTGGTTAGAATGCAGCATTGCAGGTTACTTCTGCTGACTGCCGGCTGCTTGCAATTTGTCAATTCAAATCCCATCAGGCTCAAGGTTGACTCAGACTTCCATCCTTCCGAGGTCAGTAAAATCAGGACCCCCAGATCATTGAGGGCAATATGTTGACTCTGTAAACCGCTTAGACAGGGCTGGAAAGTTCTGAGAAGCAGTATATAAGTCTAAGTGCTATTGCTAATGCTATACTATCTGACAAGCGCCCAAATTGTGACTGTGTGTATGCTACAATGGTTGTAAGTGCGAGGACCAGCTGTAGGACCACTTTTTTCAGTGCCACTGTTACTTCAAAGAGTTGTTAAACAAATGGTTGTAAATTGAGGAGTACATGTAATTCTTTTCCCAAGCGGATGTGAATCTCCAGATGATCTTTTCCCACACATACTAAGCTATATGCACAAGCAGGAATGGACTGCCAAATAAAAATAACCTCTCTTGCCATTGTAAGAGTCAAACTGTCTTCAAAATGCTAAAGATGCAGCCTCGGTGAAAGCGGGTAATCCAATACTATTCCTCAGAATAGATACTTCCCCTCGCTGCTGCCTTTGGTAACCGTATCCTTAACTGTATCTTTAAAAGAAGAACATCTCAAGATTTCAGAGCTCTGCCTAAGAACCAACTGCTCAAGGAACATTTTCTCTGTCAGTAATGGATCCCATAAAACTTCACAGCAGGTGTGAATCTAAGTAGTAATCAAGGCCCACATTTTGACATGTTATTTATATACAACTAGAAAGAGTTGCAAAAGCAGGTCTGACAGAAAGGGAGTAATTGAATGACCAGTTGACAAGGATAAGAATGCAATGGAAAAAGATACTGCATGGGAAAAATTGCTACGTGTTTGTAGGTTTATTGTAAGGCAAAGCCTGATATTTTACAAAATAACATTAGCATACCTTTTGCTACTAGGATAGCATGTAGGTGAACTTACAGATAAATTGCTGTCTGATGGTTTTAAAATGTTGTAAATAGTTATGTAATAGCAGTTGGGTGAGAATTTGTTGAAGTTGATAACAAGATGAAACCTGAATGATTGGGATAAAATGCTATTTTTGTTTAGACAATGGAAGTTTATTACTAATTAAATCAGTTTTAATGGGAAATAAAAACAGAGAGGAAGGGGTCACACTATTTTCCAAAGCACCCGTAGGCCAGACAAGGAATAATAGATAGAAACTGAACAAGGAAAGATTCAACCTGGAAATAAAGAGAAACTTTCTGACAGTGAGAACAATCAACCAATAGAACAGCTTGCCTTCGGAAGTTGTAGGAGCTTCATCACTTGAGAATTTCAAGAAGAGATTGGGCTGCCATTTGTCAGAAATGTTGTAGGGTCTCCTGCTTGGATGGGGGGTTGGACTAGATGAC
Organism: Notechis scutatus; assembly: GCF_049901735.1. Classification (NCBI taxonomy): domain Eukaryota; kingdom Metazoa; phylum Chordata; class Lepidosauria; order Squamata; family Elapidae; genus Notechis; species Notechis scutatus. Next base: position 26,695,100 of record NC_142013.1, on the reverse strand, counting down.
CTATAAGGTCCCTTACAACTCTGTTAATCTGTAAATTTAAAGACTGAAAGAATGCCGGACTGAATGCATCTTTTTCTAGGAACAAGCGGCTAGATTGAATGCTGCTTCGTTTTAAAATCATCGGCACACAAGTCATTTCTGGTTCAGATCAGATGAGAATAAATCACAGGGTGATTTTTGTGTAATGCTCTTGGAATGTTCCAGTCTGCTTTGATAAATAAGTCAAAAACCCTTTTTACTGGACTAAAACAATCAGCTAAATGAAACTGGCCCATTTCAGTTCAAGGAGTGAAAATTTTATGAACCAAATAATTGAGGAAGCCTGAATTAAGGCTACATGCAACTACTCTGCCTAGGGTTAGTGTCGTCCTTTGCACGGCTACTTAAATCTGTCAAATTAGCAGCTCTGTCAAATTCCAATGCATTGTTTCTAAATCTGCAGAGCAATGATATTTATCAATCAGTCACAATATTGGGGGAGACAGACTAGCAGAAACACTAATCAAAGTCGCATGCAATGGGAGCTGAAAAGTTTTGACCCATTAAAACTAACAAGCTAACACTGCTGCTTTTTAAAAATCTATTCATGTTGCTGAGATAAGAAGTTAATAATAGCGAACAAAGGAAACTGCTTTATATCAAATCAAATGTTGCCATGATAGCCTATTCAGTCTGGCATAGGTGCTTCAGGATCTCAAGCAGAAGGATTCTCAAAGCAAAGTAGACAAGGGGAAGCTACAAACTTTCCCAGAAGTGTCCTCAGAGTGTGGTTTAAAAAAGTCATGGTGGAGTCTATGTTGGTGCAAATGAAATTCTGCCTTTTTTTGATGATGACTCCCTCCATAATGTAAATGTGACCATATTTACAGCCATTTGCAGCATCTCACAGTCACATGACTATATTTTGCAATATTTTTGTCAAAAAACGGCATTTACTTCTTGTTTTTGACAAAACTGGTCCATAGCAAACAATGAATTCGCTTGATGAACCCAGCATTCACTTAAGACCAATTGCAAAACAGATTGTAGAAAATGGGTTAATCATGTGTGTGACACACTTTATGCTTGTCATAACTAGGTATATATGGATTTTAAGTTCAGCTTTTTTGTAAACTGCTTGGGAAGTTGGTGGCACAAAAATGCAAAAGCTATTAGGAAGTGTGTCATTCAGCTCTTTGGAGGTAAACTGTTTCATAAAACTGGAGCATATACCCCAAAACATTCAACTTTGATTCATCCCAATTTTTCTTTATCTCACTAGTATTCTTAGGATGAATGAATCAGACAAGCTAATCCCACTGAGATCCTGCAAATACAAGATGTTTAAATTATCCTTGGGAACCTATGGAATCCAATGTAATACCTGCAATTATATAGCATGAGTAGCTCTATCCACAAAGTTGCTGCTATACAACCTAGCAGTGGTTTGTCTGAAAGCAGGATGATGGATTATTCTCCAAATATAACAACATGAAGAGGAGACCATCCACCAGAACAACATAGTACACACAAAAAAATGCTTATTCTGCCTCCTTTGTATCTGTTGAGTCCAAAGAAGCTGTTTAAGAATTGAAGAAAAGTTTCTGCTGTTTTGTTACTAAAACTGCTGTTGGCAACTCATCAGCACATTAGCACTGAAAAACAAAGGACCCTCTTCTTAACATGGACATTACCTGCCTTTTTTTCCCTTTTTAAAAAACTGCAGAATCCTTCATGTGGTAGGATGAAGGATGCCATGTACTTGATAAAAGAAGAAAGGTTCTTGTTCAAACATCCCTAAAAAAAACCTGGGGTAGCATCAACTGTTTTATTAGCAATATAGAGCAAATGGTATCTGCAGGCAAGACCAGATGGCATTGTTCCCTAGGGTGCGGGGAAGATGACTCTGCAATTGCATCAAGGGAGTGCACTGTGGCATAAAGCCCAAGCCACGGTAATGGAGGCAGATGGTATGCCAATGGGATACCTGTATCCCCCTGTGCTAATAGTCTTCTTTAAAGGAATTTTTTTAAAAAAAATCTTACACTCAATACCTAAAGAAGTAACCTATTTGTAGACCAGCCCTTGTTTATTCATTCTAATTTCCATTATTCTTTTCCACTTCAGTTTACTCTTTGGACATAAGTATATACATACAGAGAGAAAGAAAGGGAGAGAGAAAGAAAGAGAGAGGGGGGAGGAAGAGAATGAAAGGGAGAGAGGGACCCCTCACTGTGGTAGCACAGAAGCACAGATCACATTTCACAGTTTGATGCATGTGTTCATCTGAGTGATGAGTGAGGAGAGACATTTCTTCCTCACCCAATTTAAAAGATGGCCTTGGGGTGTCTTTCAAGAAATTTCGTATTTAAATAATGCTTTAATGCATTAAAAATACTACACATGCATTATTATCAATTATTCTTACAGGAGCTATTTTCCCCACCTTGCAAATTGATGGGAAAAGCCAGAGTCTTAGTAGCCTGCACAGTATCAGGCAGCAAAGTTCTGGTCACAATCAGAAATTGTATACAAAGAAAATTGTATACACAATGGTGTATTTCAATAAAAGTAAAATGGTGCTTGGCTGACTTGGCTGCAACACAGAATTAAACTCAATGTCTGTATCATTCTCTAACTAAACATTCACAAAAAAATAGTTATGTCCCCACTTATATTTACACAGCAACTAAGTACAAAATGCATAGTAATAAACTGTTTTTAATTTTTGAAAAGTATATACGTATTAAGGAAACCATCTTTAAAAAAAACTGGTTGGAAAAATATGTAAATTAATAAATAAAATAATAAAATACAAAATCAGCATAATAATATGGTACCACAAAATAATATTTTCAGGCCTTGTTGATGTGTGTTACAATAATCTTTATGAACATCCAGAAAATTCCTGAAATAATATTGTCTTCAGAATTAAATTACAAGCACCACTTCTAGGATGTACTTTTCTTATATATCAATGCGTAAGTATGTTTCACTATAAATTTCATTGATCATCCTCATTGTAGAAATGCCCCTAAGAATATAAAATAATGCTTAGAAGTAAGTTTTTTGGGGTCATATACAAATCATCACAATTCTTGCTTCTGCAGTAATGATTAGAAGAGTATTTTAGCAGAAGTATTAAACAATGTTGTTCTGTTAACCATGCTTATCTTCCTCTGATACTCATAATAATGGGGGATGGGAATAGGAATGAGACTAATGTGAATTTTCTGAGCATCTCCTAAATTTCAGGTGCAGAAAGTAATTCAGACAAATGGAAGGAAACATTGTTCACTATCTAAACTGCCTTTACAACATACTTTGTAATTTCTAATTATTTGAAAACAGTCAGTTGGGATATATTGGAAATTCTGCAAATCTATTCCTTGGAAACAGTGTTATAGCATCATCATAATAAATATACTGGTATATATCTAAGAAATGAGTTCAGCACAGTGTTCATATTTAATCTTACAAATGTATAGGTTTTGTATCCCTCAAATCTAAGCTCAAGGTGTTCAAGAAATAAAAGTGACCTTCAATATGTTTCTGATAATTTTTCATCCAATTGTGGTTATTGGAATCAAAGTAAAGTGAGTTGCTGTTTTCTTGTTAAAAAAAATAACCAATTTTACAGAGTTAAATAAAAGCCATAGGCTGAAAAGAATGAGCTAATAAGAATTACATATATTTCAACAAAGAAGAATTAATGTCAAAGTAGCTATCATTGGGCTTTTAAATGAAGTTATTATTACTTTCTACAAAAGAATGATGATTCTAATTCATTTGTTAGAATGGATAGTAAGAATTAACTTTCTAGTTTTGGAAGCCTATATGCTAGAAAGAAGGTGAGATATCATATACAGTACTCTAATTTTTTAAAAAGGTAGAAATTAAGTCCTTTTAGTGAAGTCCTTTTACTACACTACAATGAAGTAGTGATGTGCAAAACTTTCTGTATAAGAATCAGACAGTATCAGTATCAAACTGAGGCATGAATGCTTCAACCTTAGACAGACACAGAGCACATGTTAGGATCGTGCATGGATTAAAACCCACATACTCTTGCAAAGGTATCACAATGTGGAAACAACAAAGAGATGAAATTATCATAGAATGGAAGAGTGAAGCAAAGCAGACCTGGCCTTGGGAATAAAGACGACAAGAATGATTTTTTAAGAATTACTCCCTACATGAATTTACCCTCATCTCACTGAAAATAACTCTATGAGTACTCATCTCAACAATTATATCTATAAAAGTGAGACATGTATCATGTCAGATTTTATTCAGGTTTAAAGAAAATATTTATACATCCTAAAGCATTAAAATTATGCTTTAATATTGACTTTCAAAATATGGCAAGACATTTTTTCAGGCCAAGATAACGTGCTTTTGATAATAGAAAACTCAACAACTATATTATTTTATGTATTTAGCTATTTTATTCCCCTGGTTTTATATTATTGGATTTCTATTATATTTAAAGTTTTAATAAAATGTTTTATTAACAGTTTATATTCAATCTAGGTTTTTTATATAAAAATGTACACACTAATAATATACAAGATAAATGTTTAGGATAATTTTTCTTCACTTGGTTTTATTAACTGATTTCTGATTCCTTTTCCTGGGTGAAAAATCATTGTCTCTGGAACATTTTCTTATGATAGCTTATATAAAAATAGCTAAATAAACACATTTAAAAATTCATAGCAGAAAAATGTTTTTAACGATGAAATATATATGAACATTTGTTTGAATTTTTGTGCTGATCTTTTTTATTGTTACACAATATGATGCATTGATGCAAACACTTTTTGAATTACCTTATAGTAAGAACATTATCAAATATAAATCAATAATATCTATAGTTTCATATTGGAAATGATATGCAATTGGGTTCTTATTTCATATTAAATAATACATATTTTAAAAGTTTCACTCAGGTCTTATTCCAATTTTTCTTGAACTGTGTAATAAATGAAAACCCTCTGATCATCTATTGGCAACCTCTAATACTGTCATCTTATATGAAAACAAACTCTAAAATCTACGTTTAAAATTGTTATCCCTAATTATGAATTTGAAAAAATGAAGAAACAGGAAAAAGGAATACTGAGGGTTTCATATTTTTGTAGTACCATCTCATTAATTCTCAAAACTAGTGCCTGGATTGTCTTTAAATATCTCTTGCAGATCTCTTGCAATTCTCAAGTGTTTATTGAGTAATTCAAAATATCTAAATGAAGGACATTTTGGTAAAACTTTAACAGAGGATAAAGTCAAGAAATATTGTATTTGGTAAGTGGATCTTTTGCCTTAAATCTAGTTTAGTCAATTAATTTACTTACAGATATGGAAGCTAAATGCTAAAGATAATTCTTACTATTTAGCTGTTAACTGATTTCTGATTTCTTTCCATGATTAAAAAGGACAGTCCTGTTAATTAAAGTAAAATAGCTAAAGCAGCTAAAATAAAATATCCCCAGGTTTTAACCTAGATTTTGATATAGCTATCTACAAAGTAGACAGTAAATTTTACACAGATCTGCCAACACCAGGCCCAGAATATCTCTTCTTTTTAAAGAAACATTTTGGCTTAGAGAGTTCAGCATGTCCTAGAAATCTATTAAAACTTTCCTAATAAAAATACAATCAGCAATATTTCAGATGGAAATGTGGTCTTCTCCTCCTCTCCTCTTTGTTATGGAGGATATGCATCAGTTCTGCCATGTTTGTCCCTAGCTTAAAAGGCCAATCATACTGTTTTGGAATCATAAGAAATCTATTTAAGGATAGCTCATATAAAATAGAATTCAAGTGGGGGAAAAAAAGGGGGGGGAAGCATATAAAAAGTAATGAGAAAAATGGCACATCAAAAATATAAGTGTGAAAACTTGGCCCTGTAGCGATTGCCAAGTAACACATAGTACCTATCAGCACTCTTTTAGTAATAAGGAATAGTACAGTCTGAAGGCTCTCCCAACTCTTAACTTAAATATGCTACATTTTCATATGGCAGTTGATCTATGGTCTCTATCAGGCTGGATAACGAATGGCCCCAAAACCACATTCATTCCAGTAATGAATCTGCATCCATCTGCACTACAGGATAGCGTTGAGAGGGAGGGAGGGAAGGAGGGAAGGAGGGAGAGAGGAGGAGAGAGAGAAAGAAATAGAAGCAGAAGTAGAAGGTCTGGTTGGCAAATTGTTTTAGTTTTCACTCTTAATCCTCTTTCCATAATCTCAAACGCTAACTCTAAAACGTACCTAATTTACCCTTGAATATTGGCAGCACTAGCCTGGTTCGTCTAGGGTGGTTAAGTCTGGAAGCTTGAACATTTTGCTGCCTGAAGGTTTCTCATTGCTGTTGCTATCCTTAAAAAGACAGAAAAGCATTGAAAAGGGGACAATTGCTCCTCCCAATTTCTGTAATGACATTTGCAAACTTTTAATGATCAAAAGAGCAAACTGCAACTTTTATTCCAGAAAAAACTGTTCATCAACTATTGAATGGTGCAGAGGATACCTATTTTACATTAATTGATAAAATTATTAAAAGAGAATTCAGCTGAGATTTGTTGCATGTATTTTTCACATGCACACAAAAGATTAAAGCAACTCTACTGTTCATTATGTTAATTTATTTTTATTTTGTATAATTATACTTTTGTATTGTTGCATTATATTCTTTTATTGTCACAGCATTTTTCCATATTTTTATCGTAGATATTTAGATTAGTACTTTCTCTATGTAAACTGCCAAGTGTTTTTGTGGTGACAGGAATATGTTTGATAAGTAAAAAGAAATTTCTCTTTGTTTCTTTATTTACAATCCAAGAATAATCAAATGCAGCAACTGAAACATATCCAAAATCTTTGCATGTTACGTGTGTAGGACAAATTACTACAATCAATAATATGAAGAAGCTTTTATAATTATGTTTGAAATAAAATAAATAATTTAAACTGAAAGTTTTCCACAAAAGAAGGAAAGGGATGGTACCCAAATCCAGGTTCACTTTCATTATTCACAAACAGAACAGCTCATAGGCAAAAAAAGGGGGGGGAGGGAGGAATACAGATAGTCCTTGACTTACAACCCCGAGCCCAAAATTTTCATTGCTAAGCAAGACAGTTGTTAAGTGAGTTTTGCTCCATTTTACCATACTGCCCCATTTTCTTATCACAGTTATTAAACGAATCCCTGCAGTAATTAAGTTAGTAAAATTGTTGTTTAAGTGAATCTGGCTTCCCCATTCACTCTGCTTGTCAGAAGGTTGCAAAAGGTGAACACATGACATTGCAAATGTCATTAATACATGCCAATTGCCAAGCATCCAAATTCTATCACATGACTATGGGGATGCTGAAAGGTCATAACTGTGAAGAACAGTCATAAGTTGCTATTTTCAGTACCGTTGTAACTTTGGTCACTTCATGAATGGTTGTAATGATTACCTGTAGACTTAAAGGATATTCCAATTTACCAAATTTGGAACAGTATGCTTTTAATTTTAGGAGAAATGTTGTTTTTGTCAACCACAGACCATGTGTAGAAGAAATATAGAGTGATCCTTGCAAAGTACTTCTCACATGTTTACAAATACTTTTTTATTTATTTTATTTTTTGGCAAAATGTATTTTGCATTTGAAGCATTATTTTTACTTATTACTATTTTTAAAAAACAACTTTTTTTTTCATTTTAAACTTTTTAAAGTTTTTTACTGATTAGTTCTGTAGAACAAAGAATATATTCCAAAAATGGTTTGCCCAATTTGCAATATACAATTTATTTTAGGATTTACTAAACTACCAATTGTTCTGGCTTTGTATGAAAGAATTAAAGTTGCCAACACACAGTTACAAGGGTGAGATTGACAGACAGAAAGACAGATAGACAAGTGATTCAATGTATATTCAGCATGGAACAGAAACGTAACTAGGAAAATCAGAAGGGCTTTTTAAAAAATAGCGAAGCAGAATAAAACAAAAATATGACAATTGTTGTACAATTTAAAAAGATAACAGACCAAGAGAGTCAGAAGGGACTTTACAAGTCTTCTAGTCCAAAAGAAGGCTAGCTATTCAAGACACAAGGACCAGCTATTGCCCATGTATGTATTTCTTCTGGTATGTCTTAATGAACTCCCCACCCTTTTAATGACCCTGTAATCCCTTGCATTGGGGTAGAGTCAGGGCAACTGAGTGGAGCTGAGCATTTACTGGCCGGATGCCCTTCCCAACACCTATGGGGAGTTTGTGGCAGAGAAATAAATATCTGTCTCTACTTAGGATTGAATCCACAGCCTTCTGATTGTAAGGCGAGAGAGCTCAACCTCTTGGCTACCATGCTGCTCATCCTATTGAACATGATGGCCCTTTAATTCTGAAGAGATATTTACAAGAAGTGCATTGTTTATAACAAAGATGTAAAAAGTTGTTGGAAGGAAATCAATACAATTGCAGAAAACCAAAGAAGCTGATATTGTGCTTATTCAGCTACTGGATAATTTGACTGAGGCATTCTCCAAGGACAGGCATTGGAGCATACTTATAGCAAACTTAGTTGTTCTAGTGGTTAAGGCACCAGGCTATAAACCAGGAAATGGAGTTCTATTTCTGCCTTAGGCATGAAAGCCAGCTGGATGTCTTTGGGTCAGTCCTTCTCTCTCAGACCAATTTAACTGAAAGGATTGTTGTGAGGAAAACAGGAGGAAGAAGGAATATTAGGTATGTTTACTGAATTGAGTCAGTTATAGAAAAATAAATGAGTCATATAAATAAATTAAAAAGTGATTTAATAAAAATGAGTAAAAAAATAAAAAAAAATGAAAAATGAACTGTGAACAGCATCTACACCTTTACAGAAAAAGAAGTCAATAATAAGCTTAAGTTCACAACTTGCAAAGGAGCAAAAACTACTTTCCACCTTGCATTTTTACAATATACTTGGCTTGGTGGATACAGCATTCAGAACACTAGTAGCTAAAAATGCAGAATAGTAGTAGTAAAATTAAAAAGACTCTGGAAGAAGGTCTAGTTGACAAGAATTTGGAATGAACACACCAGTGAGTGTAAGTGTGTGTGTGTGTGTGTTTTCTTAAGTTTTCATGGGTATTTATATGTACGGTATTCAGCTTTGTTCGGGTATTTTCCCATGTCATTATAGTTGTGCTATAATGACGAACACTATACAGACGAACACTATACAGAAGCCTGATGATGACAGATGAGATTCTGCCGAAACGTTGCCACAACTATAATGACGTGGGAAAATACCCGAACAAAGCTGAATACCATGTATGTATGTATGTATGTATGTATGTATGTATGTATGTAAGTAAGTAAGTAAGCAAGCAAGCAAGCATGTATGTATGTGGGGCCAGTCAGAGGTGGTATTTACCGGTTCTCTGAACTACTCAAAATTTCCGCTACCAGAACTGGTCGGAACCTGCTGAATCCTTCTGTTTCACTGCATTAGGCAGGAATATTCTATGTATAATGCAAAGCATTTCTAGAATCAAAGGTTTGCTATTTGTTCAAAGTACACGCCTAACTGATCAGATTAAAAAATAAGACTCTGGACCAAGCTACACCTAAAGTAGAACATTTGGGTGTCTATTTTCATTGATATATGGTATACTGTATATAAATCCAGTCAAAAGTTTTAGTTTTGTCATAAAAGAAGTAGAAAATTAATTATAATCACTTTTACTTTACATAAAGTAAAAGCACATTAGAACAAAGTATCTTAACTGTTGGGCTCCCAGAACAGGAAAAGGTACCCATCTGAAAGAACAGAGCAAAGTGTACCTACCATATGTTACAGCAGCTACACAATTATAACAACTTCCACACAGGCTTTTAAATAGCTAGTACATTTAGTGGAATTTATCACTATTTGCCAGAATTAGAGAAAGAAAATGTGCCAAACAGGGGAATAGAATAATATACTGGGGGGAGGGAGAGAGAGAGAGAGGATTAATACATTACATACACTATATGATTTCTAAAATCTGCTTAAACAGAGATATCAGATGTTTATATATTAAGCGTGCAACAATATTAAATGGTAATTATTTTTCCATAAAGCGTTTTTAACCAGCCATGAAATAAAAGGGACCATCAAATTTAAACTGCAGTATTAAATGAAGCATCAAACTTTTATTCAATAATCAAAAATTCCTTATGAAACTATTTGAAAGTGTAAGGACTGGACAGAGATTTTACAAGGGTTAAACATACCATATAATCCAAGAAAGAAATGCAGGCCACAATAGTACAACTCAATGTTATTGATTTAATGTAGAATGAATTGACTGACAAGGCTGCACTAGAATGAATTAGTCCCTGAGGATATTGTACAATTCAATTGCCCAAAGTTTCCCCTTAGGCACAATCTAAATTGTTAGAAGCCAATTGTTAGGAGTACAAATTTTATTGCAATGACATAAATTACCATCTCATTGTAATAAAAAAGGAAGAGTGGTTATGGAAGCAAAACTGAATGTTTTCTGGCAGTTTTGATGATGAAACAAGATTATCCTGAAAGCTGATCAAAGAATCCTCCTTAAAAGCTTGAAATTTGAGGGCATCATGACTGTTCATTAAACCTTCCTTTTGCTTATCTTAGGTTTCATACTGTTTTCAGCAATGTCAATATTCAAAAACTCAAGCCAATTCTTTTGCAATCTTGTAAATCTGAGGTTATTAAAACCGATCTCTTGGCTGCAAACAGTATCGTAAATTTGCTGGAACAATATATGAACGTAATCAATGTTATTGGTATGTCAGGCACAATCTTAGCTGGGATTATTGCATGTGGACCAAAGAAACAGGAATAATCAGAAGATGGCAGGATGGCAGGATGGGTGGATGGATGGATGGATGGATGGATGGATGGATGGATGGATGGATGGATGGATGGATAGATAGATAGTAGATAGATAGATAGATTTTTTTCTGCATCTAAGGGGCATGTGAAAGTTTGTGATATGGTTATGGTCGGTGGCAGGATTCAATTTTTTTTTACTACTGGTTCTGTGGGTGTGGCTTGTTTGGTGGACCTGGCTTGGTGGTCATGTGACTGGGTGGTCATGGCAATTGGGTGGTAATGGCAACTGGGTGGACATGGCATCTTGCTGCGAGTGATATCGAGTTGGTCACGCCCACTCAGTCTCATGACCAATGCTACAGAGACAGGGTGATTTCTATTTATTTATTTTTTATTTATTTGATTTGCCAATTGTTTACAAGATAATAAGTATAAGTGTATACATAGTTGTGAATACATGAAATGGGTACATATAAGAAAAATAAAAGAATAAGAGAAACAATAGGACAGGGACGGTAGGCACGATGGTGCGCTTATGCATGCCCCTACAGACCTCTTAGGAAAGGGGTGAGGTCAATAGTAGACAGTCTAAGGTTAAAGTTTTTGGGGTTTGGGAAGAGACTACAGAGTCGGGTAGAGTATTCCAGACATTGACCACTCTATTGCTGAAGTCGTATTTCCTGCAATCAAGTTTGGTGCGGTTTACTTTGAGTTTGTATCTATTGTGTGCTCGTGTTGTTATGGTTGAAGCTGAAGTATTCATTGACAGGTAGGACATTGCAATGTATGATTTTATATACCATGCTTAAGTCAGACCGAAGACGGCGTAATTCAAGGTTTTCTAGTTTTAGAATTTCAAGTCTGGTGGCATAAGGTATTCTACAACGAGTAGAAGAGTGGAGAACTCTTCTTGTGAAATATTTCTGGACTTTCTCAATTGTGCTAATATCAGATACGTAATGAGGGTTCCAGACTGATGAACTGTATTCGGTATTGGTCTAGCAAATGTTTTGTATGCTCTGGTTAGTAGTGTGATATTACCAGAGAAAAAACTACGTAGGATTAGGTTAACAACTCTTAATGCCTTTTTGGCTATGTAGTTGCAGTGGGCTCTAGCACTCAGATCATTAGAGGTGAGTATTCCAAGGTCCTTTACAGAGCTTGGGTCATCGACAAGATCTTGACTATTCAGCTTGTATTTTATTTTCTGATTTTTTTGCCAATATGTAAGACAGAGCATTTATTTGTTGAGATTTGAAGTTGCCATTTGTTTGACCATTCAGATACATAGTCAAGATCTTTTGTAGGGTAGCAGTATTGTCTGTGGTATTGAACAGCTTTACATCATCAGCGAAGAGAACGCAATTGCTCTTAATATGATCACAGAGGTCGTTTATGTAGAGTATGAAGAGAGTTGGTCCTAGAACACTGCCCTGGGGAACACCACTATTGACAGGTACTGGATTTGATAGGACGCTCCCGATTTTGACCATTTGTTGTCTGTTTGACAGGAATGCTTCTATCCAGTTATTCAGTTGTCCAGAGATACCATAGGATTTTATTTTTAGGAGTAGTTTGTCGTGTACCACTGAATCAAAGGCTTTACAGAAGTCTATGTAGATTGCGTCTATTGCTTTGCCCTGGTCGAGTTGTGTCGTCCATATGTTTTTGCAGTGTAAGAGTTGCAGATTACAGGATTACAGAGTACATTTCCTACGTACCTTCCCCCCTCTCCTCCACCCTTGGGATGACAAAAAAAAGCTCAACTGAAGATTGCGACTGCATGCTGAGTCTGACTACCGAATGGGTTTTGTTTTGGGGTGGTTTTTGTTTTTTGCCAGAAGCCTCTCAGAGATAAATTTGCACCGCCAAATCTTACTGTACCTTGTTGTTGCACTGCTACCTGTTTCTGCTGCGGATGCTGCTGCGGGCATCTGGCTGCCCAAGTAAAGAACCGCAACAGCTCAGGATGACTGCGAGAAGCAAGAGGGGAAGCCAAGGTGCTTGCCCCATAGCAGCCAACTTCACTCTCTCTCACTCTGGTTAGGCACCCCCGGCATGCACAAGGAGCACGAAGGAAAGGCGTCCGTCCTCCCAGAGCATGCTTTCTCCCTTCTCCCAGCAGACGCGCCTCTTCCAGCCTGGCCCGGTCCAGTCAGCCAGCAAGTGGCCACATGTCCTGGGGCTTCTCGCCCCCCCCTTGTCGCAAGATGCCTGCAGCTGCTGCATGCTTTTTTCGGTGCGGCTGGTGTCCAGCAGCCGCACTGGAAAAATCACACCCTGTTATATGTGCCGGGCCCGTCAAGTCCGAACAGCCAGTGCATAGAACAGGGTGTCAAGAAGCCTGCAACTGTCGTGTGTTCTCCAGCCCCACCAAAAAAACCCACAACATGCACTGGCCCATTGGAGAAGCGGAGCGGCAGCTACAGGGTTCTCACACCGAAAAAGGGGCGGCTGGAGGCAACTCTTTTTCAGTCTCCAGCCGCCTCTTTCGCAGCACAAGAAGCCTCCTCCAACTGGTCGGCTGCTCTCCTCCTCTTCAGCCATACAGAACGAACAGACAGAGAAGGAGGAGAGCAGCCGGCCAGTTGGGGGAGGCTTCTTCTGCTGAAAAAGGGGTGGCTGGAGACCAAAAAAGAGTCACCTTTGATCTGAAGGGATATGAAGTCAACTTCATAATAAAGAATACTACATATAAAGAGAATTTTTTGGAGAAATAGTAGGAATAAATATAGTAAAATACAATAAAGTAGCAGGAATAAATACAATAAAATATTCACCTACATTAAATTTTCATATTAATTACTGCAGACCAATAATGGTTCTGAACATGCCCAAGCTATATGTAAAAACATGAATTTACACTGGTGGAGAAAAGTCACTTGAGATATTTTGCCTGTTGTCCAGCAAATCATGTTTGTCTATGAAATCATTATTTTTATTTAGGGGTTGGATGGCATATATATTTAATGACTAAGCAATAACAAAAAAAATAGTTTTGCTTTTCTATTCCCATCACACTGAACCTTAAATTCATTGTTAAAGGAGTTAACCCTGAGTTCTAGTTTCCTTTTAGGCACAGAAACCATCTGGATGACTCTCAGTCAGCCATTTTATTTTAACTGCACCACATCATAGAGTTGTTGTGAAGAAAATAGGAGGAATGCTTCCTATTGTACTTTGACCGAGAAGCAATTTGCATATTTGCACTTTATTTTTTTTATTTATTATTTATTTATTATTATTTTTTATTTGTCAATCGCTTACAAGATAATAGGTAAAAGTATAAACATGAGAAAGAATACAGGAAATAGGTACGAATAAATGGGGACAATAGGACAGGAACGGTAGGCACAATGGTGCACGTGCCTTATAGACCTCTTAGGAATGAGGTGAGGTCAACAGTGGATAGTTTGAGGTTAAAGGAGTGGGGGTTAGAGGCTGTAACAACGGAGTCAGGTAGTGCGTTCCAGGCATTGACCACTCTGTTGCTGAAGTCGTACTTTCTGCAATCGAGTTTGAAGCGGTTTACATTGAGTTTGTATCTGTTGGGTGCTCTTGTATTGTTGTGGTTGAAGCTGAAGTAGTCATTCACTGGTAGGACATTGTAGCAGATAATTTTGTGTGCTACGCTTAGGTCTAACCATAGGTGGCATAGTTCAAGGTTGTCCAAGCCCAAAATCTCAAGCCTGGTGATATAGGGTATTCTGTTGCGAGCAGAGGAGTGAAGTACTCTTCTCATGAAATACTTCTGGACTCACTCATTTGTATTAATATCCGATATGCAGTGCAGATTCCAGACTGATGAGCTGTATTCCAGTATTGGTCTGGCAAAAGTTTTGTATGCTCTAGTTAGCAATTTGATATTTCCGGAGGAGAAGCTTCGTAAGATTAGATTTACAACTCTTAATGCCTTTTTGGCAATGCTGTTACAGTGAGCTCTAGCGCTTAGGTTATTTGTATGAGAACTCCAAGATCCTTGACAGAGTGACGATCATCAACGAGGTCATATCCGTCTAGTTTGTATTTGGTGTACTGATGTTTTTTTACCAATGTGTAGGACAGAACATTTGTTGGTTGAGATTTGGAGTTGTCAATTATTTGACCATTCAGACACATAATCAAGGTCGCTTTGAAGCACAGTAGCATTGTCGATGGTGTTGAACAGTTTTACGTCATGCGCAAAGAGGATGCAGTTGCTTATAAGGTGACTGTTGAGGTAATTCCCCGTTAGGAAAATGAGCGCATACAGGGAGACATATTTGAGAGTAGTGTTTGAATAATACACACACAGCACACAGATACACTGTACAGTAAATGTAGGTTTTTACTTTCCATAAAGGTTCAAGCAAAGTTCAAAATAAGCAGTCCAAAGTCATTCACAGGTAAGATCAGTCAGTTTTTAGTCCAGGGATAATCCAATAACAAAGTCCAGTTCAAAAACGGTTCAGTATCAGACTTACATCAAATCCAT
Source organism: Notechis scutatus (assembly GCF_049901735.1). Classification (NCBI taxonomy): domain Eukaryota; kingdom Metazoa; phylum Chordata; class Lepidosauria; order Squamata; family Elapidae; genus Notechis; species Notechis scutatus. Next base: position 26,679,803 of record NC_142013.1, on the reverse strand, counting down.
GAATATCAGTCAATTAGGAAAAATGGAGTAACGGCAATACTTTCCAACAGAAGGAAAAAGAGACTCACTCACACTCTCTTCTGAGACTAAGACTAAACAACCCAGGTTTCTGGCTCCATATTATGGCCGTTTGAGAAACCACACCCAATTACAGTTTTGTGTTTTCTTAAAGATATAGTATTAAAATGTCTATCTTGGTTTATATATTGTCCAACCCAAATATCTGTTAGGTGACTTACATTCATAACAGTGATTGCAAAGGTCATTTATATAAAGAGTGTGGGTCCTAGAACGCTGCCTTGGGGGACACTGCTGTTAACTGGAGCAGGGTTTGATATAGCGCTCCCTATTTTTACTATTTGTTGCCTGTTTGACAGGAATGCAGTAATTCACTTATGAAGGGATCCAGAAATGCCATAATAGTTTAGTTTTAACAGTAGTTTATCACATACCACTGAATCATAGGCATTGCAGAAGTCTATGTAAATTGTGTCTATAGCTTTACCCTGGTCAAGTAGAATAGTCCATATGTTTTTGCAGTGTAGGAGTTGAAGATTGCAGGACAATTTTTTTCATGAAACCACATTTTTTGGAGAATAGGTTGTTTGACTCTAAGTGGAGGGTAATGAATTGGGTAATGATTGATTCCATGATTTTGCATATGACACAACACAGTGAGATTGGTCTGTAGTTTTCAAGACCGTAGTTAAGGACCATAGGTTTGGTAAGGAGCTGGTTCTGAATGGTATCTCATATATAATGCTTAGGGGTTCCGCTATCGCAGAGGAGAGCTTTTTAAAGAAGTATGCACATAATCCATCAGGGCCAATAGATAGGGATGGTTTTAGGTTACATAGTGCCTTTTCTATGTTATCTTCTGTTAAATCAATATGTAGTAGGTCATTACAGTTAGTTGTGATACGACTAGGAAATGTCAGGCATGAACCATTGCTGTTTACAAAGACTGAACTGAAGAATGTGTTGAAGAGCTTGGCCCTAACAGCTTAATCGTTGCAGTCTTTCCCATTTGGTCCTTTTAGGGGTGGAGTGGTTCTTGAGTCTTTAAGTTTGGTGTTTTACAAAATTGTAGAAGGAATTGTTTTGTTAATAAGATGTAAACCTAAGATGCTTTTTGTTCTAAAAGATCAAACAATTGATCCCTTTGTCATGTCTCAGTGTGAGCACAGCTTCAAAGCTACTGATCTATTTGTAGATTTCCCCCCTAATCCAATAGTTACCTTTGAGAATCTTAAAATAATGATATATGGATGATGTAGCAATATGTTTAAGCCAGTATGTAACAATATACGCATGATCTTTAGCCTTCCATAATCCTTGAAAGATGCCCCAGAGATCTCAAAAAATGTAATCCAATAATAACTTTTAATATGACAGAAGGGGAAAGTTATTAAATTAATGACTGCAGAGTATTCATAGCAACCTCATTTGTCCCCCAGCATGACACTCAAAAGTCAGTGTCATCCCAGACCAGAAAAAGTTTTTGGTCCAAACTGTATTTTCTCAATATGTTCTTTTAATTTAAATATTTATATTCATACTTAACACACTATTTTTTTTCTTTTGAGATAAATAATATTACATAAAAAAGAAAGGGGCTGTAAAAGAAATTAAAATAAGGACATAAGAAAAAAGAGAATATAGCTTCTCCTAGATTATTTCATACCTTTCTATTTTTGCAAATTATTCTTGCTTCCATTATAATGTACCTTCTTTTTCCCATTGTATTTTCTTTCGATAAATCATCATTCCATACAATATGCCATATATTATCCACTATCTATCAACATCATTTCATTTCAAGAGGAAATTAAAATTTAATTACAACAGGACAGTGTATTTAAAAAAAATACTTCTTAAATTTTGTTACATTATTTAACTCTATTTTTAACTCATAGATTTCAGCCTTTGGCATTGCATACATAGTACATTCAAATATCTCAAATATGCCCTTGCTCTCTCTCTCCCACCCTCTCTTCCTCCTCCCTCCCTCTCTCTCTCTACACACACACACACACACACACTTTTACTGTCAATACTAAAGAAAATCATTATGGCTTTCTTACCAGAAATAATTCTATCCTGAGGTCAAAATGTATGATACATGATGAAATGATCCAAACCAGGGTCTTTTCTTACAGCCCCAGATCCATTTTGAATCAGATTTGGGCAGTGGTGGTATTCAAATGTTTTACTACCGGTTCTCTGGGCTTGGCTTAATTTGTGGGTGTGGCTTGGTGGTCATGTGACTGTGTGGATGTGGCTTGGTCACATGACCAGATGGGCATGGCTTTATGATCACATGACCAGATGGGCATGGGTTTGTGGCCATGTGACTGGGTCAGCATGTCTTTGTGGTCATGTGGGTGGGCATGGCCAGGCGACGATGTGACCAGCAAACCAAATACAAGTGGTCCACACTTAATGGCCAGTTGGTTAGCAAGTGTTCTAATTTATGACTGATCTCCCCAGAGCTACTTGCCCTGGTTTGGAGTTTTGACAGCCATACACACACACACACACACACACACACACACACTTACTTCTAACCCTGCTATTCTATGATTCTGTAAGAATCTCCTGCTGGAGGAGGGGGTTGGACTAGATGACCTCCGAGATCCCTTGCAGGCCAGCCCTAGATTGCTGTGTGCTTCAAAGAGTCTTCTGAAGCCAGGGTTTGTGTCCTTCTTTCCTCTCTTTTTTTTTCTCTCTCCCTCCCTCCCTCCTTCCATGTATTTATCTACCCATCCATATATCTCATTCATGGTCTCCTCCCTCCCTCCCTTTCTTTTTCTTTCTTTGTCCCTTCCTTCCATCTCTCCCTTTCTTTGTCTATCCCTTTTCTTCCTTTCGCTTCCTTTCTCTTTTTTTTCTTTCTCTTTTTTCTTTCTTTTGTCTCTCTCCCTTCCTCTCTCATTCCTTTTCTCTTTCCCTCTTTTTCTCTCTCTTTCTCTCTCTCTCTCCTCCCCCCTCTGTATGTGTCTATGGGTCTCTCCCCCCATGTATCTCTGTCTCATTCTCTCACTGCCCCTCTCTTTATCTTCCCCTCTCTCTTCCCGACTCTGTGTGTGTGTGTGTGTGTGTGTGTGTGTGTGTGTGTGTGTGTCTGTCTGTCTGTCTCACTCTCTCTCTCTCTAAGCATGGCTGGGCCAAGCACTCTTCGCTACTTTCTTTTTTTTTTTTTTTTTGAAAACAATTTTATTGATTTTCTACAAACAAACAAGACATACAAAACATCAAAACATCAACTCTCTTATGTACGTACAGTGTGTCGGTTGGTTCATCAGTTTTGTGCATTCATTTCGTAGTCTCAATTACAGTTATGTTACATAACAACTCATATTGTCAATCCATATTGTCAATCGCTACTTTCAAGGGATGGCGGCGAACAGAGGAGTTTCCACAGGGCACGAACCACCCGAGTGGAATGTTCCCCCCCCAACCTGAAGAAGGAGGAAAGCTGCATTGACTTGCTTTCTGCTGGTTGTCGTGCTGAGCATGGCGAGCGATGGCTTTGGGGTGGCAGGGTGAGGGGGAGAGAGAGAAGTTGAGCTTTGCAATATGCTGCTGTCGAGCTTTGCAGCATGGAGTGGAAGGTGGAGGCATTTGCAGATTACACTGGCAGGGCTGGGAGAAGGAGAAGAGGTGAGGAGGGGGGATTTGCGGGCAGTAGGGCTCAGAAGAGAGTGCACGCAAACGCTCTTTCCATTCTCCCCAGGCCTTTTTCTGCCTTCGCGGGTGGCATCTTCTGCAGCATCAGTCCCACCCCCTTTTCCTTCACTCATCTCTTTCATGACCTGAGGTGGGGTGGGGGATTGAGCAGGTGTGTGGGGGGGGGTGGAGGGCTGAGAGGGGGTGAGCGCTGAACGGAATCGCTGAGAGGAAAGCAGCATAGGAAAGAGGCAGCCGGCCAGACCCACGCACAGAGCAAGCAGAGTGGTGGGTGGGAAGCCCTTGAAAGAGGATGGGGGAGAGGAGGAAGGAGAACTGCAGGCAGTCCGAGGCGCCTTGTTTTGCGCGCTCAGCTGGTCGACTCCTCCGATGCAGCCAGCTTCTTTAGCTCAGTGCGGCTGATGGCTGGGGTGAAACCACTGCCGCTGCTGCTACCAGGACTACTACTGAGACTGCCGCTGGTTCAGTTCTGTGTGTGTGTTTTTCCCCCCCACTTTCAGCGAGTAACACCGAGGCTGGCACTTGAGGAGGTAGAGGTCCCACGATCGGCTGCTGCCAAGGAGGCGGTGGTGGCGAAATTCAGCAATGGGTGCCGGCTGAAGCAAAAACGCAGTCTTCTCCCTCATGGGGGGGGTAGGGTCACCACACGCGGACAGGGGTGGGTAGGTGGGAATGGCAAACACACATGTGCGTCTGCCTCTGTGCGGCTGGAGCTGGAGGCACCAGTGATGTTAAATGGAAATCGATGAGACGCTTCCAGCGCAGCTGGTAATCCTTGTTCAGCCAGTCCCTTCAGGCAACCCTTCTCCTCCTCTACTCGCGACCGGCACACACAGACAGACACAGAGAGTGGGGAAGAGAGAGGGGAAGATAGGGACCCGGCCACTTCGCTATCCCCTGCCGTCGCCCTTACCTTCTCAGGCCAGGCAAGGGAGGGGAGGGTGAGGGGCAGGACCAGCCACTAAACCTGGGAATGGTGGCTCCCGGCTAAGCCAGCCGAGGGGCTGCTGCTGCAGGCATTGGCAACAAGAGGACGAGAAGCCCTGGGATATCTGCCCACCCACGTGCTTGCTGGCTGGGCCGGGCTGGCCTGGGCTGGAAAAGATGTGTCCAACGCCGGGAAAAGGAAAACATGCTCCGGGAGGGCGGGAAGGCAGGCGGATGTCCCGGGGCTGCTGCACATGCGCACATCCACCCGAGCTGCCCCATGGCCACCACGTGGTACGGAAAGCTAGGAGAGCAACCGGGATAAGCAGGCGACCAGGTGACCCAGTTCGGGGGTGTGGCCAGCCAGGGGTTGCCACCAGTTCTGTGACCCATGCCAAATCACCACTACCGGTTCTCCCGAATAGGTGCGAACCAGTTGAACAGCACCTCTGGATTTGGGGCTGCCAAAATCTTTTTTCCCCTTCCAAAATGCCAAATTGGAATTGGATAGTAATCCAATGCAAGAGACCACTATTTGTACATATACTGTATTATTGCAATTCTCTATATCTCAAGTTTCTATGACATTAAACATTTGCACCCTTTAAGGAAAGCACATATATTACTCTCAGCTAAACTATTTGATACAAATACTTCTATTTTTTATGTATGTTTAAGGATCTGAATTCACCATGGTAACTGTGGCTTATAATTTATAATAAATTTATAATAATATGTTTATTATAAGAATTACTGATTGCCTTTTTACAAGTGCTTTACATAGGAAATATATTCCTAAATAATACTAAATTGGGGAAGGGTAATATAAAATAGGAAATGATCAGCAAGTAATTTAATATGCAGTAACACAAATAATACATAAACCCTACTGAATTGCTTCAGTTAAACTTAACTTGTCTCCCCGTCTGGACCGTTTAATAATTGCTTTCTGTTCACTGAATCTTCTAATCACTTGGGACAAAATGCTGTACAGAGCAAAATATAGTTAATTTGCCCAAATTACACATATGTTTTAGGATTAGGTTTTTAGGACAACATGTTCTGATGTGTTGCCCCGAGAAGCTCTTCCATTTGATACCAACAGTAATTCTCTCAAACCCTCCTACCATATATCCATATATATAGATTGACATTTAAAGCAGATAAAGCATTAGTTAAGTTTTCCCTACTAGAGATATTAATATCTATACAGGAAGGGATTGGAAAGGAAGGAAATGCTACTGCAAGTAGGGTGAGGATTTGTTTTAAGCTTTGAACAAAAAAGTCCACTTGGTAGTTTTCGCTAGAATATTCTAAGTAGTCTGCATACCAAACAGAACAACATTCGAGCTCATGTTTGCCCTATTCTGTGGGAGAAACACTTAAAACAGTATTATAGGTATTTCTAATTTAGCTACGCCAATTGGAAGTAGCAAAATGGTACTAGATCAAAGAAGTCGCCAAGTGAAACAAATGTGCTTATGATCTTACTTCAGCTTTCCTTCCTATAAAGCCTGTGGTGGTCATAAAAGGCAAGGATTGGTTGCAAAGTTACTTTTTTTTATCACTAACATAACTATGAACTGTTGCTAAATAAATCAGTTGCTAAATGAGGAATGTACCTCTTTTGTTTCTCCAAAAATATTTAAAACAACTTTGGAAAGTTTCTCTGTACATTTGTTAGAAGACCAAAATCTGGAATCCATGGAAGCCTTGGATGCAAGACAACTGCTCCGTACTCAAAGATAATGACTTTTCACTGACATCACTGTGTGACATTTGATTTTTTTTTCTTTTTCTTTTTATATAAGAGCTTTCAATGTTGGCCCACAGCAAAGGTTAGCATGCAGCATTCATAGCCCCTGGCTATCCATTACCTGAAAAGAATGTCTGAAACTTCTCATTACTACGTTTAACCCAGAAATTTAAATATTTTAAAAATGAAGGACATGACCAAGTTTCATGAGATTGCTGAACCTCAAGATTCACCAAGAATGTCCAGAATCTTGTAAAATGCCTGAGATTTCAGGTACAGAGATTTCATTTAACAACCATTTGTTCAGCCAACTGAAGTTATAATAATGCTGAACAAGCAGTACTTATGACCAGTCCTTAAAGTTCCAGACACCCCAGTAGACTGCAGTCACAAGACTGTGATCTGCGCAGTGGGGAACCAGCTTGCACTTTTGAAACCTTCCCTGCCAGCTTCCCACAAATAAAAGTCAATTTGGAAGTGACAGGGAAGGTTTCAAGTTGCTCCAGGAAGTCACTTGCACCATTCTCCACTCCGTAGTAGCAATTTCTGGTCCGTTTGTGCTTGTCCCATGATTCATGGGCTACTTGTGCACCCCCTCTGGCCCATCAGCAGCCATCCCTGTCTCTACCACACCGTACCTGCCTGCCTTTTTGTTAGTTACCTGAAATTCACGTAACAACCTACAATCCCTGCTTAATAATGGCAACTGGGAGTGGCAGGATTGCCGTCACTAAACGATGTGGCCAATGACATCATGCTTTATCATCACATTGCTTAGGGATGAAAATTTTGGTCCCGATTACTGTCATTAACCAGGAACTACTTGTACCATAGTCTCCTGAGACTGAATGATCTTGCCACATTCTAAATGACTTGGGAAGGGGGCATTGTGAGAAATTATGCAATGTTATCTAGAAAGGTTAACATTCCCAGATCCAGAGGCTCAGAAATGCATTGTTCAGCTTCAGAGTGGTTCTCCCCACCCTTAAAGCACCAGGCCTTTGTTAAATATGCATCACATGCTGTCATACTCTCTTTCTTACTTCTATTACATTATGCTAAGTTTTGTGAGATCTTTTTTGAATTCATAGTCTTAATGAAATTTGTTTCCACCCATATTTTGAAATCATGATATGAGCAGCTAAGGAAGCATCTGCACTGATCACTTTCAACTCAACATATCTCTCAGGGGAAAACCTAAAATGAGGGAGCACCATATGACATATTTTGAGCCCCAATTCCAAAGAGGAAATATAAGTCAAATAAATAAAAGAAGCTCAGTAGAGCAGGGGTGTCAAGCTCAATTTCATTGAGGGCTGCATCAGGGCTGTGGTTGATGTCAGAGGGGCTGCGGTGTGTGGCCAACTGGGTGGACGTGGCTAGTTTGACGCCACTCCCCAAACTGCTGGCATGTTTCCTCTTCGCATTGGGTAGACCAGGCCAAAGCCCTAAGGGCCGGATCCGACTACATCACATCCAGCCCGGGGGCCTTGAGTTTGACACCCCTGAAGTAGAGGGAAAATTTGAAACTTACTGTGTAACAACCCTGTTTCATAAACTATGATTACCGTAGAATGCTACAAGTCAAACTGAACTAACACTGGTTTATTCAGTTGGGTTCAGTTCTTCATCCTTCTGTGTAGGACATTATCCTTCAGCCCAGCTTTAGGAAAATAAAATGATGATCTTTCTCCCAAACTACAAAAATGCACAACAAACCTTGTGGTATGTAACTGCAGTTTTCACAGAGAGTGGATTTTTAAAGAGAAATTCCCTTATAAAATTAGTGGCGCCAATGCTATAAGCATAAAAGGCAATTTATGGGAAAAAGAGACCCACGATGGAAGTATAAAGGTGCAGTCTGGTTTTCATCAATTCTGCCTTTATATAAAGGGATTACAGGGAGAGGCTTTTCTAGGAAACCAAAGCTGAATTTTGTCTATTCAAAATGGGGCCTATTTATCAGATTTTCAATGTTTTTCATACCAAACCAGGAACACGTCACACGATATTACTCTACTTTATATTATGAACTTTTAAAAGGGCAAACTCGAGACCTACAGTAAAAATAAAATAAATAGGATTCATATCCTGAAGTAATCTTTAAAGCAATTATTTAGGAAGAGACAGCCATTGGAGACAGGTATATAATTATTTTGAATGAATAAGCTTGCAAGATCTGTTTAGTTTAAGAATAAACTACAGGATGACCAATTCATTAATCAAGAATTTCATAAAACGTTGTAAATCAAAAACAAACTATTATGTCCTTCATGTGACTTCAAGGTCATGTTTATTTTCTGCACTGTAGAAAAAGAAAAATAAGTCTGCTTGCAAATGTCTTGCTCCAAAACTTTTCTTCCTTATTTTATGCAGCATTCAGCCAAAATACAATACTTGTATGAAAATGCCAGTTTGGGCAGAAAAGCCTGAAGATCTTCTACTCAAACGTGCTTTTAACAAAGAAACTGAAAGAAACTGATAAACAGAATCCAGTTCACAAGTATCTTTGTGTTCAAGAAGAAACAAGAAAAATATTTTTTTGTGACCTTGTTTTCAACATCCCAGTATGAAAAGGAAAGAGAAGAGAGGAAGGTAGACACACAAAAGGATGTTGTGTGGAAGGATTCATTTACAATAGAGATGGGTACAGTTTTGGAAAATGTAAGGAACAAGTTAGGGAAAGATTGTAATAAATAAAATATATATCTTATATGTTGTATAGAAAATTACTTTGATATTGGGCACTGCACTAGCCTTCATATTGGCTATAAAATGCTATTTTTACAAAACTTATATCCGTACATTTTATATCACATTCATGGTTTCTTGAAATCAAAACCTTCCATCATTCCATTGAAAGCTTCACCTACATAAATCTCAGTTGGATGGAATCTGTTTCCCCTCTTCTGCTCAAATTAAACCTACTTCTATTGCAGCAGAAGGAACTGAGAAAAGCAGAAAAATTACAAATGATTTCTCATGTATAAGGTATTTGACTTGGCATTTCTCAATACATAAATAAAAATATTCTAGATCTTACTAACATTTTTTTTAAATGGATACCCTAACAGTGAAATTCTTCTCTAAGAAATAACAGAGCAAATTTATAATCATTTTAAAATGAACGTGAGAATGATAGGTATTATTCCATTTAATAGACAAGCTCTTTCTGCACTAACACACACATACACACCAACACCTCACACACTCACGAACACCATTATTTATTTATTTACAAAGGTTTTTATGATGCCTCAATCATTATGAAATTAAATGGCCAAGAACCAAGAAAATACAAACAAGCTTACAGTATCCATACAGCTACAACGTAAGAATCTAATGTCCATAGCAATACCATTAATTAATCAATCAACACATCAATTCAATATTTATTTTACAAAGTAGACTTACTGTGAATCATATTCATTTCAGCAAAGTTGCAGATGTAAGTTTTGTTCAAGCTGAATGTTTTTAAAGATACAATTGTTAAAATGTTGGGAATATGATTAAAAACTGGTAAATTAACAAACTGTTTAGAAGAAGAAAACAAAATATTCTTAATTTTTAAAAGAAACCAATGTGCTAAGAATCACATATATAAAAAATCTAGTTAATTGCATTTGTTTTCATTTGATAACAAACTACTCAGACTTGATGATATGATAAAGCGATAACAATTGGGCAATTTTTTGAGTGAGACTGATATTCAACAATTACCACAAGATTGTGTATTTTGAAAGCAGAATTGAAACTTTAAGAAATATTAGACACCATTTATTTGCTGGAAAAGAAGACCCCCAATCTAGATGGACTTTGTTGAATTGTGTAAATCTTTTTTATACAATAATTTAATTCGAAGTCAGTAATAAAACATTTAAATCTGGTAATTCTCCTTCGAGCCGCTCGGAGCATCCAGAGACTGGGATGTGCTTCCGAGTCCTCTTCTTGCAGGCTGAGCTTTAGATGAGAAACGCTCCGCCCCTCACATGACATCGCGGGCGCCTCCCCAGTCTTTTGCTCAGCCTCGAAGAGTCAGGCTGTGTGTTAGAGAGCTCCTTGGCTGATCGCAGATTTCCTTCCTATTTCACATTCTGATAAGGTTTGCCTTCTTTCTCCTCCTGCGCAAAAGGGTCTGGACTTAAGGGAAAATTTTCCCTCGTCCCTGAGGCGAAGCTGCGGGCTCGCAGCGCGTTTAGCGCTTCCCCCATCCTTATCAGATCGCATCGCTGCCTCCGCGTTGCCTCGTGGCACGCGTTGTTTTCCTTTCGTTTTACTGCTGGATTCCCCCCACCCCAAACGCCGACCGGGAGGGTTATTGCCCCTAAGGCCCTAGGCGTGCCGAGCTGACCGCAAAGCCCTCCTTTTCCGTCCCGGCGTCCCGATGGTTCAGCTCGCGGTCGCCATTTTGGCTCCGCCTCGTGGTCGGGCGCCTTTTTTCTGGTTCTAGCTGCGGTGAATTAGAGCCCCAGGCCTTGGGTCAAAGCTTTGCTGCCCATTTCTTTCTACCTGGCTCGCTCTTTTATCTTAGTTGGCCTCCCGCAGTCCGTTTGGGCGAAGTTGCAGCCCCCTCCGGTTTTGTTTCTCTTGTCTGGAGGCCTGCTGCCAGAGGCCCTCTCTTCTACCATAGGCCTCAGGCGTTTATTTGACTGATCCGGCCTGTACTGAGATACCCAGTTACTGCTACTGTTCGAGAATAAAAGGAATATATTTGCAAAATAATAATAATAATTTCTGTTTTTTTGTACAGTAATAATTTTTTTCATAGATATATAGATATTTACGGATAACCTGTATATATATTGGGTACAAAAAAAAAAAAAAGAGAAAAAGATAAAAAGAACAAACAAAAAGAAATCAAAGGAATTACAAATAGAGTATCTATTTTTCCTGTACATACTATATTATTTAGATACCTTACTGTTATCTCTGTACACTACAAATTCCAAAAGGGAGAGGGCCAGCTTCACCTTCACCCGGCCTCATCCAGGCCTATTCTGGGCGAGCCAACCGCCTTTGCTAGTATTGTTACCTAACATGGCAGGCGACAATCCCTCTAAACGTCCTTCTTTGAAGGCTAAAGCAAAGTCCCACTACTTGCGCAGGCAGGACAAGGAACCTAAGGGCTCCAGACAGGACAAGGAACCTTCCAAGGCCGCCCAACGTGACGCCTTGAGGCGCCACAAAGCGTTAGAAAAGAGTTCGACCGGCGTTCAAGGGAGTCCCGCCGAGCCGCCTATACCTCCCATCCAACCCCTTCTACCTCTGCTCTACCTCTCCCCTCAGACCCTTCTTCTCTACCTAGGCGCAGTTCGCTTCAGGGTCTTCCGACCCCTGACCTCCGACTAGACGGACCCCCGAAGCCACCTTTACACCCACAGCCGCTGGTCTGCGCCAGGATGAACCCTCTACCTCCGAGGTTCCACCTCACATCAAGGCTTGGATGGAATCAGCCATCCGCCAGGGCATAGCAGAGGCACTACAACACGTGTCCAGATCAGGCTTCTCTCCATGAGCCTCTGAACACGATTCGTTATCACTCAGATCCCTTCCACAACCGGTCCCCCAACTGATCAGGTACTCTCTCAGAGGGATAGCCCTCCACCGGTTGGGGCCCAGATGGAGGAGGAAGGGGACTTTGGGGATTTCAGGGAGGAGGAAGAGGATTCCCGGATGGGATCCTCCCGCTATAGTGAACCCCTCTTAGAGGCTGACATCATGGAGGGGAGATGTGGGAGGGGCGAGGTCCTTCCCCCGACCAACCCACCTTTGGGGGCTGTTCAAACCACATATGTTCAAGTCCCTCCTCCTTAAGGCCAAGAATGTATCTGGCCTTCTTCCCCGTCCCCTGCTGAACCCCCCAGTCCAAGAGGGCCCAGAAGACTCCATTTCACCCAACCAGTGGTGGAAGCTGAGGTCATCCCATCCCCTCCCATCTTCGTAGATCTGGTTGCAAAGCAACTTACCTCCTCAGGGACACCTCCTGCTCCATCTAGCCAAGACAAGAGATTCTTCAATCTCGATGCGGCTCTGTCTAACCTTCTGAATATCCCGGAGGTTGATGACCCCATTGTGGGTCTAGCTTCTTCCTCTACCCCTAGTGAGGCCCTAGAGGCCTTAAAGCCTGAGGACAGGCGGGCGGAGCTGGCGCTGCGTGGGCCCACCTATCTGACGCCTGGGCCATTAAATCGGCTACTGACCGCCTCATTTTTCACCAGGTCTTCCATCCGCTGGCTACGTCAGCTCAAGGACCACATCCCTGCTTCCAATCTGAGAGCTCACCAGGATATAGAAGTTAGTGGCTGCAGCCGAGTTCTCGGCTGGCGCCACTTACCAGTCGGTAAAATTTTCTTCCAGGGCCATCACGTCGCACGTTACGGCTCGCCGCATGCTATGGCTCAAACACTGGCAGGCGGACGTAAAGAATAAGGTCAAGCTGGCCACTGCTCCCATTACGGGGAGACAAACTGTTTGGCCCAGCTTTGGAACCACTGCTGGTCGAGGGCCGCAGTAAGAGAAAGTATTTGCCCTCCCTTTTTCAAAGATCGGAGACCAGGGGCCCCCAGCCCTTTCCGGAGGAGCTTCCCCCCGCCCCTTCTACCAACCCCCTTCCGCCCAGATACCCTAGACCTCCTTCCTTCCGGTCTCAGGACCGCTCGGACCCGGGTGACAGAACCAGGCGGTGGCGGCTACAAGAGACCATTCCGGGGATCGGGAGGAAGGCCCTACCGTAGAAGGTAGATCCTCTTCCTCCCTCCCCATTGGCGGCCGCCTCAGCCTTCGCCGCCCAATGGGACATATCCACCTCCGATGCATGGGTTAGGGACACAATCAGGTTTGGTCTCGCCCTGGAGTTCAGGTCCGCCCCCTGATTGTTTCTTCCCATCCCCCTCCTCAAGGGATCCTCCAAGCAGGGCTCTAATGGATGCAGCCATCCATCATCTTCTTGACATCCAGGCCATTCAACCTGTCCCTCCGGCCCAGAGGGGAAAGGGTTTTTACTCCCATCTCTTTGTGGTGCCCAAACACTCTGGGGTTGGAGAGCCATCCTAGACTTGAAACGGCTCAACGTCACCTCATCCAGCGTAGATTCAAGATGCACACCTTGCAATCAATTCTCTTAGGCACCAGGCGGGAGACTGGTTATCTTCCATAGATCTTTCGGAGGCATACCTCCACATTCCAATCAGGCCCTCCATTACAAATTCCTCAGGTTCTGCCATAATAACCTTCATTATCAATACATGGCCCTACCCTTCGGTCTGGCTTGGCCCCCCGGACCTTCACCAAGGTCCTGGCGGCCCTGGCGGCCCATCTCAGGACCGTTCCGTCCGCCTCCACTGCTACTTGGACCGATATTCTTATTCTCTCCCGTCCAAATCCCAGGCAGTCAGGGATACCAGGGTCACCCTCTCCCGCCTTACGGGCACTGCGGTTTCTAGTCAATTGGCAAAAGAGCCAACTTACCCCTTCTACTCCGAATTAACCACTTGGGGGCCATAATTGATTCGGTGTCACAGAGAGTTTTCCTCTCTCCGGAGAGGTTCCTTAGCATTCAAGCCCTGGTCAATCAGATCAGGCGTTCAAGGAGGGTAGCCTTGTTGGACCTCTCTAAATTGTTGGGCAAAATGGTATCATGCATCTCCATTATTCCTGGGCCCGTCTACACAGCAGATCCCTCCAATGGTTCCTGCTCCCGTTCCAACGATCCGGAAGAAGCAACTCGAGGGTCAAAGTCAGGGTCCCTCAAGGGTCCTCACGTCTCTTCTCTGGTGGACCAATCCCGCCATCAACAGAGGCCACCTCTTGCGGAACCTCAACGACTCACCGTCACTACGGACGCAAGCCTATCCGGTTGGGCGCTCATCTCGACTCGATCTCTGCACAGGGCAAATGGTCGCTGACCGAGCAGGGTGCAGCATCAATTGGCTAGAGCTTCACGCCGTCCTTCTGGCCCTGCGCAGCTTTTCCTCAGATCCGCAAACATCACGTTCTCGTGCTCACGGACAACGTCACGGCCAAGGCCCATATCAACAGGCAAGGGGGCACCCAGTCCATCCAGCTAATGAGGAAGCCGAGCACCTTTGCCGCTGGGCAGAATCCAACCTCCTATCCTTAAAGCCGAACACATCTCCGGAGTAGACGATACTCAGGCGGACTGGCTGAGCAGGGCCACGGTGGACCAGGCGGAATGGCGTCTCCATCCATCCCTTTTCGAGAAGCGTCCAGAATATTCGGCCTTCCGGTGGTGGACCTCTTCGCTTCCCCGACCAACACTCAGCTTCCACGGTTCTTCTCCCGGTATCCGTCTCACAGGTCGGAGAATCCTGGCAGCGCTCTGCGTTGCCCATAGCCCCAGGGCTCCTATATGCCTTCCTCCGCTCCCGTTAGTTCCCAGAGTAGTTCAAAAACTCATTCAGGAGAGGGCAGAACTTCTCCTGGTGGCTCCCTATTGGCCCAGGCGACCGTGGTTTGCGGATCTCCGCATCTTATCAGTAGCGCCCCCATGGAGGATCCCCCGGACAAGGTCTCCCTCTCTCAGGGCCCCTTCTGCATCCGGGCCTCAATGGCTCCAGTTAGCCGTCTGGAGGTTGAGCGGATCCGTCTGACTTCTGAGAAACTTTCAACTCAAGTCATCGACACTATTTTGGCCGCCAGGCGTCCTTCCCACCACATTTATGATGCCACTTGGAAAGGGTTCTGCAAGTGGTGTGCGGGTCTCAGGTTAATCCCCTCTCTCCCTCGGTGGCACAGATCCTGGAATTTCTTCAGGAGGGTCTTCGCAAGGGGCTCGCACCTAACACCCTGAGGCAGCAAGTTTCTGCTCTCTCAACCGTGGTCTCCTGTGATAACTACGGTTCCCTTTCTCACCACCCCAGGGTTAGATCTTTCCTTGGGCGCCTCCAACCTGTGCCCTCCTACCGTTCACAGGTTCCCCACATGGGACCTCAACAAGGTCCTCGTTTCTCTTACACGTCCCCGTTCGAGCCTTTGAGGAGTCATCCCTGCAGTTTCTCACTTTCAAGGTAGTTTTTCTAGTAGCTATTACTTCTGCTCGTCGAGTTTCGGAATTAGCAGCTCTGTCAGTCAGGAGCGATCTATGCGTGTTCCACGCAGACCGGGTGGTCCTTCGTCCCGACCCTACCTTTCTACCCAAAGTTAACTCTCCCTTCCATAGGTCACAGGAACTGATTTTACCAAATTTCTGCCCCAGGCCCTCCAGGGCAGGGAGGTCCTCTGGCACACCCTAGATGTTAGAAGGGCCTTGCGTATTTATATTAAGCGCACTCAATCCATGCGAAGGTCGGAATCCCTCTTCCTATCCTTTCAACCCAGGTCAATGGGGCTTAAGGTTTCTCCTTCCACCATCAGTCGCTGGATCAGGGCTACTATTGCGGTGCTACCTTTCCCATTCTCTGCCCGCTCCGGGTGGGATAACCGCCCATTCCACCAGAAGTGCAGCCACCTCGGCGGCCTGGGCCACGCAAGCCCCCATCGCTGACATTTGTCGGGCGGCCACCTGGACCTCCCGTCCCCGTTTATCAGACATTACAGAATAGATTCGTGCGCCTCAGCGGAGGCCTCTTTTGGCCGACGGGTCTTACAGAGGTCATCAGTGATCCGGAGGGGCCTTCGGACCAGACGGAGTCCCACCCGTAGGACAGCCCAGCTTTGGTATGTCCCAGTCTCTGGATGCTCCGGCGGCTCGAAGGAGAATGGGCGTTGGTTCTTACCTGATCGCCCCTTCTCGGCGAGCCGTGAGGGCATCCAGCCCCACCTAATTTCTCCGTCTGGTGGGGACTCTTTCTTCAGCCAAGGAGCCAATAGTAGATTAGAAAGAATTAATAACCTCTCTTCTCGTTATCGCAAAAACTGGGGCGCTCCGCGATGTCACGTGAGGGGCGGGCGTTTCCTCATCTAAAGCTCAGCCTGCAAGAAGAGGACTCGGAAGCACATCCCAGTCTCTGGATGCTCCTCGCGGCTCGCCGAGAAGGGGCGTATCAGGTAAGAACCAACGCCCAATTCCTTTTATCTTTTTATAAAGATAAACATTTTATATAACATTTTAAACTGGATAAATATCTAAATACTGCACGTCATAAAGCTGCATCATTAATTAATACAGATAGCAATTATTAACTGCTTAATTAGTTAGGCATTTGCAGGGAGTGTTACCATACATAATTCATCTCAGTTCAAATTTGTTAAAAGTAGAACAGCTTGAATAATTTATGTTTATTAATAGATATTTTGGCTATAACTCAAGATACATTGGATTTTTCTGCACTAATACATTTAG
Organism: Notechis scutatus; assembly: GCF_049901735.1. Lineage (NCBI taxonomy): Eukaryota > Metazoa > Chordata > Lepidosauria > Squamata > Elapidae > Notechis > Notechis scutatus. Next base: position 26,663,130 of record NC_142013.1, on the reverse strand, counting down.
ATGCTGAAAAAGCTTTTGATATTCAGATTAATTTTATAAAGCAAGTTATTTATAAATATGGATTCCTGCCCTATAGTAAATGCATTGCAATTTACTATTTGCAACCAAAAGCAACAGTAGTAGCCAATCAATCAATTTCTGGATCAGCTGAGTTACAATATGACCCTTGTCAAGGATGTCCAATTTCTTGGTGCATTTTTGTTTTAATTCTTCAACTATAAGTTATTTATGTTAGACATGCTGATGACACTTTGCTAACATTGGGTAATTAGCAAAAACTAAATTCATAGTTTACTAATTACTTCATAGTTTAACTTGATACTGATTGTCTGACAATATGGTAAATATTTGAGTTATAAATAATAATTTATATATATATATATATATATATATATATATATATATATATATATATATATATAAAATAATAATAAAATAATAATTTACTTTCTTTGTGTGTCAATTAATGAATAAAAGAGGTTGGGTTATGTAATCTGTACAGATGTTTTTGAGGTTGAAAGTAATTTATCAAAATATTTTATTCCAATCTTAAATGATACCCAGAGAACGTATCAAAAAAGCATAATTGTAGATTTCCTTTATTGGAATGAAAAAAACTGAGGGTATGTTAACCTATATGGTCTGGGCCATTATTGATTTATTTTCTTTTTAATACTGTAACACTTATACGTAAATTAATGGTCGAGGTAGCCCTCTACAATAGATTTAGTGACCGTTCAAAGTTACAACTGTGCTGAAAAAAGAGACTTATGACCATTTTTCACACTTATAATATTGCAGCATCCCTGTAGTCATGTGATCAAAATTTAGATGCTTGGCAACTGGTTCATATTTATGATAGTTGCAATGTCCCAGGATCATGTGATCCCCTTTTGGACCTTCTTAAAGTCCAGTGGAAACCAGATTCACTTAATAACCATGTTATTAAATTAAGAACTGCAGTGATTCACTTACAACTGTGACAAGAAAGGTCATAAAGATGGGGCAAAAAATTAATAAATCTTTAAAAAAAAAAAAAAAATTTAAGTCCAATTTTAATTATTTAAAAAATATTTTTTTAAAAAAAAAAAATATTAAAAAAAAAAAAAAAAAATTTTTAAATTAAAATAATAAAAAAAAAAAAAAAAAAAATAAATAAAAAAAATTTATTAAAAAAATAAAAAAAATAAAAAAAAAAAAAAAAAAAAAAAAAATAAAAAAAAAAAAAAAATTAAAAATAAAAAAAAATTTTATTTTATATTAAAAAAAAAAAAAAAAAAAATATTTTTTTTATTTTAAAAAAAAAAAAAAAAAAAAAAAAAAAATAAAAAAAAAATATATATTTTACTTTTTTTTTTTTTTTTTTTTTTTTTTTTTTTTTTTTTTTATTATTTTTTATATTTTAAAAAAAAAAAAAAAAAAAAAAAAAAAAAAAAAAAAAAAAAAAAAAAAAAAAAAAAAAAAAAAAAAAACAAAAAAAATAAAAAAAAAAAAAAAAAATATTAATAAAATAAAATTTTTGCTCCTCAAATCCTCAGAAGTAGTGTTCAAGCAGGCTGATCATTCTTACTGCAACTAGACTTGAAACACAGAAAACCCCCAAGCCCATTTGCAAGCAAGCAATCCCATGTCCTGAAATATTAGCAACCTTTTAGATTAATAGGTGGTTGGGGAAAAAAAGGTACATGTGAAGGGACTCAAAAACAAGATAAACTTATAAAGATGAGAGTAAACGAGCTAACATGTTGCAAAAGAATACTGAAGTAGATATGCCCATCAAACATATGATTTTAAGGATACATGTCATATAAGTAGACACATAGGCATATACAGATCACAAATCTCATGAATACATAAACACAACACCGGACATAACTCATAAGCAGTTTTAAAATAGACACATAAAAAACAAAAATCCCATAAAGTATTTGTAGAAGATGTGCTGCCAGGGCACTTGGCAGGACTGAGAAAAAGGATGACCTTGTACATAAAGAGAAGAAGAAGGACAGTCCTCCACATAAAGCACGTAAAATTCACAACTTTTGAATTTTATTCACAGTTTGGCTGTTAAGTCTTGCTTTGAGAGTTGATAGAAATTTGCTAGAATTCCACAAGCTTTGAAGAAAAGGGCATTGCCTGTTTTTGATGCTTAGACAACTGCAATAAGGGGGAAAGGATTATAATACAGCAATTAGTTTGGACTAAAATAGATCATGTTCCAATACCTGTTCAATTGTGAAATCTGCTAGTTCATTCATATGTCAGGCTTTAACCCAAGTTAGGAAATTTCCCTATTTGCTTCTGGTTTTTTGTAGCCCTTAGAGTTTTCCCAATTGAACACCAGTCAATTTATAATAAATCTTAAAAATTCTAAAGTATCCTGAATATGAGACAGAAAAATTGTAGTTTCTTTGGCAAGAGACAACATTCTCATTAATCTCACTTTATATATTAACTTCCACCAACAGAACTAAATAGGATACAATGTAGAAAAATTGTCATCTCATTTTCCTATCTTCTCATTTCTACCCCAAAATTCTACAGACTTCAGATTTGATCAGAATTACAAGACAGGGTTTTCAGACAGAAGTTTCCAGGATAAAATTTCCTACCCTGAGGCTATTAATCCAAGAGTGAAAAAAAAAAAAAACACATTTATACATTTTTCAGCACTTGCAATAAACTAGGATTCTACCTGCAAAGTGACACAGTATTTTACCTTGGTAAAGCAATCCCATGTCCTGAAATATTAGCAACATTTTACATTTATCAATGATGCAGGATGAAGAGAGAGATTATATGTAATGGGTGACAACGGCATATAATAAGGTTATTAGAGGAAAGGACAACTCATATATCTTACAATATAGGTAAATCATGAATGAAGGCTTCTAGGAAAGGAATGAACTTTCAATGGATGGGAAAAGAGTGGACTGATAATTACAACGAACAAACAGAATCCAAAACATTGTATGGAGTCAAATTATCTCTTTGGATAAAAAAGCTGTTGTTCCCCTATGACCTGTGAATGTGCACAGAAATATAGCATTTCATCCAGCCATGTCAGGTTGGCAAATCTACTTCAATATGGCTCTTCTAACCTAAAAATACATTCCGTTTTTAATGTAATGTTGAGAAAAATATAAAAAAATTACCAAATAATCCCCTAACCTATTAATTTTTTCCTCATACAAATTTATTTATTTATTCATTCATCCATTCATTCAGTTGCTTACAATATTCAAAATGATTTAAAAACAAAACAAATCCTTAGTTGTAAAAGTAAATACAGTGAAACATACACAAGAAGTCAAGAACATAATTATATTTATATCTTTCAATTATTTTGATTCTGCCTTTTAGGGTAACAATCCTCCCAAAATGGTTTTCAAACAATATAAATAAATGACAAGAAAATATGATTTTTAAAAAATCTAGAATATTTCCCATGGGGCTATTGATGCAAATGGATCGGGGGAGAGGAAGGGACTGGGAGAATTCATCTGAAACAGAGGTTGGTAATGCCTTTTAATATGTGCATGTGTATACATAATGTATATTACAGAGGCAAACAAAATAAGCTAAAAATGTGTCCCAGACACCAAAAATATGTGTCAAAATATCCAGTCACTTTCTCTACAGAAACTGTGGAACAAGCAATTATTCTGATTATTTACAGGATTAGTGGACAGGAACAATGCATGATGCTATTCTATGTGTTGTCCAGAAATAAATATCATTTTGGATTTCCCAAGAGTTTTCTATTATTCCAACTGCTTGGCAAGTTTTGAGTAAACAAAGATGAAATGAAGATAATAGCAGGATTTCAATTATTATAAGCAGATTGTTTGGCATTGTCAAAGGTAAAGGGAGCCTTGCCCTTTAAGAAAAAGGCAGAGCTCCTTACTTTGTGAATTCAAATTTCCAGGCTGGGAGATTCACTGCAAAATAATTGGTCAGATGCATTGGAAGCCAGAATCAGTTTAGTAATAGGAAGGCAGTAAGACAGCATTCCTGAGACCAATATAATCTTTGTAAGTAAAAACCCCTTTTTTATACCCTTCAGGTCCTTTGATTTGTATGTGAAGTCTTTGATTTGTACGTGTGAACCCTTAAAGTCTTTGATTTGTGTGATGAGTTTTTATGGCATTTGAATCCTGTCTCCTGAGATTGGAATCTTTCCTGGGATCTTTGGTAGGAGTAATTGTTTTATAGCCCAATCCCTGTTTTTCCTGATCCTTTGTAGCTGCTTGTTTGCTATAATTAATCAGTTTGCATTTTGTTGCAATATCCTGAATTTTCTGTTATGCCTTTGGTTTGCTATCATGGTATTGAATCTTTTTCTTCCTGCCATGCTTTTTATGACTGTGTTTTGATGAGTATCTCCTTTTCTCATGTGTCTTGATCCTTTTCTTTTTGCTTTTCTTTTTTTTGCTTTTTTTTGCTTTTTGATTCTTTTTGCTTTTGCTATTTTTTCACAAGTTTTATAGCTTGCCCTCTATTTGATTTCTATGGGAAATGATCTTTGCTAATTTGTAGGCTTTTTCTCTGTATCCCATGCATGTAATTTTAGCCTTTCTTTGTTGTGAAGAGTAGGCTCGCTTAATAGCCCTATTTGACAAAGGTGGGGGCTGATGGAGCTGAATCCCTGCTTGTGTTTCCACTTCTTTCTTTTAGGGAAATTTTCCTTCCCCTTTTAATATTTTAAAATGTCTCTTCTTTTCCTAGGAGAGGGGTGAATCGTAACTTCCAACAGCATATAGATTTCACCTCATGAGATGTAATATAAGGAGGAGTTTGAACCCCCCCAACACAACTTATTCAAAGAAGTCCCATCAAAGAGACTTGACTAGATAGATCCACAATCTTATCAATTTCTTAACAGCAAACATAGTTCTGCATTACCCACCGAGATTTGAACACCTGCCAAAGACATTAATGATATCACTTCATTTGTTAAGAAGCTGTTTCTAGAGGAAAATTCAGTTGGGAATTGTTCAGTCTCCTTGTCCTATTTTACCTTATTTCACAATCCTTCAGAATCAGTCTCCTTTTAAAGTTAACCTAGAGGGTGCATACTGTATGCAGAATTAGCACAAAGTTTGGAAGGTGGGTTGTATAGTGGTTAAAGTGCTGGACTGGAAATTGGATTCTACTCCTTTCCTAGGCACAAAAGGTGGCTAGGTGATTATGGGCTTGTCACTTTCTCACAGAAACAATCAACACGAGAGGCGTGTTGTGGGAAAAGATAAGAAGCAAGCATTACATAGCACTCTTGAGTGTAGAAAATAATGGTGGGATTTAAATCTAATGAATAAATAAATAGAATAATATTGAGTTACTTATGGTACTAATTTAGTATCACTTATTTACAGGTAGGATAAATATACCCTGGACTAAGTTTCTTGGAAGAATACAAAATATATTTATTTAAACTAAGAACATAAACAAGTTTTGGAAAGAGTAGCATGATACTCAAAAATATTTTATCCTGAAAAAATCAAAAGCAAGAAATCAAAACTATTTAAGTTCACATTTATTTATTTAACAATATTTATACCCCACCCAAATCCAAATGGATTTTGAGGAAGGTACAAAAAGTCCAAAAAAGTGCATTAAAAACTACATCTGGATAACAAAAATCAACACCTTAAAAAGCTTAAATAATGCGAACCGTGAAATGTCTGCTGAAACCCTACTGATTCCAAAATATTTGTACAGAATATTTGGAATATCTGATTCCAAAATATTTGTAATATCTGTAGCTGCAGAGGGGAAAGTACTCCATAAAATGGAGGTCATAACTAAGAATGCCTTTTGCCTCATGAAAATCATGAGAAGGTCAACCTACAATAGGCCCTCTCTAAAAGACCAGATCAGGTGAGCTGATTTCAATTTGTCAAGATAATGACAAATCCTGCTGCTGGGGATAACTACCTCTCTGAATTGGCCCTAAAAGCCTAATTAAGTAAGCAATGCAGCAACTCAGAGTTTTACTATTGTCAGCTCAATAAAGTCAAGTCAGAAAACTGATACACAAGGACTACTTGAACTCCACATCATTACTGGAAGATAGAATGATAAAATCTTTAAAGGCTCTGCCCCCTTATACCATATAAAATCATCAGGAAGTTATGTGTAATTTCTCACACTTCTGTTTCTTCCTAAAGCCGTTTATATTTTCTTAACAGTTCTTGCATTTCTTCTTCAAGATTATCTCTATACTCTATAGCGTTGGGAAGGGAGATTTCCTTTAGTGCTTTCTGTCCCTCGCCCTGGAAATAAAAACAAACAACTTACTCTCTAATAAACAATTTGGTTTCAGGAAAAAACTATCATGTAATCTGCAACTCTTACACTGCAAAAACATATGGACTACACAACTCGATCAGGGCAAAGCAATAGACACAATATACATAGACTTCTGTAAAGCCTTTGATTCAGTGGTACACAACAAACTACTCCTAAAACTAAAATCTTACGGTATCTCTGGACACCTGGATAACTGGATAGAACCATTCCTGTCAAACAGACAACAAATGGTCAAAATTGGGAGTGTCCTATCAAATTCTGTACCTCTCAACAGTGGTGTCCCCCAAGGCAGTGTTCTCTTCGCTGATGATGTAAAACTATTCAACATCACAGACAATACTGCTACCCTTCAAAAAGACCTTGACTATGTATCAGAATGGTCAAACAAATGGCAACTTCAAATCTCAACAAATAAATGCTCTGTCCTACATATTGGCAAAAAAAATCAGAAAATAAAATACGGGCTGAATAGTCAAGACCCTGTTGATGATCCAAACTCTGTCAAGGATCTCGGAGTACTCATCTCTAATGACCTAAGTGCTAGAGCCCACTGTAACTACATAGTCAAAAAGGCATTAAGAGTTGTTAACCTAATCTTACGTAGCTTTTTCTCTGGTAATATTACACTAATAACTAGAGCATACAAAACATTTGCTAGACCAATACTTGAATACAGCTCATCAGTCTGGAACCCACATTACGTATCTGATATTAACACAGTTGAGAAAGTCCAGAAATATTTCACAAGGAGAGTTCTCCACTCCTCTACTTGTTGCAGAACACCTTATGCCACCAGACTTGAACTTCTAGACCTAGAAAACCTAGAACTACGCCACCTTCGATCCGATCTAAGTATAGTATAGAAAATCATACATTGTAATGTCCTACCTGTCAATGAATACTTCAGCTTCAACCGTAACAACACAAGAGCAAACAACAGATAAAAACTCAAGGTTCATCGTACCAAACTTGATTGCAGGAAATATGACTTCAGCAACAGAGTGGTCAATGTCTGGAATACTCTACCTGACTCTGTGGTTTTTTCCCCAAACCCCAAAACTTTAACCTTAGCCTGTCTACTATTGACCTCGCCCCTTTTTTAAGAGGTCTGTAGGGGGCATGCATAAGCGCACCAAAGTGCCTACCGTCCCTGTCCTATTGTTTCTTTTATTTTATTTTTTTTTTCTTATTTGTATCCATGTATTCATAACTATGTTTTTACATATACCTATTATCTTGTAAGCAATTGACAAAAATAAATAAATAAAAAATAAATACAATAAAAATATGAGCTACTGGTGCTTTTTCTAACTACTTAGCATCTTCATGGCATTTTCAGAATGATATATGGAACTGAAAGTCCTCAAAAACTTCCATGAACTTGTTTTGCACTGCAGCAATTCACCACAATTCCTTTGGTTGCTGGCTTCATGCTGTTTTGTTGCTGCTAATTTGTTCTTCCAGCCTTGGTGGATTTTTCCCTTTCCTGTCATGATAAAGTAACCTTCAAATAAGGCAGCTTGACAGCACAAGTCAAAACAGCAGGTTCTATCTCTTCTGGTTTCATTTTAAGCCAACTTTTAACTCTTAATGGCAGCAACAAGAGACCCACTTTGATGAGCTCTCTTAACTGGAAGCATCTCTCATTTGGCTCATCACATTTCTAGCTTCCAACATTCTTATACTCCAAGGACATGAATCTTTCCCAACAGCTTCAGATACAAGGACTGAAGGCAGTGGTGGGCTGCACCTGGTTTAACAACTGGCTTTGTGAGCCTGCCTGCAGTGTGCAAAAAACATCAATTTGAACCTCTACATCTTACTTTCTAGGACAGCTCCGGTAAGTAGAACAGCTGAGGCACAGAAATCCACTGTGCCGCACGAATCAGCTGCACTGAAAAAGACAGAAATTTTGGACAGGATAGGGCGGGGGCGCAGGCCAGCTGATCGTCAGAACTACCGGTTCGCTAGAACTGCTCCGAACCAGCAGCAACCCACCACTGACTGAAGGCCTCATACCAGTTCTTTAGAGCTTTGTGATCCAAATCCTTCAGACTGTTCCATTTCCTCAGCTTGTTACCAGTATTCCACCATCTTCAAGAACAATGGCATTTAAATAGTCTTGTCAATCACTGTCATCCACAGTACAACATGCAGTACTTGGATGCACTGAACTTTCATTCTCACTTAGTCTAATATTTATTCCAACATTTTTTATACTCTTAACAGTTGTTCTTTCTTCGCTAATACAAGGCAAAATCTTGCTGTACAATTCTATAAACAAATCCATGAATTAACCTAAAATTAAAATTGTTCCAACTTAAAAGAAAAAATTAAAAGCAAACATTATATACTTATAACTCAGTCCCAGCCTCTGCTCTCAGTCCAACTTTACTTCTCCTTCAATTTTTTAAAGCATCTTTAAACTGGAATGTAGAAAGCCTGCTATTCCTAAGAAGCTGAAATATCATTCCAAAATATACATATAAAAATTCTCATTGGGTGAAGAATAACGTAGGAATAAAAGAACAACTTGGTCTCTATTGCTTTGATTGTACCATACCATGATACCATAGAATAGTAGAAGAAAGAAAGGAACTGTGTGTCAAAAGAGATGGCAAGGGGGATGTAGGGAAGAGGTGATAAAATACCCACATGTACAAATATATAGGAATGAAAAGAAAAGGCACAGAGACTAGTGAGGGGGGAATGATCCCTAAAAGGAAAATGCAGACATTAGTAAACTGGTCAACAAGCAAGCAAAGGCTTCTAGCAGGGATGTGAAGGGCAAGAAGCAACAGAACCACCAACCCCAGTATACATAGTCGATGAGTACCAGCTGGTTCCCATTGCCAACTAGTGGAATTTTTGATGTTTGGTTAAGCAATGATCAGGGGCAGCATAAGAGACAAACAATTTAGGCTGCAGTGTGGGATTGTCCAGGTTCAACTGATACTAATATAAAGCTCTGTGCTACTACTTCTATTTGTACTTTTAAAAAATTATTGATTTAAGATTCATATCTTTAAAAAGTGTTTTACTATCACGAGCTCAATGGTACATATGCAATTTGGGGAGTTCTATAAAACCCATTAGTGGGAGAATTCTGCCTAACTGCAAACAAGGTGTTCTAATTAGACTAGGGGGTGAACCAATATGTAAAAAGCAAATGGCCTGATTGAGAAGAATCTATTTGCTTTAACTGCACCAAATTTGAGACTTACTTCTTCCAGCAACAATTTTTTTAATCTACACATTTACATTTCACTGTTCTTTGTTAATTCATACAAAATTTTCCCTTTTCTCTTCATTAAATTGTAGCTAAGTGTCCCTACAGTCGTATTCATCAAGTAGATACTTTATGTAGCTAAATTCTTGTAGGAAATACAGACTACAAATCTAGGAAAATGAAGCTACACTGCTTTTGTGACAAATTGTCACAGTGATTACTCGGCCTTTAAATGTAAAGTTCAGATCAGCAAGCAGTTTTTTGCTGGAATCTGCAAAATTATTTTCACACCTTTGAAGGCCAGGGCTGCAGGTAAGGAATGTCACACCATTTCCAAGAGTGTTAATTAGAGACAATTATATAACCCAACTGACCTGCCCTGGCATACAAATGCCTTGATTCCCCTGACTTTTAAGGCATCAAATTTATGTCCATATTTAGGAATGATACAAAAAACCCATATTATGCAAAACACAGCCTCCCATCAAAACACATTTGGCTGCTGTATTGTTCAAATAAAACAAAAATAGTAATAGTTGTCAGTAAATGGGTACGTGTTTGTGTTTGTGTTTGTGTGTTTGTGTGTGTGTGTGTGTGTGTGTGTGTGTAAAGATTGCTAGGATCCTTTAAATGAGGTTCAATTTGTTTTTAAAATCAGGTTTTATATTTTTGATATTCAACCTGAATTGAATTTTATTTTATCAAAAAAATATGTATTTTCAAGGAACCAGCTTAGATTGGATGGATGGATGGACAGATATATAGATAGAGACTATTTCCACTACTAATATTCACTTACAGTTGAAATTCTTTGGCATTGGAAACAGGTTTTTATAAGCTTTTTCATCAAGCAATATCAGTATCAAGAGAAATGGTGTCCAAGACCAGATCTCAAATCCTTACAAGCAAGAAAGGGATCTCCCACATGCTAATAATTATCCAACAATTCCCAATCACTACAGTCCAATATAATACTGGGAATAATAAAAATGCATTTATCACAGAAGGGTGAAGGATAAATAACTGCAGACACTACAAAGAGGAGTGCCAGTTCTTGTGAATTTGATGAAGCATTCCCTCCACTGGGAGAAGGGATTATTTCTATTTTTCTTCCCCAGCCATTGTTGCTAGCCTGGCCAATAGGAAGAGGCTTTGATGAAATAAAGTCTAAGCTGTATCTCCTGCTATAAGGGCTCAGAAAGTATTTACGGCATTTTCGGGCTTTTTGTAGACAAGGTTTCACTTTTGCATGATTGTGTGCTGCCAAAGCAATCAGCAAGGACTCTCAATTAAATGTGGTGACATAACAATCATGTGAAACTATTTTCTCTTCTTTGAATGGATTGAGATCAGATAGCTGTTATAAAATTTAAAAAACTTGCTTCACCTTATTGATCTTATGTGTTTATTAAATGTATGTCCTGCCTCTCTGTCTATTCAATACTCAAGACAGATTACCGTATATACTCGAGTATAAGTCGACCCGAATATAAGCCGAGGCACCTAATTTTACACAAAAAACTGGGAAAACTTATTGACTCGAGTATAAGCCGAGGGTGGGAAATGCAGCAGCTACTGGTAAATTTCAAAAATAAAAATAATTAATTTGGGAAACGATCTCACTATCATGAAAGGTTTAATTGATTCACTAACCCAAAAGAAGAAGATGATGATGACAGCGGGAGGCAGGAGTCACTCTCTTCCCCTCCCTCGGAGGCCCCCTGAGTCAGGAGTCACTACTGCCGGCGCGGCCCCAGTCCCCCGCTGGGAAGGGAAAGGCAAAGCGCCTTTTGCCTTTCCCTTCCCGGCTGGGGCTGTTGGGAGTCGCTGCCGCCGGAGGCCGCGACTCCACACCATTTTTTTTTTTCAGAGGGAATCTGACTCGAGTATAAGCCGAGGGGGATTTTTTCAGCACAAAAATTGGGCTGAAAAACTAGGCTTATACTCGAGTATATACAGTAGTTATATAGTAATTCCTGGATGGACCGAAAACTGTCATTATTTTTAATGAGATACAGATACAGATAATCAGAGTTGGAAGGGACCTTGTAGGTCATCTAGTCCAACCCCCTGCCCAAGCGGGAGACCCTATACCATTTCTGACAAATGGCAGTCCAATCTCTTCTTTAAAGTCTCAAGTGATGGCACTCCCACAACTTCCGAGGGCAAGCTGTTCCATTGGTTGATTGTTCTCACTGTCAGAAAGTTTCTCCTTGTTTCCAGGTTAAATCTCTCCTTGTTCAGTTTCCATCCATTATTCCTTGTCTGGCCTATAGGAGCTTTAGAAAATAGCTTGACCCCTTCCTCCTTGTGGCAGCCCCTCAAATATTGGAAGACTGCTATCATGTCTCCCCTGGTCCTTTTCTTTACTAGACTAGCCAAGCCCAGTTCCTGCAACCGTTCGTTGTATGTTTCAGCCTCCAGTCCCCTGATCATCCTGGTTGCTGTTCTCTGTACTTTTTCTAGAGTCTCAACATCTTTTTTATAATGTGGTGACCAAAACTGGATGCAGTACTCTAGGTGTGGTCTTACTAAGGCTTTATAGAGTGGTATTAGTATTTCCCTTGATCTTGACTGTATCCCTCTGTTAATACAATTTAGGATTGCATTAGCTTTTTTGGCGGCGGCTGCACACTGCTGGCTCATATTTAGCTGGTTGTCCACTAAGACTCCAAGATCCCTCTCAGTTACTGCTATTGAGCCTGGTTTCACCCAGTCTATATGTGTACTTTTGGTTTTTCTTGCCTAAGTTTAGGACTTTACTTTTCTCTATATTGAATTTCATTTTGTTAGATACAGCCCAGTGTTCTGGTCTGTCAAGATCCATCTGGATCTTGAGTCTATCTTCTTGGGTGTTAGCTATTCCTGCCAGCTTAGTATCATCTGCAAATTTGGTAAGTTCCCCATCTATTCCCTCATCTAAGTCATTAATGAAGATATTGAAGAGTACCGGGCCTAAGACGGAACCTTGTGGCACCACACTGCTTACTTCCCTCCATGTAGACTTAGACCCATTAAGGGCTACTCGTTGAGTACATTTTGCCAGCCAGTTGCAAGTCATCTAGTGGTGGTGCTATCTATTCCACTTTTTTCTAGCTTACTAAGAAGTAGGTTGTGGTCTACTTTGTTGAATGCCTTGCTGAAATCTAAATATATAATGTCCACAGTATTTTGCTGGTCTACTAATTTAGTCACTGTGTTGAAGAATGAAATAAGATTGGTTTGGCATGATCTGTTTTTAACAAACCCGTGCTGACTGCTAGTTATTACTTTACTTGTTTCTAGATGTTGGCAGATCTGTTTTATTATTATGTTAATAAATAAATAATAGATAAAGAAAGAACTCAATCTACAGGTAAGTTAATGTTTTTTAAAAAGTAACAGAGAGCTTTTCTCCTCCAAAACCCTCCCCTAATGTAATTCTTTAAATTAATTAGCAACTTTAGTTAAAATGTAGAAAAGGTAGAGTGATAGAAACATTCTATTATTTGGAAGGTCTTTTCTTATAGCTGGAGTTTTATGATATTCTCAAAGAAAAATGGCTATTCTCTTCCCATAGGAGACAACCTTGGGGATTAACTAACAGTTGTTTGCTAATGACAGAAGACTAAGGCAGACAGGATGCCACTGCTGTTTATCACTTCAGGGAGCGAGAGAGTACTATGAATAACAGGTTTCAGACACTGTACAGTAATTTGTATGTAGTCATTTGCCGATCCTTTCATCAAGGCCAACAAATAAGTCATTTATTTAACATCCATGTTGCAAGTTAAAATGAGTAAGAATATGGCTATGTGACTGCAGTTTACACTACACTTAGCTCAGTTCTGGAATCCATAGGGAACATTTCCTAAATTTAGAAGGACCAGAATGCAGCTTCTTAAAGTTCCCATTCTTTATCCCTATTTAGTGACTTCTAAGAGCTACCGATCATTAAACCAGATTAAGCTGACAACTATAATGTGCAATCCATAACCATGACTATTAAGAGAATGACTGTGGACAAAAAGTAACAAATCCTAGCCTGCAATATGCAGGAGAATCAAATTAAAGCAGGTTGTTATTATCTGTGCACCTTTCTTCCCAATGGTCACCCTTGCCTATAAGCTAGTGAAACTTTCAAACTTTTTCTTGGAAAGGATGGTAAATTTATAAGACTTCCAGAAGTTATAACCTTGACATGTGCAGACTATCAGTTGGTAAAATGTCAAATGTTAGAGCTTATTTCCCCCATGAGAGTAAAGATGAATTTAGGCTGCTCTACTGACACAAACTGATAAATCCAATGAGATGATTTAGGATGTTTTTTTCAATCCTGACTAGGCCAATCTAATTGCAGCATCTCACATTCAAATTTCTCAGGTAACCAATATAGTAGATCCTAAATGCTGATATTCCGATATTGGAATGCACAGAGTTTATGGACTGTTTCCAAAACTAAAATGTAAAGATATATATAGCTACAGTATAGTGCAGATCCAATAGTGTATACAACTGGTCATAATGGCAAGATAGTCGTGAAATCTAATCAGCAATCAAGAATAGAAAGTATTTATGAGATCTTCCATTATTTCATAAATGGAACCTAAGGCAACTTTCTTGCAGAGATGACTATCCATTGGCCCCAAAGAGCCCCCAGGTTCTTTTCCATTATGGATAATTTTTGCAAGCAGGACCACTTACATTTGTTTTGAGATTCAAGCTTCTTCAAGTGTTTGCACATTCACACATATGGCAGAGAGCCTGGGTATCTGAAGGACCAATTATTTCCAATTGCTCTGCCTGCCTAGAACTTTCCAGTAGAGTCAGTCCAAGTCCCCTTTAGTAAGCATTGTCAACTTGTGTGACCAAGGAAGCATGCTTACTCAGCTACAGCCTCCAACCTCTGGAACAACTTCATCCCAGGTATAAGGATGCCATCCTTTCTCTCTCCTAGGGTTCTAAAAAGATTTGAAAACCTGGTTTTGAACTCACAACTAGCTAAGTGTTATTGTTTGTCCAGGGCTATTGTCTTGTTTGACTTAGTTGCCTGTAAGACTATTTCAGCCTGGGTTGTCCATTTGTTCTTTTTCTATGGGTTTTTTTTTGTTGTTTTTTTTGGTGGGGAGGGGGTGTTCTAATTTTGTATGCCACTCAGTAGTCTATTGGAGTTGGGTAGTTTATACATTTAATAACAACAACAAAAATTTAGATCCCTCTTAGCTTGATTTATAAAGGCCTTCAAAGTTTTTGCCTTGTCAATGATATCTGAGATTACTAAATTTCCCCTCTCTTTCTACAGCAAATTCTCCTGCCCTGAAAGAAGGTGGTAATAAGGTCTTTGTTAATAAACATCTTGGACTTGGCTGGTTTTAACAACTAACAGCTGTGTTCTATATTCCATATTTAGCAAAACTGGTGGCAAGGCAATGGTGCAACAGTTGTAAGGGCTTAGATGAAGCAGATTATCTTGGTCCTTTTCAATTTGGATTCTGACCTGGACTTGGCATGGAAACAGCCTTGGCTGCTCTGATGGATGATGTAGAGCAGAATAGAAAGGAGTGCAACTCTGGTGATACCCTTTGATTTCTCATCAGCTTTTGATACTAATAGCACGGATATCTATCTTATGTCCTTGAGCAAACCAGGGTTTAAAATCTCTCCTATTTTTCTAGGCGCTAAGAGAAAATGATACTTGCTATTTTCCACTTAACCCCTGGGAATTATTCTAAGGGTTTCTGTAAATTCCATTTTCTACTCTATGTTCTTTATTGTTCTTGGGAATATGTTGATGATAGTCCATTTGAGCAAATTTCTGAATGTCTCAAAGCTTCTCAGTGTTTCCAAGAAAAACAAACTGGATGTGGGAGATCAAACTGAAACTCAGAACAAGGTGAAATTGTTATTAATATATTAGTCATTATGAGTATTGTCTCCTTCAATTCTTAAGGATAACAATGTCAGATCTTTCAATTCAGAAGCACATCTTCCAAGACAATCTGTTCTTAATGATAAAGTATCAGAAATTAGTGGCAGCCTATAAGCAGCTATGATTATATATTCTTATTGTATAGACAAGTTCTTGGTTTTAAATCCCAAATCTCAGGGCTAGTTATAACATGGCATCAGCTGGTTCCCCCTTTTTCCCCACGCTGTGCTCCTTTTTCTCTCTCTGCCTTTCTCTCCCACAAATATGTGAGCCTCAACTTACAACCACAACTGAGTCCAAAGTTTATGTTTGCCTAAGTGAAAAAATTGTTAAGTGAGTTTTGCCCCATTTTATGACTTTTCTTGCCACATTTGTTAAGTGAATCACTGCGGTTGTTAAATCAGTAAAACGGTTACATGAATCTGGCTTCCCCACTGACTTTGCTTGTCAGAAGGTCACAAAGGGGATCACATGACCCCAGGACTGTCATAAATGTGAGTCAGTTGTCAAGCATCCAAATGTAAATCACATAACCACGGGGATGCTGCAAAGGACATAAGTGAAAAATGGTCATAAGTCACTTTTTTCAGTGCCGTTGTAGCTTTGAACGGTCATTAAGTGAACTGTTGTAAGTCAAAGACTACTTGTATTTTCCCTTCAGGGACATAATTCAGAGGTACATGTTGTGCTCACAGGAACTAAACAGCCCAATAAACTCTCTCTTGGTGCTCACCAAACTCCTCTTCCACTTTTTGTAAACTTTTTTCTTCACATAATGAGAAGTTCCAAAACAACGTCCTGGACTTACGACCAGTCATTTAGCGACCATTCAAAGTTACAATGGACACACACACACACACACACACGGAGGTATTTATGACTAGATTCCAAAGTTCTGAAAGCTGTCTTTCCCCTCACAGGTTCGGTGATGCATTTTGGGCACTTCACAACTTCCCTAAACATATGGCTGTCTGCAGTATCTCAGTTAAGTTACCACAATTTATAATGTTTTTCCTGGCGTCTTCTTCCTTTTCCCATCAAAAACACCCCATAGCGAAAGTAATTATAAGTACAATTGTATTTTTATCTCGCTCTCTAACCTTAAACCATAACACTTTGTGCCTAATCATCAAAGCCATAAATCACAAGTTCATCCTTTTTTTCATTTTTGTACAAAAGTACGTAAGAGCTTTACAGTCACCAATAAATGTAGATAGTGATCTAATCAAAGAAATTCAACCCCGTTTTATTTGTATGTATGTGCCCACTTCCCCAATTTCCTTATTTCCCCAAATAAAAAAGACTTAATTAAACTAGGATCAGGACAAGTAATTTGGGTGGCTAGAATGTCATAACTGGCCACTGCTGAATATGGTAGCTGTTTGCTTAACAGAAAAGTATTTTGTGACAGCATCCATAATTTTGTGACAGCATCCAGCATTACTCTCAACCAGGGAGAAGGATCCAAAAAGTCAAAATGGAGGACTTGGCTCTGGGACTGACTTCCCCTTTTTTTCTTACACATATTGTGTGCACAAAAGAGGGGCAGCTTCATGGCATAGTCCTTCTTGCTTTTAAAGTTCCAAATACACCAACTGGTACCCAAAAAGCTACCTTATCTGATTCAGATGTAAAAGGATGTTACTCCTCTCCAATCATCTATAGCTTGTCCCAGTGGTGGGATTCAAAAAATTTTATTCCCGGTTCTTGGTGGGTATGGCCATGTGACTGGGTGGGCATGGCTTTTTTTTTTTTTTTTGCTTTTTTGCAGCCGCCACCCATTTTGGGGGCCTTCTGGGCCTCAGAGGCCCTCTAGGAGGGCGTTTTTGCTCCCCTAAGGCTGCTCTGAGCCTCAGGGAAAAAACAGAGCATGGGAGGGGTGCGCAGCACCCCTCCAAGCTCTGTTTTGGGAGCTTCCTGGCCTCAGAAGAGCCGGGGGGGTTGTTTTTGCTCCCCTAAAGCTCCTGTGAAGCTCAGGAAGGCCAAAAATGGAGGGGGGGGGCTGAAACATTTTTTGCCTTCCTGGGCCTCAGCAAGGGGAATCCCAGCACAGCTGATCTATGTACAGCTGATTGTTGGGAGGGGAAAAAAAGAAATACCCTAGGTGGGAGGGGTGAGTGAGCATCGGGCTGGAAGGTGACCGGGTCGGAGGCATAGCCAGCTAGAATTTACTACCGGTTCGGTGACCCACGCCAAATTCTTGCTACCGGTTCACCCGATCCGGTGCAAACTGGCTGAATACCACCACTGGCTTGTCCATGGTGATACCAGGGACCATTTCCTGATGAAATAAGCCAGTTGTATGACTGATAACAACACCTAATAGGGGAAAAAATACTACGTACAGAACAGATGTTGTGAGTCAGACAGTCCAAATATATTTTTCTCTCTCGTTAACAGAAAAAAACACCAGGAATACTTTGCAGTTTTGTATATAACCTGAGGCCACACTGTAATTTTAGAGAATGTATCCCAGTAGTTTTGGATGGCTTGCTCATTAGGCACTTAATCTGCATCCCTACAGTCCATTCAAGCTTCAGTGAATGACCCTTGAACACCTCTCGAACATGATATTTCTTTTTTTATCTTTTCACTAAGCTGCTAGGGTACAACTCTAAGCAAGATAGATTTTACCTTGTGACAATGTTCTGTTGTAAATGCTTACTTGTTTGAACTAGAGTGTATGCAAGAAAGAAAGGGACCTATGGAGTAAGAAATACTGCTGAAAAGCAGCATAACAAAGGGTGAGAAAGAGCAAATAAAAAAAGAGAAGAAGCAAAGTAAATAAATCTCATGTACACTACAGCATGTAACTATACAAAAGCAAAGGGTAATGCTAATATTTTTTTTAAATGAAAAACTAGTTGCAAGTCTTTTAAAAAAGGCTCTGTGATAAGTCGTAAAACTTTAGAGTTGGAAGGGTTAGAATTTTGAAGTACTTCACAGATTAGTTGAGTCTGTTTAACAGAAGCAAACTCTCCCTTCCCCTTGAATGCCAACACCCCTACCCACACCATGCATACAGAACACTGAATAAAATGCATTGATAAAGACAGATGACATCAAGACTGGCTGAACATTCAGTCCATGAACAGTGGCCTCCTTGTCTCCTGGCCTGAACTCACAGGAAAAGTGCTGGCGCAAAGCCTGCTATTCATATGGAAATCAAAGTCCAATGAGGAGAAAAGAATAAACCCATTTTCTTAGATGTATTGCTAGATTTTAAATCAAGATACGTGAGATTTCAGAGGAACCGAACAGCCAGGGTAAAATATGTTAAGTTCTTTTTTGCTTTTTTGGCTAGCCCTTTTTCACTAAGTTTATCTCTGCAATAATCTAATTATCATAAAACTTCATGCTTCTTTAATTTTTCCAAGACACTTTTCATTTTTAAAAATATCACAGGTGGTAGAAGATTCTAAAGATAAAAATGGTTAATTTCCTCATGTTTTTCCAATATGGGTAGTATAATTCTACGTGAGTTTTCTCAAAAATATGGTTCCAGGTAGGCTTACTCTTTTGTAAATTAATTTAGAATTCCAATATAGATTTATATATCCACAGTCTGGAACCACTAACTTACTATATCTCAGCATACTATATTTCCAGGAGCATCATGCTGTGGTACCCAGATTTCAATTTTTTCCTTCCTATTTAATTCTAGTCATTAATTGAATAATTAAACCAGGTTCAGTCTCAACCCTAGCTGTAAAGCTGAGTGGGGTTCCATACTTTCTGGCCTAATGAGCACTTTTAGAAATTTGAAAACATATCAAGGTTACATTTACAATTACATGGCGAATCGGAAGATAAAGAAGTAAAATTGTTCTTCACAACACTGTTCCATCTAAGTTATCAGGGTCGATGTTCAGTAATTCAAGGTGCTATTACATCTCAACTCTGACTCCAAATAGTAGTTTGATCATGTAAAGGGGTCTGGTTGCATAAAAATGATGAGCTTGTAATTGCGAAAGTGCACAATTTTTTATTGAAACTTCAAACAGAAGAACATGTACATACAAACATGCAAAGATTTGGCAATATCTACAATGGAGGAATGGCTGGTGACGATGGTAGAATTTGCTGAGATGGTCAAACTGACTTGTTTGATCAGAGAAGACACATCTATTTTTTTTGCTAACTGGAAACCCCTTATGGATTTATTTTGCATAAAACAGAAAACACTTATCATGGTTTTGACAATTAGATACTATAGGTTATAGAGCAGTTATAACTTTAGACAAAGAGGTAAATCAACAGTTTTACTTATAACTGCTGCTGTAAAGACAGAAGATACTTCTTTGTATCTTTTTCTTTCTTTTCTATTTTTCTTCTTTTTCTGTTTTTGAACTTTAGACTTCTCTTTTATTTCTTCCTTTTTATTCTTCCTGCTTATTCTATTTTAGTTTTCATTACTTTTGATTCTTGTTTTTGTAACTTTCAGTACATTCATATTTAAAAACTAACCAAAGGGTCTACTTGCATGCAATGAGGCCTGAACCAGGAACACGCCTAACAATATGCCATGTATCATATTTGCAAGAACACACACACAACATCATGAGCCAGCTCTGTGCCTGTTTTACATTTAAAAAAAACACTATTTTGTGATAGATTTTTGAAAGGTGAGCATATAGTCAGCAAAAAAGGCAAAATTAACCCCACCTCTCATTTGCTCATACACAACTAGACTTTAATTTGGGAGAGATAGAGTGTTCAATTGGTGGACATAAAGAACCCTTCTTTCTGTGATTCTGTGGAGACTGCAAAGAGATTCAGCAACACACACACACACACACACACACACACACACACACACAGAGGTTCTTTCCCTCAAAATCCCTGATTTTTGTCTCTGCAGAAGATAGCTAGATCCAGCTGATTCTTGAATGTAATTTTTCTTTGGACAGTCTCTCTCATCAATTAAACTTGGTCCCACTCCTTTCTTAAGAGTTATCCTGATTAGAGTCCAGAGTGGGATTTATTTTTTTTAACAACTGGTTCTGTGGGTGTGGCTTAGCTGGTGGGCGTGGCTTGGTAGTCATGTTATTGAATGGGCATGTCCAACTCAATATCACTCACATCGAGGCACGCATCTCCTCGCCTGGCCTCTCATGACTGTGGGGATGCTGCAGCAGTTTTAAGTGTGAAAAATGGTCATAGGTCACTTTTTTCAGTGTCATTGTAACTTTAAATGGTCACTCCACACAAACAAAGTACCAGCAAAGGAGGGGAGGGGGGAAATCCAGAGAAGTTCCTGAGACAGGAAGTCTAGTCCTGCCAAGAATGTAATAAGAGTTAAAGGAGAGGCAGTTTCTGTAAGCAACACCAGAATGTTTCCTTCCTGCCTTCCTTACAGGATTAGGCCAGTAATTTTTTCTAACAACCGGTTCTCCGAACTGCTTAGAATTTTAACAACCAGTTCTAGCAAATAGGTGCGAACTGGTAGAATCCCACCCCGATAGAGTCCCAAATCCCTCGCATAATTTTTCTCTAACATTTTACTCGATTGGAAAGAATAAAATGTTTGGTATGTTTATTGGAATGTTTAATTATGTTGCTTTAAAGAGAGGTAGCCCTCATTATTTGTGGGTTCTACTGCACCATTAACCAAGGATAGAAAACCAAAAATAGTGAGACCTTAAGTCTATGTAAATTGTGAGCATAGATTGGAGTTCACGGTCATCGTCTTTTCACCATGAATATCCCTCCCTTTTCTCCTATAACAGGGGTGGGCAAACTTTTTGGCTCGGGGCCGCATTGACTTTTAAAATTTGACAGACGGGCACCGGTCAGCACAAGATTTTTTGGGAATCGCCCCCCACCCTTCCCCCCTTCTCCTCCTTCCCCTCCCTCAGAGCCCCATGAGTCAGGAGTTGCTACCAGTCCCGCATTGCCTCGGGAAGGAAAGGCAAAGGAAGAGCCGTGGCGGTGGCGCCGCAACGGCAGCCCCGGCCCCCGCGCACGCGCCCCCTGCGCCCCCCCCCCCCCCTTCCCCCCCCCCCCCCCCCCCCCCCCCCCCCCCCCCCCCTCCCCCCACCCCCCCCCCCCCCCCCCCCCCCCCCCCCCCCCCCCCCCCCCCCCCCCCCCCCCGCAATAACAATAGGAGAAAAATATCTTATATTTGGTCATCCTCTGCCTTGATTTGTCAGAGTGGAGCTTGCCAGGTCAGCCCAAGTTCATGATGGTTCCTTCACTCTGAGCAGCTCTTTCAAGATATCACTGAATGGATGAGTTGATGTTTAGCTAGATTCTAGTGCTGTCCCACATTATTTGTGGCTCACTCTAACACTGTGAGTAGTCTACTGAGAACACAAGAGGGACCAGCACTGAAACAAGGACAAAACTACACAAAGTCAAGACGCTAGGCAACTTTTTCCACTATCATCACCAAGCAAGTTACTTCAAAGAAGTCAGCTGCCTCAAGGAAGCCACATGGAGGTTTGTGACAAGACTGATCTAATAAGT
This sequence comes from Notechis scutatus, assembly GCF_049901735.1. Lineage (NCBI taxonomy): Eukaryota > Metazoa > Chordata > Lepidosauria > Squamata > Elapidae > Notechis > Notechis scutatus. The sequence continues at coordinate 26,641,213 of NC_142013.1, read as the reverse complement.
TCCACGATGACAAACAAGAAGAGGAAGCAGCTACTGGTATACTGTATAGACTTCCTGTGACCCTTAAAACATATTTATACATATGTAAGTTAAGTCTAAGATTATAAATATGTAACATTTTTACATATGGCGAGGTGTAGTCTCCATCTACATAAGTCCAAAATTGAATACAATGAAACGATAGATAAAACAACACTCCAGATGATAGGTTCAAAATCCAGAAGAATCTTGATAGATTTGAACACTGCCCCCTATCTAACAAAATGAAATTCAGTGGTGAGAAAAATAAGGTTTTACACTTAGGCAAGAAAAACCAAATCCATAGGTACAGAATAGGTGGTACCTAGTTCAATAGCAGTAACTGCAAGAGGGATCTAGAAGTCCTAGTGGACAACCACTTACATAGGAGCCAGTAGTGTGCTGCAGCCACCAAAAAGCCAACATAGTTCTAGGGTGCTTTAACAGAAGGATAGGATCAAGAAATGTTGTACCCGTTTATAATGCCTTGGTAAAAACCACACTTGGAATATTGCATACAGTTTTGATTGTCACAATATAAAAAAGATGTTGCTCTAGAAAGAGCGAAAAGAAGAGCAACAAAGATAACTGGGGACTGGAAGCAAAAGCATATAAAGAACATTACAGGAATTGAGTATGTCTAGTCCAGGGGTGTCAAACTCAAGGCCTGTGGGCCAGAACCGGCCCGTGATGTGGTCAGATCCAGCCCATAGGGCTGTCCTGGAAAATGTAAAGGTGTCATGCCCCTGTTGGAGTCTGACTCAGAGGGAGAGATGGAACAGCTGACAGGGAATGGGAGTGTGGCTCCGGTGGTTGTGGAGGAAACTGGGGAAGGGCACAAGCCAGATGGGCATTCAGTGGAAGACCCAAGCCCATCCCCTCTTCATCCTAGGGAACACAAGGAGTGGATAAGGGAGAAACATGAGTGGCGTGGTCTGTGGGGGAGGAAGGGGCCCTGATCTCCTTCATGGGCTGCAGCTGGGAGGATTGGTTAAAAGGACAAACTACACATGGCAAAGTTGCTGGAAGCAAAGCGTGCATTCTTGTCAGAGCTTGTGTTTTGGCTTTCTTCCAACTGTGGTTGCTGCGTTATCTGGTAGAAGTCTGCAATTAATCATCCTTGCCCGCCGTAGTAATTCCTTTGGTGTGGTGTGTTGGGTTTTTTATTTTGAATTAACTTTACTTTGGGTGCAGACTGCATTTACTCCCTCTGTAAACTGTTTTCTTTGAGAGTTTGATATCCTGCCGAGGATAATTGGACATTGGGGCCAAGTTGGAGGCATTAAAGGGACTTTCTTCTATTTTTGTGACTTGGTTATTTTTGTGTCATCACAAAGGGGCTGGCCCGTATCACTTCAGCCAGGTCTACCCAATGCAAAGAGGAAACATGCCAGCAGTTTGGGGAATGGCGTCAAGCTGGTCACGTCCACCCAGTTGGCCATGCCCACTCAGCCCCCCGAGGTCAACCACAGTCCTGATGAGGCCCTTAATGAAATTGAGTTTGACAGCCTTGGTTTAGTCTATGAAAAGAAGAACTAGGAGTGACCTGATAGCAGTATTTGATCCAGTATTTGAGGGGCTGCCACAAAGAAGAGTCGTCTTATTCTCCAAAATATGTGAACATAAAATATATAAAATATATGAAGTCAGGACAATCAGCAATGGATGGAAACTAACGAAGGAGCAAAGCAAACTACAATTAAGCAATCTAGAAATTTCCTGACAGTGAGAATAATCAACCATTGGAATGGCTTGTTTTAAGAGGTTGTGGGTGCTCATCATTGGAGGCTTTTAAGAATAAAATAGACATCCATTTGTCTGAAATTGTATACGGTCTCCTGCTTGATTAGGGGTTGGACTAGAAGACCTCAAAGGTCCCTCTGTTATTCTGTTAAAATGCCACCCAGAGATATAAATATATATACTTTATTATTCTAGAGTCATGATTCACGATTTTGCTGGAAACCGGCATTTGCTTCCAGTTTCCAATAAAAACTGCTGATAGAAAACAATGGGTTCACCTAACAACTGCCACGTTCACTAAAAGACCACCACAAAAAAAGGTTACAAAACAGGTCTGAGATGATGTGATGACTCTCTGTTCAGCTGTCACAACTTACGACTGTAACTGCTCAATTATGTTTATAATTCAAGGAATATTGGTTCTGCTACTATCCAACATCAGCTTTTCATTCATGTATATATATATGGTCAACTGCTGGACACACACCAATCCCTGCTCAGAGAAATGGTATATTCTAGTATATACTATTTATGAACTATAGCTGTGATGGTGAACCTATGGCACGCGTGGCACAGGTGGCACACAGAGCTATTTGTGCCGGCACACAAGCTGCAGGCAAACTTACCTCACTGCACATGTGCACACCTCACAGCTTATTTTTGGCAGGTTTGAGGCCTTTTTCGGTCTCCCAAAGTCTTGAGAAAGGCTTCTGCAGACTTTGCAGGCCGAAAACTAGCCCCATTTCATCACTTCCTGTTTTTCCGAAAATACTGGAAGTGATGAAACGGGGCTAGTTTTCGGCCTGCAAAGGCTTCCTTTGGGAAGGCTTCCTTTGGAAGGCCGAACAAGGCCTCAAACCCATTGAAAATCAGCTGTGAGGCACAGTGCAGGTAAGGGAGCGGTGAGGGGGTAGGGGGGATTGTGTGTGCATGCGTAGGGGGCGTGGGGGGCACGCATTGCCTTCTGGGTGCTGGCATATGAGCATGAGGCGCACACACAATTTTCGGCACAGGAGCCCATAAAGGTTAGCCGCCACTGAACTATAGTCTAGGTAGCACATTATAATAATTAGTAATGGTGTAAGTGACATCTTAGAATAGTAGGATCAGAATACGTAATTTTAAAAATATTGCATACAACCTTGAATTTAAGATTGTTCTTAAGGAATAAGGAATAAATAGTACATTAGCTTGCAGCATTTCTTACTCACTCACGTGAAGAAAATTGACACTACGTTAAAGTGCTAAATATCCAAGAAAAGTTACTTGTATTTTTATACTCCTGACAATTAGCATTTTTAAAAGACAAACTTCAAAAGGAGAAGGAAAACAAAATGCCCTCCCAATTGATCCACAAAATTAGGCCTACCATTTGGATTGCAAAATGTGCACAACCAGCAGATAACAGATGGACTAATAGTTCTGTTACCATCTAAAGATCATCTGGATTGTTGCAGCCCAAGTAAGATAAGCCTAAACAAAATGTTTAAGGAAGCATATATGCCAAATTATTTCTTACTGGAGAATTAAAAGACAGAAGAGGTGACGATATACCTTTTCTAATTTAATTATTCATTTGAGAAAGGAAATCTTTGGCAAGCATAAGCTGGTTTCTTGAACCGTATGCACAAATTACTGAGAGTGCATAAAATATGAGAGACATAACAGAACTTGCCCCATCAAGTGTCTCATATCACTTTGTAAAAGGCAGCGCATCTATGGCATAAACATCTGTCAGAGTAGACTTACATATACACTTGTTTCCTTGTCAGTAAGAACTGAGTGCTAGCAGAGTGCTTGCTTGCATAAAAACCAACGCACAAAGAGATACATGAACAAAGACCTCCTCGTGACATACAGCCTATGATATACAGTATCTTGCTTTAAATGAACAAGCTGCTTAACTAAATGGGGAGGGCAACTCTGTCACGGAGTAACATGGTCATTAAGCAGTGAGCATGTTCATGACTTGAAATTATCTTCTCGGTTGATTCTGTTTGTCAGAAGCCAGTTGTGAAGCGGGCAAATACTGATCACATGACCACAGGATGCTTAGACAGTCATAAATGCTTACCAATTGCGAAGCAGTCATATTTTGATAACTTGACCATGGGCATGCTGCCATGGTCATAATTGTGAGGACCATCATAATATTAGTTTTTCAGCACCGTTTTAACTTTGGACAGTTGCTAAACAGGGCATTTGTTAAGCGAGGTTTACCTGTAGTAACTCTGGATTAGTCTCTACTGTATAGCACCACCTCCTGGAAAAGATTCTGACTGGAAAAATAACATGTACCTACTAGGAAACATTATCCACTTCTTTCTTGCTGAGATAGTGTAAAAATCTAAATGACTCTGATTTGATTGTTGTGACCTTTATTGTTCCTTCATTTTGTGATGGATATACCATCTGGACAATATGCTGAATACAGCCTTCATCCGCTGCATGCATGAGAGAGAACACAGCAGAGGGGACAGGAAATGTGAACAAGAGCAAGATCAGTGAGAACCACAGATCCAACTCCTGTATGCAAGTAACTTCTAATTGAACTTATTAGAACTGTCCTAGCATGAACTAACACCACCCCCTTGAGTAATTTAAATGTATCTTTAAAAGACAGTTCTATATTTAGGAAGTTAGGATAATCGGGGTGGAAGACCCATCTGTCTAACATTTGCTCCAGCTGAGGATGCAGAAATCTGTGTATTATTGCTACCCCTTGCTTCTTTTTCATTGTATTGTTTGATTGTTGAGAGATGCTTTAGCTAGAGCAGAACAGAGATACAAAGGCAAGATTGAAACTCTCACAGGATTTTTATCATTTACTCAGGCCACAATAAGGATTTTAAAATGCAGTCACCAGAACTTTCCTTCAAAAAAGGGAGGAAAAACAGACCCAGGAAACTATAGACCAATCAGCCTAACATCAATACCCGGGAAGATATTGGAAAAGATAATAATAAACCAGATCTGCCAACATCTAGAAACAAGTAAAGTAATAACTTGCTGTCAGCACGCGTTTGTTAAGAACAGATCATGCCAAACTAATCTTATTTCATTCTTCAAAACAGTGACTAAATTAGTAGACCAGCAAAATACTGTGGACATTATATATTTAGATTTCAGCAAGGCATTCAACAAAGTAGACCACAACCTATTTCTTAGTAAGCTAGAAAAAAGTGGAATAGATAGCACCACCACTAGATGACTCGCAACTGGCTGGCAAAACGTACTCAACGAGTAGTCCTTAATGGGTCTAAGTCTCCATGGAGGGAAGTAAGCAGTGGGGTGCCACAAGGTTCCGTCTTAAGCCCAGTATTCTTCAATATCTTCATTAACGACTTAGATGAGGGAATAGATGGGGAACTTACCAAATCTGCAGATGATACTAAGCTGGCAGGAACAGCTAACACCCAAGAAGATAGGCTCAAGATCCAGATGGATCTTGACAGACTACTGAGCCATATCTAACAAAATGAAATTCAATATAGAAAAAAGTAAAGTCCTAAACTTAGGCAAGAAAAACCAAAAGTACACATATAGACTGGGTGAAACCAGGCTCAAACTGTGAGAGGGATCTTGGAGTCTTAGTGGACAACCAGCTAAATATGAGCCAGCAGTGTGCAGCAGCAGCCAAAAAAGCTAATGCAATCCTAAATTGTATTAACAGAAGGATACAATCAAGATCAATATCAGTACTAATACCACTCTATAAAGCCTTAGTAAGACCACACCTAGAGTACTGCATCTAGTTTTGGTCACCACATTACAAAAAAAGATGTTGAGACTCTAGAAAAAGTACAGAGAAGAGCAACCAGGATGATTAGGGGACTGGAGGCTAAAACATACAATGAACGGTTGCAGGAACTGGGCATGGCTAGTCTAGTAAAGAGAAGGACCAGGGGAGACATGATAGCGGTCTTCCAATATTTGAGGGGCTGCCACAGAGAGGAAGGGGTCAAGCTATTTTTTAAAGCGCCTGTAGGCCAGACAAGGAATAATGGATGGAAACTGAACAAGGAGAGATTCAACCTGTAAATAAGGAGAAACTTTCTGACAGTGAGAATAATCAACCAATGGAACAGCTTGCCCTCAGAAGTTGTGGGAGCGCCATCACTTGAGACTTTCAGGAAGAGATTGGACTGCCATTTGTCAGAAATGGTGTAGGGTCTCCCGCTTGGGCGGGGGGGTTGGACTAGATGACCTATAAGGTCCCTTCCAACTCTGATTATCTGTTATATGTTAACTGTACTTTTAAGACTGCTGTGCTTATTTGTATTGGGTTGGAAAAAGGAAAAGCAGGCCTAGATTATTTAACATGCCCATTTTCTGATAAGGGAAGACTTAATATTTATGTTCTTTTTTGATAAATTAGGTTGTTTTGTTTTTTTAATTTTTATTGGTTTTTAAGACAAACATAGACAAACAAAACATAAAAACATCAAGCCATCATCCATATATATACATACAGTATGTCAGTTGATTTACAAATTGTTTTGTGCTTCCATTTCGTAGTCTTCAATTACAATTACATTGTATATATTCTCATATTTTCAATCAAATATTAAATACATTAATATCATTGTTAATCAATCATTTGACTATACTTTTATTCATTCATGTTTTACAAAATGATCCATACTTTACTTAATTTGTTTTATGACAGTTCATATTATCATCTCAAATCCTACAATCATTTTGTAGATATAATAAGAAAAGAATACATCTTTATATATTTATTATTTTCTAAGAATCTACATATTTCATAACCATGTTTTATTGTCTAACCATTGATAGAATAGATCCCAAATTTCCAATCCATCAATTTTCAAATTAGGCTTCTCACAGCCATTAGGAGCTTCTAATATAGCTGCAAATACACAGTGATAAGTTTGGGGACAGACAGTAATCTTGTTAGAGGACTAATATAGCTCAATTAAACTCTATCTGAACTGAGAATTTCAGAAATGAATTTTACAATCTGGGAATAAGAATAAAAGAAGCAAAATCCCAATCAGGGAGGGAGAGAGGGAAGGAAGGAAGAAAAAAGAGAGGGAGGTTAAATTAAAAATACTTACTATGACTAAAAGTATCTGAGCTATTTTATTTGTGCTGATTCATTCTACCATCCCACCCCAGAGCAATTTACATACAACAACAAATCAAATTATAATCAGCATCTCCCCATCAAATATTTAAAAAAAATATTGGGAAAAAACCTAAATTGATTATTATTAGTGTCATGAAATATTGAGTTAACCCAGAAATTCAATATTAAAACTTAAGTACCGGTAATTCACGAGTAATATCCTTTATGTCCTCAATACCAGCTTTAGGTCCACCTCAGGCAAAGAAACAACAGATAAAATGCATAAATCACAGGACTTGAAATATCTGTGTTCAATCAAGATGCAGAAATTCCAGCCACAGAGAAAACAACATACTTTAAGGTCCAAAGGTTACAGTTATTTCTTACAAAAGAGAGACTTAATTAAAAAAAGATTTGAAGTATTAGTTCTTAAAGAAGCTTTTTATTAAATAAGAAGTTTTTATTTTGCAATCTTTTGCAGTCTATATCCTAGAATTCTGCACTTTAAAAAGCACATCAAACACATTCCTGATTAAAAATTCAAAAATATATCATATTACTGTATAATTCGGTTTATAACAATAATACAATAAATGACATTCAGACATCACATATAGTATGCTTATAAATACATCCACATTTGTCTTTTAAATGTTGGTGGTGAATGCTGATTTGCAGTCACTAATAACCTACTGTGGCAATTTCGGGGGGGGGGGGGGAGAAAATAATTAGAAAATACAAAGATGTTACAATGTTCTAGAATGTCAGTAAGTGATTAATCTATCCTTCCCATTGCAATAATAAACCCATTTGCAAGAATTCATGAGAAATACACAAATACATGTATGAATAAATATAAATCATGTATTTATATAAAGTTAGCATTGAAAAGAAAAGTAATATGTACTGAAGGTAACACCTAAACCAGCATGCCACTTAAATAGACCGAAGCCTAAAAAGTACTTCTGTACCTTTTTCATCACCCTAAACCAAATAAACTACATTACTGCTTAACACAATCATGACATGAGCTTCTTGTCTTCTCTCAATGCCATTCAATATTAGGTTTTTAGTTATGGCAGATTCATATTAACTTTCATACTTCTACTACTCATATAGGTTTAACAGGGGAGAAAGGCATGGAAATCAATAATATATTTTTAATGGTCAACCATCCAGATAACATTTAACAAAAATTCCTTGTCTCTTCTTTATAGTATTCTAGATAACATATACGTAAAATTCTAGAGTAACACAAAGGTAAACTCCAACATATACATACAATCTCACCCAAAAGTACAGAGATATAAGTCATAACTAATCACAACCCATATATTTATTTCATATCAGTTTATATTCTGCCCTTCTTGGGCAGAAAACATACTATATTCTCTACAATATCTCTCTATCTCTATTAGCCGGCACAAAAAGCAGAAACAAAATTCAGTTTATATATTAGGATCTGACAATCAGAACTGCATTAAAATTGGAATATCATGGGTTAAAGAGATTAAAGTTGATCCTTTGCCACTACGAATGAAGAATTCTATCCTCATTTTGTTCAGTTAAAAAAAGCCATTCTATCACGATTATTGGTCATAGGCTAAAATCTTCCATAGTAAATAGGATAGACATATAATTAAATACAATGGCACTACTAGATGATTATATTATTCAGAAGATTCATGTTATGTTTAAACCTCCCTTGCATATCTATATAAAACTCATATACTTTTAATTGTGTAGAAATATGGGGCTGGAAGAGACACAAAAGTAATCTAATCTAATCCTCGACAGATTTAGCATACCCAAACTAACAGCAGCAAATTAATCCACTCAGTGGAAGACTGCATCTCTGATTTAATTATATTAGAGTAGCTCATAAAATAGAACAGGATTTAAGTGGCCACAAGAGGTGGAAATTCAGTATCTCCAAGAAACCAAAATTCACTATTTCAGAAACAGCACAATGAAATTTCTCTGTGCTATCAGTTCCAAAATGATTTCATTTATTACAATAATATTTCATTGTAAGGACAATGGCTAGAGAGTATAACAGTATACTATTATATGTATATAAATTTTGGTCAATTTAAAAATACATCAGTTATATACAGATCCAAAATATATAATTTCTTAAAAGATACAGAAGATTTTATATTACAGCATTAGCAGCTGCAAATCCTTTCAGCTTATTGGTATATCATGCGTTAATGATAACTATGTCTCCTTGAAGTAAATACAAAATAAAGATAAAATAATATTAGAAGTAGTTAAATAAAGAGGTAAAAGATCTTATGCCAAAAAAGATAACTACTAACAAAAAGCTCCCTAAGAATAATAATCAGTGGTGAGGAGGGAACTGAAACAGATCTCAAAGCAACTGAAAAAAAGACCCCCCCAAAGAGAAGTATTGGTGAATAAAAAGATAACGATAGAGATAGAAGCATGGTATGAAAGCCAGAATTGGAAGAAGAAACAGCTGCTGCCATTCTCCTACTTAGAAACAAGGATCATGCAGATCAGGGGTCCCCAACCACCGGTCCGTGGACCGGTACCGGTCCGTGGAACAAGTCCTACCGGGCCGCTGGTTTGCTAAGCGCCGCCATCTTTTTGATGAAAAAGTGCTTCCGGTGAGCTTTTCCGGGTAGAAAGCTCACCGGAAGCACTTTTTCATCAAAAAAAGATGGCGGCGCCCAGCTGATGCCGGTACCGGGCCGCACTATAAAAAAGGTTGGGGATACCGGGCCGCGGCATAAGAAAGGTTGGGGATCACTGATGCAGATGATCAGGAAAAGTATCAGGAATTCAATACCTCTACAAATAACAAAGATGCCTTCCTTGTTATTTATTTCTTTTCTGCAATGCAACCAATATCAGTACCACAAGAAACTAAGCATGCAAAACTAAATGAACAAAAAAGGAGCTTGCCAATGTCGTAATTTACAATGTCGTTTGGCACTACTGTGTATTCTGTATTGGATTCTAATGAATTATTATCCTCTCCGTCTTATTGAAAAAAAGTTTACGAAGCTTAACCTATCCAACCAGCAGACTTAACTTCCAAAAATTATTCTTTAGGAGCTTTTACATATGTCAGGTTGCCTATATACCAAGCCAGAAAGGAGAAGAAGTTCCAACCTGAGGTATTCCCTTACAGGTATATCACAGCAAGCCATGTTTTATGATCAAAGAATCATAACAGTTAGAAAGGAACCTTAAGATTGTATCATCCAGGGTGTCAAACTCGCAGCCCGCAGGCCAGATGTGTCACACACTGGCCACTCCCACCCCCGGTCTAGCAAAGGGGGAAAAAGTCTTGATACATCACGTGACAACGTGAAGTTTGACACCTCTGGTATAATCCAACCACCTCCGCATAGTCTAGGAAGTAAATTGTGTTTTCAATATTCAAATCCAAAAAAAAGAAGAAAAATGAAAACAAATAAATTTGTAGCCTTAACTACCAAAGACTCTATGGAACAGCTCAGTTTTTACTACTCCATGGAAAAATGTTAGAATCTGTGTTAGTCTAGCTGATTGGCAGGAAGAAGCCCTCACTGATCTCACTTTCTCATGGCCAGGATAAATTCGAGATAACTGAAAAATAAAAAAATAAGGTTTCTTCCTGGACAAAGAAGTGGACACAGAGGTATCAGGTAGAGCTTTAAAGGTCAAAAATAACATTCTAGATTTTATACAGAAGGAGCAGAGCTAAAATGACAATGGAGCAGCAGTTTCTCTGCTGAACAACTTATGATCTGATATTATGTGGTCTATGACTTTATCCAGAAGCCTCTTTGCAACAAGTAAAGCACTTGCTGTATTGGCGTGTGAGAAGAAAGCAAAGTGGATTTTGATTTTTAAAAATTATATAGGCCCTGAATTAAAGTAGGCTTGGAATAAAATGTTATATTAAAGTGTCAGCAAGAGTGATTTCCTAAGAATAATGAAATATTTGTAATCTGATGCATTAGCGCAATATTATAACATGTATCTGCAAAGTGGACAGTTTCAGAGGTTATTTTGAGTAGGAATATTGAAAAATAGGGAACTGAAAGTAGATGGTAGGGAGTTTTACATGTACACATAAGTGTGAACTGTGGAACAGTACGAGAGAACAAGTAAATAGGTTCAGTAAAATTCCATATACAGAAGGGCTGTCAGAAGAAAAGTATAATAGGGGGAGATGGGTCTCAGATCATGGCCACTGACCGTAGCTATTCTTTGCTGGATCTAGCTACTGTCTCGACCTCATTGCAATGGGTTATTGATGGAATGTTGTTATATTGTGTTGGTATGTTGGCTATTCATGTTCTAAATTGCTCATGAAATATCTGAATCTTAAAGTAAGAATTGTTTTACTGGATTACTGCTCTTGTTTCTTTATTGGGATATTTTACAACAGGCTAACATGGCTCTCATTTACCAGTCGAATGGCAACTGCATTTTATACCAACTGTAGTATCTGAGTAGTCCTTACAGATAATACAAAACAATTCATATTCCAGTAGTTTATCCTGGTGGTGGTAACAGAATACATAATTACTACTTGTTCTTCTCCCAGAAGTTGATACAACTAATGCATGTTGTAGAAAGGATGCCCTGATCATAGCTTCCACCTGCCTGCTCTTTTGGAAGAGTGTTATCCGATATGGAATTATGACTACGTACAGAAAATTATAATGACTTTGGGGCAAACAGCAACTCTTGTCTTGTCACACTTAGCTCAAGTCTCTTTCTCACTAGGGTCTGGACACTACACAGATCTTATTGTCTCAATTTGGGGACAGCCACCCAAACACCATTCCCATTCTCAAACACATAGGGAAAGTTGGGTTACCACTGCTCTCCAATGGTTGTATTACAGCTTCTAATTCAAACTCCGTGCTCTAGACTAAATATCCAAAAGAGAACTTTCTACTCACCCAATTTCTTCACCTATCATTCAACGGGGGAGTATAAATGTTGGCAATGCTTTTGACAGATATCGTCAGTATCTTATTTCTAATGTCTTTGATGGTAAACTATGTCTCAGATATTTCTTTGTTTACATATCCTGTCTCTTCTCTGCACACTCCTCCCTTCTACAGTGTCATGCCTTCGTCAGAATCTGAATCTGCTGAGGAAGATGAGCTGGAACAAGAATCAACAGAGATTGAGAGAGCAACAGAGATTTAGAGGGCAGCTCCTCTGGCCTTGGAGGAAACTGGGAAGGGCAGTGTCAGTCTGGGCAAGGCTTTTCAGGATTATTCCTGGATTCTCGTGGCAGCATTGATGAGAACACAGGCTATGAGGGAGGAGAGTTCCCCACCCCCCTTCACAAGGCACACTTGGGGACCAAGATGTAAGAAGGTGCCGGTGGGAAATGCATTTGTCGGGAACAAGCATTGAATCTGTGGAGCCTCATGTGCACTTGCCGACAACTGGAGCTCTGTCTTGTGGGGCTTGCCCTGTTTGCCTGCTTTGCTGAACTTCTTGCTCTGATTACTGTTTTGCTAACCTGGCTTACTAGACTGCTGGCCCTGGTTACTGTTTGGCTAACCTGGATTACGAAACTACTTGCAGCCAGAGGCTGCTGAAGGTGCATGTGAAAACTTTGCTCCAGGACTTGTAATAAAAGTGAGGACGTTTGGGGGGCAAAGTTGGAGCAATAAAGGAGAGTTAGATCTGTTTTCTGGCTGTGTTGCTTTTGTGCCACTCCACGGGTCATCACATACAGTATTAACTACGCAGAAGTCTGTTTCCATTCCCACAAAGCTCCAACATTCCAAGCCTCATCAACAGCTTGCAGGTCTACATTTCTCAACATTGTTCTATCCTCCATTCACTTGGTTCCTTCCCCCTCAGCCATACTTCTGCTGACCCATCACTATCAGATCATTCTTTTCTTAATAGCATTCCAAAATCTCCACAGCAACAACTGCCAAGCCACCCATTTTCCCCTTCACTTTCATTTTCATATTTAGCAGTTCATTTTAATCTTCAATTTCAGCAATTGCCTTCTAATCTGGCCTCAGCAAAGAAGTACAATTTTGTACTCTGCATCTTCTGCCATAATTCATACCTTCAATTAATCATTAAAAAAACCTACATTTAAAAATGCAAACTAAAGATATTATATAAAGTTCTGCTATGTAACCATCTTTTTGTTGCAGTGGGAGTAGATAGATCCAGGAAATGTGAGGCTGTTGACTAAGTTATAGCATCTGAGTTGTCATCCTAAAACTCTAAAATTTGCCTGCTGATCATTCGTCATAAAGGATGCCAACCACTATTAGCCTTGAAAAAAGTTTGAACAGTCCATACAAATTTTATATTTATCCTCTGTTTCAGGCAGAGAAATATCCAGCAGCCAAGAATAAAATTTCTACGTATGCAGAGCTTTGGAACTTTATCATTTTTACTTTGGTTGGAAGAGTCAGAAGATCTGCTACAGCCTGCCAAATAAATGCCATAATGCTGCATTAAAAAAATGCATCAATGATCAATAGAAGGAATCACACTATTTATTTAGCAATATTTTATTAGATGTTTTGGAAGATAAAATCAATAATATTCCAAACATTACCTTGAAAATTAGAAGGAGAATCATTTACATTTACACAGAAGGGAAATCGTTTACATTCATTTTTATTAATTTATTCAACCAGAATAATCCTTCAAAAATGAATTAATAATAAATAATAATAATAATAATAATAACAACAATAATAATAAATAATAATAATAATAATAATAATAATAATAATAATAATAATAATAATAATAATAATAATAATAATAATAATAATAATAATATAGCATAGAAAGGATAAGAATTCAAAAATAAATCTAGTCAGGTTTTAAACTCTAATGAAAATCCAACTGAATTAAAAAGAATATTAAACTAAGGATTTATTTCTTCTTAACTTATAATTCCTTTAAATGGACTGAATAGACCAGCCTCAACAATTGGGAATCCTCTCCGATTACTATTATGTGGACGCTACAGCTCCTTCATTAATTGAAAACTGAAAATTCCATCCAAACATTTCCAGAGTTAGTCAGATAGGGAAGGCAGGTTAAATCAATGTGATTCAGGTATTTGTCCTTCCCTGTAATTGAATTTCTTGCATTGGAGATGAAAATTTTACATGTGTGGTGCAGATTATTTACAAACATGTTTTTCCCCCTTAATCATTTAGACAGAGAAATACATATTATTGGTAAGGTCACAAAAGACTTGCATGCCATTTTATGATTTTGAAATAAAAGAAACATTAGTAAAGTGATATACAAAAAATATTATTCAGCCACAAAGTGCAAAAATATCTTTAAACACTTGCATTCATCTTTACTCCATGAAATCAACCACAAATCATTACAATCAGAATGTTTATTTATATATTTCTTTTTCTCTAAAAGGCAGCTGGCTTTTTAAAAGGATACAATACAAAATCATAACACTTAATGAAATTAAAATAAAGTAACATAACTTAAAAATCACAATAATTAAAGATAAGCCATGATTATAACAAAGGATTAGAAGGCAAGTGGTACAAACTTAATTTAGAATTAGACAAGTCAAAATCTATTAGCTGTGTTTTAGCTAATTTAGCAAAGTCTGTTAGTTTGTGTCAGAACCATTCAAACAAAGTTCCAAGAAAGAGAATCTCTGTGAGCTAGCATCTTCTTACTCAATTTGCACTGTTTGCTGATTTTTTACATACAAGTCTATCTTTTCACCAAGAGATTGTAAATGTTGGTCAGTATTCCCTCCTCTTATTTTTCTCATTATAACAACACTGTGGGATAGACTGGGCTGAGGGAAAATGGTTGACTCATAGTCACACAATGAGCTTTAACTTGGATGTCCCAGGAACTTCAACCACTGCAGCATCCTGGATGTCAAGGAATATTCAAAGTATCTGCTTCTACCTGTTCATCGGTTCAAAAGCAGATTTCAAGAGCTCTTCAGGCCAAGCCATTTAAGATCCTTCACATGAAGGGGAGTGAAGAGGAATGGAATAAAATGAAGAACTACAAATACCTTCAAGGAGACTTTTCTTCAAAGTTTGAGTCCTTGTTGGAGCACTGAACATTGATGCTGACTATCAAGCAGCTATGTGTGAACATTTGAACACAAGTTAGGAGTTACCCCCTATTTGTATTATTCACCAAATTCAGCTTGTGTTCTAATCTACACGCACAATTTTCCTTTAGACTGTCATTCAACACAAGCAGGTTAGTAAATCAGAAGGGACTGAACAGCCCCTATATGAGGCAAGCATAGCTTCAAATGCCTTCCTGGGTCTGGGGCTCTCCTCAAATACTTTTATCTGTCTAGAGCTATCCAAGGTCCTGCAATTCAAGCTAAATGTCATACATTCGCTAAATCAAAACTATTCTGGAATCCCTCATAACCCAAATCCTTTTGTTCATAGTAAAGGCAGGTTATTAGCAATAGACAGTATGCATTTACTGAAATTGATAGAATATCATTCATATGATATATGCATATTAGCCTTTGCTCATTTTAAAAATAACTTACTTATCTCATATGTTCATGTGTACCCAATTTACTCTTTATTTTTCTGTTATGATGTTTATTGTTTACTTTAAGAAGTTAATATCACATAGACTTCCATCTTATACAGTTGTATTTGCCTTATATTATATTGTTCAAATAATGTGCTGTGAAAGATAGTTTAATGATAGATAGATAGATAGATAGATAGATAGATAGATAATCTTATCAGTCTTAACTAAAATATGAGATAGGACTATCTGATCTCATTTCTTTACATTCTTTACATTTCTTTACAATGGCATTTTATGTTTTCAGTAATGTTGAAAATTTGAGGGAAAAGGGAGTATGAGAACAGAAATAATCAGAGAGGAATATTTCTTATGAGATCTAAACTTATTTTATCGCTCGTATACATCACTGTTATGAAACAAATATAATATCCCAAATATGTTTTTCAAAAGGCAACTGGACTTTTTTCCTTGAAAATATTTCACTTCTCATCTAAGCTCCTTCTGTTCTAACAGTCAGAACTGAAGAAGTTTCTTGGATGAGAAGATAAATATTTTCAACAAAAAAACCAAGAAAGTCCAGTTGCTTTTTGAAAAGCCCCTTTGGGACAACAATGACCAGCATGATTGAGAATCTCCATTTGTCTCCATTAAGACAAGGATAACTTTTTACTTACATTATACATTTTAATTTGCATTCCAAATCATTATACTATTTATTAAAAAAAGCAACTGTCAACATATATACATATGTAGCATATCGGGCAGCAAGTAAAGTAACATGTTAAATGTTAATCAAGAGGAAGAGGATGCCAATTCCTTTTATATTGTACTGCAATGTCACAAATAAATGTATAATGGAAGAAAATTTGATGAAATTTTGGCTTACATGTGAGTCAGTTGCCAAGCATTTGAATTTTGATCAAATGCTTCAAAGGTTGTAACTTTGAAAAATGAGCATACATCACATTTTTCAGTGCTGCTGTAACTATGAACAATCCCTAAATGAACTATTGTAAGTCAAGGGCTACCTGTAGTCTCCCAAACTGTAAATACATAATAAATAAGCAAGCATTATGCCAAAAACATTTGTAAGCTGATGTAATCAAAATATTACACAAAGAATATTTTTATATTCATAAATTTAGTTTAGGCTTCTCATGATAGCAGTACATAAGGAATAAGGAGGGTTGTGTGTATTTGTATTGCAAACAGAACTGTTAAAGAACAAATCTGAACTGAAATAAAACAGGTATTAGCCTATTTTTTGTTAGAAAGCTCAAGCCACGTTTTTTCAGTGACGTCAAAAAATTAATTTCAGTAATTAGTTACATACATCAATGAAAATTTTTGACAGACTCAACAATTGTACTGGGAACCCATTCAGTCATAGAAACCCAGTAGATTAAAATGAGAGCTGGGCTAATACAGGATAATCTATTTTATGGGAGAAAATATACACAAACATGACAAAATGCTTTGCCTTATTTCAATTTCTGTAAAATGAATTAATAGATTCATAGCACAGTCCAATCCAGAAAACTAGTTCAAAAAAAGAATAAACAGCAACTGTAAAACTTACTGTAAAATTTATACCAAGTCGGAAAAGAGCACAAAGTTAAGATGGCATTAAACAACATGACAAACCAAACCCCCCCCCCCCCAAGCATACTGGTTTTGCTCTATTTGAGGCTAGCAAAAGCCTTCTTTCTACTGCAGTCACTTGGCAAGCACACTCTTGGCTGACTCAGCAAGCATCCAGCACCTCTTGTCAATTACATCAAGATACTGCTGATGCTAGAAGGACCATTTCAACTAAAGTTGCAGTTAAAAAACATGGCTTAGGGAAGAAAAGAAAAAACCATCTCTGGCCTATATGGGTTATTATCCAAATGAAGGCTCAAACACACTGCAAAAAGTTGTTTGTGTCCATCACCACTTTAAACCACCAGGATTAAATGTAAATAGAGAAATTTTAGTCTGGCATTAATGGAAGCTATAAATGCCTTCTTGAAAAATGGTTTTGTAAAGAAGGAACCTACAGCAAATGACAAAATACTAGAGAATCCAGAAGAAAATAGATGCTGCACGTACACAAGAAGACTATGCATGTATCATCCAGAAGAGACTGTCAGCCTCCAAGATTTCTTCTTTTGCTTGACTCTTTCTGGCTGCCATAGAAACGGGGGGGGGGGATAATTGGGCCTCGTGGGGGAAAAGGGTGCTGGAGGTTGAAGTTGTTTGAATTGTAAAAGTTTTAAGGAAATTTCCATAGATTTCATTGTGGAATTGCCTAAGAGTGGGGGAAATACAGTCATTTGGGTGGCTACTGACCTATTTTTCAAACAAGTACATTTTATACCCTGTGCAAAAATCCCTTCTGCAGAAACTTTGGCTAAACTGTGTATCTTACATGTGTATATACTACATGGTGTTCCTGACCATATAATTTCAGATAGGGGGATTCAATTTACTTCAAATTTCTGGAAAGAGTTCTTGAAGTTATTAGGCTCCACCCAGGGCTTAAGCTCCACCCACCACCCACAAACTAATGTGGCATGGGAGAGAAATAACTCGGTATTGGAACAATATCTTAGATGTTATATCAATTATCAACAAGATGATTGGTCTGACCTATTGCCTTTTGCAGAGGTGGCTTACAATAACTCTTCACAGTAGCACTGGTTTCACCCCATTCAAGGTAGCTACGGGTCAGGATTTTGTATCCATCCCAGAGCTGCCATAGGAGAAACCCAAAATCCCATCGTTAACAGAGTTGATAACCCAACTTCAGCTTACCTGACCAGTTACCTGTAAAGCATTGGATGATGCTCATCAAGCTCATAAAAACAGGCGGACAAGAGAGTTATACAAAAACCATACCAAGTGGGTGATAAAGTCTTCTTGTCCACTAAGTATTTACAAACAACCCAGAAATCTAAACAGTTGGGATCTAAATATGTGGGACCTTTCCCAATTGTACAGGTTGTGAATCTTGTTGCTGTGCAACTACAACTGCCAAAAACCGTTAGAAGGATCCACCCTGTCTTTCATGTTAGTTTGCTGAAACCTGAATATACATCCACGACTTGCAACCTGACCAGGCTGCCCCACCAGTTCCTCTTCTGACAGAGGGCAAGCAACATTTTGAAATCAAGGAAATTCTAGATTCCAGGAAACAGAAAGGAAAACTGAAATATTTAATTGTTTGGAAGTATTTTCCTCCTTCTCAATCGGAATGGGTAAATGTACGCGATGTTAGGACCCCTAAGATTATACAAGGTTTTGTTAGAAATATTCTGACAAGCCTTAATGGTTTTTTTGTACATAATATTGTATGTGGAATGTATATTTTCTTATTATTTCACTCTCTTCTCTTTTCTGTCATGCCCCTGGTAGAGACTGACTCTGAGGAAGAGGAGGAACAGCCAAAAGGGAGTGGAAGTGTGACTCCAGAGGTGGTGGAGGAGGCTGGGGAAGGGCAGAGGCCGGCTGAGCAGTCAGAAGAGGACCCAGGCCCATCCCCTATCCACCCTAGGGCACACGCAGGGAGGAGAGGATCAGGGTAAAACATGGTTACTCGGGAGGAGAGGGCCATGATCCTCTTCATGGGTTGCAGGTGTGAGATCTGCATAAAAGGTTGAACCTGCGTGCTAACAGATGCTGAAAACAAATTAGTTTTATTTCTAAAGGTTTATCTTGGTTGGCGTTCTTCCAACGGACTGTACTTGGTTATCTTCCTGAAGTTGGTAATTATCTATCCTGGTCTGTTGTGAAACTTTATTCAGTGCAGTTTGGTTTTGGTTTTTGCTTCATTATCGGGTCTTTGAATTTGAACTGTGTTTTTTTCCTTTGAAATGTTATTTTGAAAATAGTTTACTCCTCCACTGTGAACAATTAAACAGTGAAGCCAAGTTGAAGGCATTTTAGTTACATTTGGGGTTTTGTTATATTTCTGATATACTCTGGGTCATCACACTTTTCTAGGGTTAACACCTCTTTGCAGGAGGGCCGAATGTCAGCCTCCAAGATTTCTTCTGCTTGACTCTTACCAGCTGCCATAGAAATGGGGGGGAGGAATTGGGCCAAGTGGGAGGAAGGGTGCTGGAGGTTGAAGTTGTGTAAATTGTAAAAGCTGGGATGCTTACTTGCTTACTGCGCAAATGCAGCCACTTATCTTTTCTAGGCCAAGGTCAACCATCTTGGCATACCAGATGTGTGAGACGCCACCTAAGATGTTCCCACATGACATTATATACCTCAGATTGGATGTCCAGTTTCAATTGTTGTGGGTGGGGACATGGGATAACTTTCTATATGTAATTTCCGTGCCTTTTGCTTCAGATCTGTATTTCTTCTGTTGCTACCACTTCATATTCAGTAAAAGGCCTTTTCTCTATAAAAATGGAATCTAAGGTTTTCTTTCTTGGATTTTGAATGGAACCATATCTGTCAGAGACAAACCACTTGTACCCTGGACAACAGCATAGAGATAGGAAAAACTTACTGTGGATATAAAAAAAGGCAGGGGAACACCAACTGTTTCAAGAGCAAAGAAAGGGATTAGCACTAGGATTGATGCCAGACAAACAATCAAGCAGCAACAACAGCCTAATCAAAGAATTACCAAGGAAAAACAATATCCTTACCAACACTGAGAGAGCAAGTTTCTATATATAAACAGAGAGCAAGCCCTACTCCCTTCCAGCACAAAAAATATCATCTAGATAATATTATCTAATATTTTATCTAGATAACTAGATAATTTCTGCAGGAAAACAACCAAGCTCAGAGAGCACCAAAGATTCCACAATTCAATCCTGAGTTACATACATTCTCTTCCACTGGTTCTGTCTGGATAGAAAATACACACACACACACACACACACACACACACACACACACACACACACACAATCAATCAATCAATCAATCAATCAATTAGTGAAAGATTAGTGAAAATTTACAGACCTGATAACTGCCCCATTATAAGAAGCTGGATATTTTAGGATTCACACTTCTTTAGCCTTGTTCAAACTCATTTAAGAAACCTTGAAGAATCTTAGGATCTAAAGCAACATTTCTTCCCAATCCATTTATCAATCTGATTTAAAGAGAACATTACTTTTCTTTTGTTTTGGTATAGACTACACAGTCACACTATGTAAAAGTTAGCAAAATTAATTAATTCTTATAGCAACTGAACTATTACCAACAGCTTAACATTATTAATAATGATGAACAGAAGGTAAAAAAATGAAGTAGTTAAAGATAAACATTTCCTCCTCTATCCCAACATTATGCATGTAAACACACCCACTGCAGCCCTTCTATTAATGCCCTTGACAGATAATCTTTCCCTCATGAGCTCTTTAGTTAAAACATTTATACTGTAAGCTTTTCCAAAGCCATAAAAAAGCCTCTCATAAACATTTCTGTCTCTATAGAAACTTTAATCCTAAAGTATCCCTAAATAGTAGTAAAACGTATCTGAAGGTTCAGTATTAGTTTTACAAAACCTACTACATAGAACAAAGAGAGGAGGAAAGGTATGGAGAATCCAGCTTTAGTAAACAATGGAGGAATAGTTTAAATATATATAATTATTTTATGCATGAATCTATGGTCATGACTGAATAAAGTCCACAGGATAGCACTATGAGGGACAAACTAATTACAAGTGTAAGTTCCATAGTTTTTCCCTCATTTCATACACACAAACATACAGACTGCAACTATGAAAGCTGATATATGTAGCAATATATGGGATGCCACATCATTCTTTTACCAAATTGTTTTAAAATCACCTCAATCTCATTCTTCTGCTGGAAAGCAATCTATGCATTATGCTAGAAAAGAAATGGAAAACAATTTTTGATATAAACTACTACAAATAAAAGAATTAATCTTTTTTCCCTTAGATTCTGTTTCACACTGCAAACCTTTAAAACTGATTTTTTTAAAAATACATGAGGAAATGGACATCATGTATAGGCCCTGGCTGAATAAATAGCATTTGATAAAAGTCACTTTTATGTGAGTTAGGCAGCTATCCAATTAAGATAAAAGTAAATTTAAAAAAATAGTTTTAGCACTGACCTAAAGTTCTATACACTTTTATGAAGTAAATTTAACTTACTTTAAATATAAAAATACATGAAGGTTTCAGTGTCCATTTCAAATGATAGATGTATTGTATTCCGGAGGCATTTTTAACATTAAAGAGTACTACTTTCTTCAGTAAAGTACATAGACTAATCTAAAATATATAAACGATTTTCAAAAACATATCTGATAGCCAAATGAAGTATCAATGACCATGAACAGAAGTAATTTTAATTTTTCTTTAAAAACATCCTAGAAATAAACTTGTGTGGCATTTTCTATCCCTCACCCATATATTTTTAAAGAACCTCTTCTAACCTTTTTTTTAAAAAATGATGGTTGGAATCACTGGGAACCATAGTCCAAACACATTTGGAAGCTATGAGATAAAGAACAGCTGTCCAAAAGCGGTTTGATCTGAAAAAAACTCCAGTGTCTATGAAACACATTAAACAATTCCAAATTTTTAAAAAAATGTTGTTTGAAATCTATTGCTTCTTCCAGTTAATAAAGTACTAGAAGATTAAGAGGCCAAAAAATTAAGGGGTATGAACTGAGATCCCCCCCCCCCCGGAAAAATGTATTCAAATGTTTGCTTTTATCCACTATTACATCATAAAGATTATTCTGAAAATCACAGTCAATCTATTAAATATAATTAAGTTCTGACTGTTATTCCCTTTTAATATATGCCCGGCTAACCAGAACATGATTATACAAATGTTTAAAAACAAATAGAGCAAATATTAACAAATAGTATCCTAATCTAAGCAGAATAGGGAATGTTAGCAAATACTGCACTTCACTTTTATAAGCAATCTGGGATTTATAGTTCATTAAACCTATTTGGCAAGAGCTGATACAATAATTATAGTTTTAAATTTATTCAAAATTATATAAACAAACTAGCATTCAAACATCGCTGTTATACAAACTTTACTGTAGAATAATAAAGTTTATACAGTTCAAGTGTTTAGTCATTCTATGTCTGACATAAATGAGTTTTCATATTTTGGCGGACATAGGGAAGAAGAACTTTGCACATATCTTAACTTTCTCTTAGATACAGGCAGGGAATTAATCAAAACATCAATGTTTCAACAAGTGGTAAAGTATTTTGATCTCTGATGAGGAGCGGCACTTTTTAAATACTTGCTCTCTACATTTTTCCTGGATACAACTCTTACTTTGGCAAGAGAGGGTATAAATACAAAAATAAGAAAGAAATTTATGCATATGGAAAATCAACTCAAAAACAGAAAAAATGTGTATCCTTTCTTACTACCATTCTGTTCTGGCTATCACTTGGAAATAATACAGGATCATTGATAAAATTTGTAGCTGATGACCTTCTGATTGAGATCTACCTTATTACCATATTATGTTTGCCATCTGGAACCAATTAGCAGAGTTATTTCACTGCTAATGACACATCCTGTAGTACCACAAAATAGAATCCTACTTCACCTTGTCAATCCGCTCCTAAATTTTAAACAGGCATTTTGATCCCTGGCTTTACAATGGAAGCTTCCCGTCCCCAGGGAAATCTTAGGGATTCATTTTAGTGACAGTTCAACTGAGTGATGATATAACTATCATGATATTTATCTACAACATATATGAACAAAGGTTTGTATGGATTAGCAGTGGGCTATCTGATCTTTGCCTTGTACTACACCAAAACTGTAAACAAAATAGACAATAAGCTTGCATGCTACTGTGGGTCTAAGCATGTTGTAAATCTTAATAAGTTCAATGTGATTCTCTTGGAATTCTGCTTGGAGATGTAACCTTATCTAAAGTCATCTATCAAATGTGACTATAAACTTGATTTTAACTTATTTATCGACAAGTGGCTTCCATATTTACATATTACATTTAGAATTGGAGTTAATACACTTGGATAAACTAAATGGCTACATTTTTACCCCTTATAAAATGAAATCACTACAAAAGGTATAATACAACATGCACGTTTAAATATTATATATTTTGCATAATGAAAAATAAATAGACATTGGGATATGCTTAAATAGTTTCTCTCTTAGGACTGAGGCAAGTTACTTTTGTTCCATTAGCTTAAAAAGGCAGAAGATAATTGGAACATATATAAAATGTCAGTAATTATATCTAACAGGACCAGTTTGGTATAGTGGTTAAGGTTAGAAACCAAGAGTCCCATCATAGACACAAAGCTACTGAAGCTAGGTGACCTTGGGCCACTCTCTTAGCCCTAGCAAGCAGGCAATAGCAAACCACCTCTGAAATCTTGCCAAGAAAACTGCAAGAACTACTCCAGGCAGTCATTAGAATCAATAGTAACTTGAAGGCACCAACCTGTGGATGTGTAAAACACTACTCAACCTTAAAGCTGCATGATATCTAAAGGAATTTTCATAATCGCTTACACATCCCCATTTTAGTATTCTCCACAAATATCACAATCTGAACTGCAGGAGAATAAGAGAGGGGAGATTTCTGGGCCTTCTGTTGTGGCCAACATGTTGCATCCTGGATGCTAATAGTTATGAAACAGTATCTAAGATCCACATGTTCCCTAATCCTGGGAGAGCACCAGGTAATAGTGTGCAACAGGCATAATATTTTAATAAGAAATTTCTCTCACTCCATCTCTAGTTGTGTTTTAAGAAACCTGCATATCTTGTAACCAGTCTTTCCTCTCAAAAAATCAAAATAGCAGTGGAAAATAAAGATTATTCAAAAGCACAGAAGAGACAACAAAGGACTTGGTGCCTGTCCTGTTCCAAAAAAGGAAAACACTGCAATTCTGCACTGCCTCCCTTTATGGAAATGTTGATCTAACAAAACTAGGGATCCAGGCAACACGAAGACTGATTACATCAAATGTGTATAGTAATGACAATTTGAAGAAACATAACACACACAACAGCTTTACTGCAAAGATTTTGGCACATGTTTAATTCTTCTCTTCAATGCAATCT
Source organism: Notechis scutatus (assembly GCF_049901735.1). Lineage (NCBI taxonomy): Eukaryota > Metazoa > Chordata > Lepidosauria > Squamata > Elapidae > Notechis > Notechis scutatus. The sequence goes on along the minus strand of NC_142013.1, from coordinate 26,616,772 downwards.
CGTTGACATACTGCAGGAATAATGTTGACGTATGCAGAAGCATTTGCATAGACACATACTTTACTGCTTCCAACCATTCAAGACAAAACTATGGACTACCACAGGGAAAAGAAATCTGTGTAGCATCCCATTTAGGAGAACTGGTAAAATAATATGCAGTCAAAGAAAAGATGCTTGCCATTCTACAATTTTCCCGGAATATAACACTGCTGTTCTTTTTCCCATCTGTAAAGGAAAGGAAATAAAACATTTGAAGGAATAGTGAGACAAAGAAGAATGAAAAAAATAAATCCCTAACATCTTTTTCTGATAATTAAGCTACAGTACATATTTACAGAATTTCTTCTCGATCTCTATTATTTTATTCATTTTTCTCCCCACTGAAAAATTAGTAGCTAGTTCAAAAAAATGTTTTAAATTATTCCTTTCAAGCTTTCTTTTCCCACCTCACCTTTTATATTAAAAGGTATTTTAAAAATGGACAGCTGGCATGATGTAAAGCAAATGCTAGCCTCAGGCATGCTCTTCATTTCTGAGAATGAATCAAATATCTAAAACGTTCATTCAAGCTTCCTGAATTCAAGAAAGGAGTCTTGGAAAGAAACATGCATGCCTGGCTCTCTAAACAAAAAAATTCCACTAGATAGGGACTACCACATAGGGACTACTGCCTGCCAATTTTAATTCCTTTAGTGGCAATTCAGTAATTAGCCTCTAAAGAACATCCTTAAACATATATGCAATGCAGGTTTGTGATCTTAGATATTCATCCAGCATGCCTAGGTCAACATTTTCACTTAATTTGTAGGGGTTGGGGGGGAGAGATTGAACTTTACAGATGCTTATAACCACAAAAATATAAGATTTCCCCCCTATTTTAAGGAGCAAAATGTATACCGTATTTATCGGCGTATAACACGCACAGGCGTATAACACGCATCTTCATTTTAAGAGGGAAATTTCACCCCCACCCCCCACCCGCGCAGCTTCAATCCACAGTGTCCCATTCTGCCTGCCTGCCTGCCTGCCTTAGTTTCTGGTTGTTTGGGAGCAGCTTGGCTGAGAATAATAACTATTCGCCTCTTTTACTCAGCCGAAGCTGTTCCGATTCAACCATTAACGAAGGCAGGCAGGCAGGCAGAACGGAGCACTGCGGGCGGGCGGGCGGGCGGGCGGACGGGATGGGGTGGGGAGAAACGGGCGCTTCAGGGAAGCTGCGGCGACAGGAAAAGCCCCCGCTTCTTTGAAGCAGTTTCTTCCTGTGCTGGTGGAGGAGCGAGAGAGCGACTGAGAGAGCTGACCCAGAGAGAAGGACAGGCTTCGGTTGCTTCCTCCCTCCCCTTCTTTCATTTGTGTCCTTGATCCCCGATCCCAGCAGCATTCACCGAAGGCTTCTTAACATTATATCGGCGTATAACACGCATACATCATTTGCCCCCTATTTTCAGGGGAAAAAAGTGCGTGTTATACGCCGATAACATCGGTATATCTATGTACATGTTTAAAAATGTATAAACTGCCTTACTCCCAAGGCTCTAGACCAGGGGTTGCCAACCTTTTGGACCTCAGGGACCACCAAACTCATAACTTTAAATCCCAGGGACCACTAATATGAATTTTGACTGATGGTGGCTTGCTGACGTTGGTGGGGGAGAGAGAGAGAGAGAGAGATCTGATCTAACTTCTCTCTCTCCCTCCCTCCCTCCCTCTCTCTCCCTCTCCCTCTCTCTCTCACACACACACAGAGGCAAGGGTGGGATTCAAATTTCTTAACAACCGGTTCTATGGGTGTACCTAATTTGTGGGTGTGGCTTGGTCATGTGACTGGTTGGGCATGGCTTGTATGTAAATATTATAAATATTTATGTAAATATTGATTTTTTTTATAAAAAAAAAGTCTTTTTTTAGAAAACTTTTACCCCAAATCAGGCAAAGCAGGCAGGCAGATTGAGTTGCTCACAGAATCACAGATTCATTCAGAGATATATCTTTCTGCCATTGGCTACCTGAGCCTGCACTGAATAATAGAAGCTTCAGTCCTAAGAAAGGTGCTTAAAAGCAGAGACGAAGATCTAAACATTAGCTAGAAAGCAAGAAATCCAATGTTTTTCTGCTTTCTAGCTAATCTAAATCTCCTGGCACAGCAGAACAACTGATGGTCGGGGGAGGGGAGGAAAAATAGCAACTTAGCAGGCAAGTTTGCCAGGTAAGGAGTGAGTGCGCAGGGAGGGTTCCCGTGGGCCATGTGGACGGTACAGCCTTGTGTTCCCGCTCAGCCTGGATTAATTGCTTTGGGGGATGCTCTGGGGGTGACATTTCTCTCCAGACCACCAAAATTTTCTCGTGGACACCAGTGGGCCGCAGCCCACCGGCTGGCAACCACTGCTCTAGACCATGTACAAAATAAAACAACACAATGCCAATTTAAATACAAAAAGATATAGAGTAATAATTTTATTAAGCCTCTGAAAAACAGGGGCTTAATACATTCTTCAAACTCTCCTCCAACACAAATTCTAGTAACTTTCTATTTCCAAAACTTTTTTTTACTTAAAAAATGTAAACTGCCACTTTATCTACACAGCAAGCAACATCACTGAAAAATAGTGTTGCCGTCATTGTGCCCTCCTCTTAATGTAGAGGAATTAGACCTTATTTGTGTGCAAATGCTGAAAAAGTTGAAATATATTTATAAAGTACTTTTCACAATAAATTTGAAATGAAATGAAATGGGCATTGGTAGAAGTTACCGTGAACACCCTTTCTATCTATGCTGCGAGAGAGCCCAGGCTGATTTGACTCCTTCCTATGACGTCATTTAGCTGAGTCTGTACTAAGATATAAAAGCCAGTCCCCGGAAGAGACCCCAGCTTTGGCGAAGATACTTGACAGACTGAAAGGTGTCTCTGAAAGCACAAATAAATACAGAAATGTGACTTACCCTCTCCAGACGAATCAAGGGAGGGGCTGGGCTCTCTCGCAGCATAGATAGAAAGGGCGTTCAGAGTAACTTCTACCAACACCCATTCTCCTCCATGCTGCATCGAGAGCCCAGGATGGGACATACCAAAGCTTGCATGTCCACGGGTGGGTCCTCGTCCGGCTCATCACACCAACTGTTGAACCACTCGTTGAAGCACCCATCTGCCAAAGGCTGCAGTTGCCAAGGCAAAGACATCCAGACGGTAGTATCTGATGAAAGGAGACGGAGATGTCCACGTGGCCGCACGACAGATCTCCTCCAAGGGTGCTTGGGTCACCCAGGCAGCCCAAGTGGCTGCGTTTCTGGTAGAGTGCGCCGTCAGACCTCGAGGAACCGGAAGGGCCGCAGCTTTGTAGGCCTGCTCAATGCAAGATCTGACCCACCTGCTAATAGTAGGAGAAGAGGCCTTGTGCCCCAAGTGAGAAGGGAAAGGAAACAAAATGGCTTCAGATTTCCTGAAGGAGGAAGTGCGCTTAATGTATATTCTAAGAGCCCTACCTATGTCCAGCGAGTGCCACTGCTGCTCTAAGTCATGGTGTGGGAGGGGGCAGAAGTCAGGCAACATAATGTCCTGGGACCTGTGAAACAAGTGTTAATCCTTGGAATAAATGAGGGGTCCAGACTGAGGACAACCCTATCGTCGAAAGGAACAAAGGTCCTGTCTGATGGAAAGAGCAGTGAGCTCGGATATCCGCCTGGCTGAAGTGATGGAAACGGAGAACACTACCTTCAGAGTCAGGAAACGGAGAGACAACGTTCTAAGGGGCTCAAAAAGGGGCTTTCAAAAACCTCCTGACTGAAGGGTGATGGGACAAGGAAGGAAGCGAACCCCATGAAAGAACTGAGGAGAGTGCCTCAACCTGCCTGCGTAAGGTGTTGGGGGCCAAACCTTTCTCCAGATCATGCTGAAGGAATCTAAGAACCTCTGCCAACTGGGCTAAAGCGGGAGAGAGAGACCCTCCCTAAGGCACCATCGGGAAGGGCCTTGTGGGAGGTTTGCGAGATGCCAGGATAGTGATGATGAACCTTTCAGGAAGATCATCCACCTCTAGCTGCTGCCGCTCAAGTGCCACATGGTCAGCTTGAGCCACTGGGGCTCCGGGTAGAGCAGAATCCCCTGATGAAGGGAAATTAGATGGGCTGGGATCCTCCAAGGAGAAGCCACTGACAGGTTGACCAGGTCCGCAAACCAGGGCGTCCTTGGCCAATAGGGTGCCAGGAGGAGGAGCTCCGCTCGTTCCTCCAACATCTTCCAAATTACTGCCGGAATGATGGGAGCGGGGGAAAGGCATAGAGGAGACTTTTGGGCCATCTGCACCGAAGAGCATTGGTCCCCTCCGCTCCCTGGCAAGGAAATCTGGTGAAGAATCTGGTGACCTGGGCAATTTGAGGAGTGGAGAAGATCCACCTCCGGCGTTCCGAATCTGAGGGAAAGGTCCCTGAATAGAGAAGGAGGAATAGACCATTCTGCCTGGTCGACTAGGCTCCTGCTGAGCCAGTCGGCCTGGGAGTTGTTGATCCCGGAGAAGTGGTTTGCCGAGATTGACAACGGGTGTTGCTCTGCCCATAACCCCAACCGTAGAGCCTCTCCCATGAGGGCTCTGGACCTCGTCTCCCCCCGCCGGTTGACATGAGCCATGGCGGCCATGTTGTCCATAAGAACTAGAACATGAGAGCCGGTCATGAGTGCCTGAAATGCTTGAGAGCTAGAAAAATGGCTCTGAGCTCTAGCCAATTTATGGGAACCCCAACCCAGGAGGCTGGCATCGGTGGTTATCACTAGCCTGTCTGGGACCCTGAAAAGGAGTCCCTTCCAGATTAACGGGGAATACCACCAATTGAGAGATCTCCGGATTTGTGGCGGGAGCGGGACTTTGATGGATGAGTGGCTGGTTCCTGCTTGTTGGTAGGGAAGCAGGAACCATTAGAGTGGACAGGAGTGGAAAAATCCGTGGCTCTGGAGATATGACAGGGTAATTTGCAGATCCCGATGGGCTGCATGGATGAAGGAGGACAGAATCAAAATGTTGTCCAAGTAGCATTGGATCCTCACTGGAACATAATGCAGAGATGCCAAAAATGCTGCCAGAACCTTCATGAAGACCCTTGAAGCCAATAAGAGGGCAAAGGGAAGTGCTCGATACTGGTAATGGGTATTCTGATAACAGAAACAGAAAAACTGGCGATGATGAGGCCCAAGAAGAGATCACCCTCCCAAACGCTAAAATAGAATGCAGAATCTGCATTTTAAATAGCCTGTATTTTACAAATTGGTTGAGAAATTTTAGATCCAGGATGGTTCGCTACCCCCACTGAGGCTTTGGGAACGATGAAAGGCGAGAATAAAGCCCATGTCCCCATTGAGAGGGGGAGAACAGGTTTGAATAGCTCGGATTTCAAGAAGGAGTTGAATGGCTTGATTCATGAGGTCTTGTCTTGAACTGTCCCGAGAGACAGGACAGATCAATTTTTTTGGGGAGGGGGGGTGCATTAGGAAGTCCAATTGTAATCCTGACCTAATAGTGCTGCGCACGCAGGCATCCGCCGTTGACTCCTCCCATTTGGAGGCAAAGAAGGCTAGGCGACCTCCAATGGGTGGGGAGAACAAGGGATTACTTAGAGCGATGGAAGGAACGACCTCCACCCTCCCAAAAGGGCTGTTTACCAGTATAAGGAACTGGGCGATAGTCTGCTCTCTTCCCAGAGGAAGAGAGAATTTTACGTTTATCTCTGGTTTCGATGAGATAAGGTTCCAGAGCATTGCCAAAAAGCTTATCGATCACGAATGGAACTGAAACCAGCTTCCATTTACGGCGTGACTCTGCCTGCCAATTTCTGAGCCATAAGTCTTCTTGCTGCTACTGAAGATGTCATGGCCCTAGATGCAAATTTGGCGGAATTGAGAGTGGCATCTGCAGTGAATTCCACCGCTGCGATAATCTTATTAAGGCCTTGGTGAGACCGAAGGTCAGATGTAGGCAATCTAATCTGGAGTTGGTGCAGCCACCGTATGGATGCCCACGTGAGAGTGCCAGAAAATGGGAACGAGGCCAGAACTGGAATGTCAACAGAAGGCACTGCCAGGGTATTGTCCAGGACTGCGCTGATGTTGTAGAAACACTTATCCAGAGAAGATGGGCGAGGACCTGCCGAAGGGGAAGCGCACTGTTTCTTGACCATGTCCAGGAACAAAGTGGGAGAAGGCAAAACCCCTGCATGCACTACAGGCTTGGAGAAGAATGAGTCTCCCTGGCTAGAGGGAATTCCTTGTGGCTCGGGAGCCACTTCCTCTGGCGACAGCTTGGCAGTGACCAAGGCCATGCTGAGTAATGGCCTGAAGAAAGAAAGATTGAAGACCAATGCAGAGGATGTCTGCTCTGGGCAAGAGTCCTCTTCCTCTGAAGATTTTGATCAAAGGTCTTGCCCTCTTCACGTTCTGAACAAAAGGAGTAACTGTGTTCAGATGGTGAAGCCCTTCCCTCCTCATCAACCTCCTCCCATTCTGGTAGAGAAGAATGGACCCTGAGGTCCTGGGGCCTGTGTAAATCAGGGTGATGAGGCAACTTATAGATTGAGAAGGGAGAAGGGCCTGAACCCTTTCCGGAGGTCAAAGGATTTGCTTGAAGCCTTCAGCCAATCCCTGTCTAATGGCCAAAGAGACAACATCTTGGATATCCCCTGGTCTATGCTCAAAGGTAGGGGCAGAAGGCCGAAGGCCCGCTGCTGAGGGAGTGAAGGTGGCTTCAAGCCTAGATTGAGAAGAGGTTCGAGGCCTGGAGGGAGGGGGAGGAGCACAGTGCCCAGAAGCCTGTTGGAAATAAGGCCCAGATCTGCTTAGATCCTGAGGATCATTGTACTGCAAAAGCCTCAGGAGACCAGGATGGAGGATGGAAAGGCTCATAGATAACTTCTCCTCCCCTGGGAGGGCTTGGCTGGTGCCCACAGGTATCACCTGAAACATGCTGTAGTTGCACTCCCTTCTGTCGAATAGTTCTATTGAACTGCCTCTCTAAGGCTGCATGTCTGCACTTTTCTGCCCTCAACTCAGCCTGAGTTGCCTTCTTAGGGGCTAGAGCCTTAGCTCTGATTTTAGCAGCCACCTCCCTCTGGACTGATTGGGTGCATTGCCTACAACTTTTTCTCTTATTGGCTTAAGAGACTGTTCCAGTGGGGAGGGGGGGAACTCTGCCTGACCCTTATCTTGCTCCATTTGAAGAATAAAGGCTCTTATGATGGAAAGAAACTATTTGTAAATTTTTTGTATTAAGCCCTTTAGGGTATAAATTGGCCCCCGGACTTACAAAATGGCCGCTCACCTCGTGGTGGAAGTCTTCAATCCAAGATGGCCGCTGACTATGGGAAACAGGCTCCGAGATTGAAGAATTTCTCCTTAGGCTATAAAGAGCCCCGAGTGAAGTCAGCAAAGGGCAGCCTCTGGCCACACGATCAGCTGGCTGACGCTGGTATCCGTTTGCCGATCGCTTTTTGTGACCGCTCAAACCGCAGGCATGGGGGAGGTCTACAGACGCTGCCCAACTTTCCTGAACAGCACTCTGGCAACGCTGCTACCAACGCTGCAGGAGAGAGAGAGCCCTGCTCTCCTGGAAGAGCAGCTGCCCAGATCCTGGGAGCTGCTGAAGCGAGGAAAAAAGGTACTGAAGATCGCTGGTGAGTGCTATCTACAGAACTTCAGCTGGCTGAAGCTGTTATCGGTTTGCCGATCGCTTTTTACGACCACTCAAACCACAGGCGTGGGGGAGGTCTACAGATACTGCCCAACTTGCCTGAACAGCGCTCTGGCAACGCTGCTCCCAACCTTGCAGGAGAGAGAGAGCCCTGCTCTCCTGGAAGAGCAGCTGCCCAAATCCTGGGGGCTGCTTGAAACGAGGAAAAACGGCACTGAAGATCACTGGTGAGTGTTATCTAACAGAAGCTTTCAGAGACACAGCTCCTGACTGAAAGGAGCGGAGTCAAAAGCTGGGGTCTCTTCTGGGGGCTGGCTTTTATATCTTAGTACAGACTCAGCTAAATGACGCCATAGGAAGCAGTCAACCCATCCTGAGCTCGATGCAGCATGGAGGAGAATGAAATACTGAAGGGAAGAGTGCCCTATTTTAAGTCATGATCCGGTTTCTCAAGATGACAGAAATTATTCATCTCTAGTGGAATATGAATTTATTCAAATGGGTGTTGGTATAATTACCTGAGAATGCCCTTTCTATCTACGCTGCAAGAGAGTCCAGGATGGGTATGACTCCTCCCTCTGATGTCATTGAGCTGAGTCTGCCACTATATAAAAAGCCAGCCCCTAGCTGGCTCCCCAGCTTTTAGGCGAAGATTACGTGACAGACATAATGTGCATCTGGAAGAGAAAATATGACAATGAAATCACCTCCCCTCCCCCTACCAGGATCAGACATCAAAGGGTGGGGCTGGACTCTCTTGCAGCGTAGATAGAAAGGGCATTATCAGGTAATTATACCAACACCCATTCTCATCCACGCTGCGATGAGAGTCCAGGGTGGAACATACCAAAGCCTGCATGTCCAAGGGAGGGCCCTCGTCTGGTCCCCTCACTCCAACTGTGAGACAACCTTCTGTAAGACCCGTCGTACAAATGCTGCCTCAGCGAAGGCAAATAAATCCAATCAATAGTGGCGTATAAATGGTGATGCCCAGGTAGCCATCTTGCAATTTCCTCAAGCGACGCTTGAGTGTTCCAAGCAGCGGAAGTAGTCACACTCCTAGTGGAGTGGGCTGTAATGTTCCTGGGTACTGGCAGGGACGAAGACTGGTAGGCTTTAGAGATACAAGTTCTAATCCATCTACTAATGGTAAATGAGGAAGTCTTACTCCACAAAGATGAGCGCTGGAAAGAGACGAACATAGCTTCGGACTTCCTAAAGGCCGCAGTACGTTTGATGTATATCCAGAGAGCTTGCCTTACATCCAACGTATGCCATTTGTGCTCTAAGTCATGGCGAGGCTTGGGGCAAAAATTTGGCAACACGTCTTGTGCCAATAAAACCAAGAGTTCACTTTGAGAACAAACGTAGGGTCCAGTCTTAGCACCACCCTGTTCTCATAGAAAATACATAGGTCCTGATGAACCGAGAGTGCCGCTAGTTCCGACATCCTCCTGGCCAAATGGCCACTAGAAAAACCACCTTGAAGGTCAAAAATTGAAGGGACACCGAATTAAGGGGTTCAAATGGCTGTTCTGTAAGGGCCTGTAATACTTTAGGAAGGTCTCAAGTGGGGTATCTATGAACTCACAGGAGGGCGGAGATTAGAAGCCCCTTTCAGAAATCTGCGGACTGATGGATGGAGGGATAAGGATGAATAGCTTTCCCAGAACAACACAGATGACAGAGCCACCACCTGACAGCGCAGTTAGGTGCTATCCCCTGATCTAACCCATCTTGGAGAAACATTAACACATCTGCTACAGATGCAGAAGTGGGGTCTCAGGCTGACCTGGCACATCCAAGTACAGAAGATCTTCCAGGTAGCATTTGATATGCAGGTGGTGGAAGGTTTACGGGAAGTTTGGATAGTCTCTATCACCCTATCAGGCAGCTTAGAGTCCCCCAGATTGCCGCTGAAGCACCAGATGGCTAAGCGAAACCACTGAGGATCGGGTGGAGTAAGGTTCCTTGATGGAGGGAGATCTTGGTGGCCGGAATCCTCCATGGCTGGGTTACAGACAGATTCACCAGGTCAGCAAACCAGGATCTCCTGGGCCAATGAGACACCAGGAGTATTAGCTCCGCCTTTTCCTCCAACATCTTCCGAATGACCGCCGAAATGATCGGAAGAGGGGGAAAGGTGTAGAGGAGACCTGGTGGCCATCTGTTCCGAAGCATGTTGGTCCCCTCTGTTCCCTGGGTCGGGTACCTGGTGAAGAATCTGCTTACCTGAGCATTTTGAGGAGAGGCGAAGAGATCTACTGCCGAGTTCCAAATCTGTGGGGCAGCTCCAGGAACAAGGAGAGATGGAGATTCCACTCTGACTGGTCGACTCTGGGATGACTCAGCCAATCGACCTGGGTGTTTTTGACCCCTGAAATGTGATCCGCCCTGATGGAAAGGTGAGTCTTTGCCCACCACCCCAGGCATTCTGCTTCCTTCATAAGGGCTCTGGACCTGGTCCCCCCCGCCTGTTTACATGTGCCTCGTGGCCACATTGTTGATCATCACTAGCACATGACACCCTGTCACCCTGGTCAGAATCAACTGCATCCTGTACTTTATCATATACTGTAAAAGTCCCATCATCTGGCTGACGTTCAATCAAGCTCTGTTACTGCATATTACTGCATATTTACATCTTCAGACTGTAATGAATGAGATTAATTTCAATAATTTCATACTACAACACAGAATTTCCTTCTATGTATGATATATCTTCCCATGAACCTGGTGACTTCCAGATCTACTCAGGAAGGTTGCTGCAAGGTATATAAACATATCCAATGTGATACATGAATTTATGTTATACGCTTTTACAATTCCAAGTATTCAGCATGAAAAATAAACCATGTGGGGTCAAATCAGACAAAAGTAATCACCCAAACAAAACTGAAGAGCCAGTAGTGCTTAGCCTTCCAGAATGTGGTACCCCTGATATAAGTGAAGCTACAATTTCCATCTTCCATCATAATCACTCTCTACAGTTTTCTCCTTAAAACAATGCTAAATAAGAGAATTCTGACAAAGGAACAAGTTGTACAGCATGCAACAGTAGATATGATAGCTATATTTTAGAAATATTTTTACCATAGAGCTTAAAATGAAAAGAAAAGAGCATGAAGTTTTAGTTCTGAATGGCAAGTGTGACAGACATTTGTAACAACCTGTCATGGTGCAACACATTTCTGAGCTATGCTAAGCTTTATTCCTGAGGTAGAATTCTTACTTACCGGCTTATGTCCAAGCAAACATTCTGAGTTCTTTGAAAACTCAAAATCAAGTAACCATATATATTGCTTTCATGTAATAATGCAAGCAGAAAATTAAAGCAGAACAACTATTCAGAAGATTGAATTGACCTTAAAAACAAAGATAAGCTAGTATATTGCTCTGAACAACTCCAAATATGTTGTGTATGCAATTCTCCTTGAAAGAAACTGTTTACAAGCACTCTTGCACACTGTATTTTTTAAAGTATAATAGAAGCATCTTGCCAAATAGATGAGTCACCAGAAAAGGAGTAGCTAAATATCCCCTAAGGGGTACCATGGGGAATGCTGTATATTTTGCCATAAAATATAAAATGTTCTCTAGTGACTAAGACTTGGTCCAAGGAGCCAAGAATATGACATCTATTCATTTCAGCACAGACCGGAACTGCTGAGTGCCTCTACTTTCTGCTGTGCAAAATGGATGCAAACTATTTTAGCTCTCTTACAAGAGACCTTGGAAACAGCATCCCAAGTCACAATGTTTTGAAGTTTCTTACTCTATACAACTAAAGGAATAAGGACACAATGCAATTAAGTTTCTTGCCACTAAATGAAGGAAAGTTAGGTTATCTCACAAGGGCAACAGACTGGATCAGCTAACATATGACAGTCAATTTCAAAGTTAAGTAGAGAATTCCATATCTGATTCTGAGGGAAAATAAAAAAGAAGGGGAAAAGAATGGGCGTTGGTTCTTACCTGATACGCCCCTTCTCGGCGAGCCGCGAGGAGCATCCAGAGACTGGGATGTGCTTCTGAGTCCTCTTCTTGCAGGCTGAGCTTTAGATGAGGAAACGCTCCGCCCCCTCACGTGGCATCGCGCAGCGTCTCCCCAGTTTTTTGCGATAACGAGAAGAGAGGTTATTAATTCTTTCTAATCTACTATTGGCTCCTTGGCTGAAGCAAGAGTCCCCACCAGACGGAGAAATTAGGGTGGGGCTGGATGCTCCTCGCGGCTCGCCGAGAAGGGGCGTATCAGGTAAGAACCAATGCCCATTCTCCTCGAGCCGCTCGGAGCATCCAGAGACTGGGATATACCAAAGCTGGGCTGTCCTACGGGTGGGACTCCGTCTGGCCCAAGGCCCCTCCGGATCACTGATGACCCTCTGTAAGACCCGTCGGCCAAAAGAGGCCTCCGCTGAGGCGTACGTATCTATTTTATAATGTCTGATAAACGGGGACGGAGAGGTCCAGGTGGCTGCCCGACAAATGTCAGCGATGGGGGCTTGCGTGGCCCAGGCCGCCGAGGTGGCTGCACTTCTGGTGGAATGGGCGGTTATTCCACCCGGAGCGGGCAGGGAATGGGAAAGGTAGCACCTCGCAATAGTGGCCCTGATCCAGCGACTGATGGTGGAAGGAGAAACCTTAAGCCCCAGTGACCTGGGTTGAAAGGATAGGAAGAGGGATTCCGACTTTCTCATGGATTGAGTGCGCTTAATATATATACGCAAGGCCCTTCTAACACCTAGGGAGTGCCAGAGGACCTCCCTGCCCCTGGAGGGCCTAGGGCAAAAATTTGGTAGAACCAGTTCCTGTGACCTATGGAAGGGAGAGTTGACTTTGGGTAGGAAGGTGGGGTCGGGACGAAGGACCACTCGGTCTGCATGGAACACACATAGATCGCTCCTGACTGACAGAGCTGCTAATTCCGAAACTCGACGAGCAGAAGTAATAGCTACTAGAAAAACTACCTTAAAGGTGAGAAACTGAAGGGATGAATCCCTCAAAGGCTCGAACGGGGGACGAGTAAGAGAAACGAGGACCTTGTTGAGGTCCCATGTGGGGAACCTGTGAACAGTGGGAGGGCACAGGTTGGTGGCGCCCCTAAGGAAAGATCTAATTCGGGGGTGATGAGAAAGGGAACCGTAGTTATCACAGGAGACCACGGTTGAGAGGGCAGAAACTTGCCGTCTCAGGGTGTTAGGTGCGAGCCCCTTGCGAAGGCCTTCCTGAAGAAAATCTAGGATCTGAGCCACAGAGGGAGAGAGGGGATCAACCTGAGACCCGCTACACCACTTGCAGAACCCCTTCCAAGTGGCATCATAAATTCGTGTAGTGGAAGGTCGCCTGGCGGCCAAAATAGTGTCGATGACTTGACTTGAGAGATTCTCACTAGTCAGACGGATCCGCTCAACCTCCAGACGGCTAACTGGAGCCATTGAGGCTCCGGATGCAGAAGGGGCCCCTGAGAGAGGGAGACCCTGTCCGGGGGGATCCTCCATGGGGGCGCTACCGATAAATTGCGGAGATCCGCAAACCACGGTCGCCTGGGCCAATAGGGAGCCACCAGGAGAAGGTCTGCCCTCTCCTGAAGAAGTTTCTGTATTACTCTGGGAACTAACGGGAGCGGAGGGAAGGCATATAGGAGCCCTGGGGGCCATGGACAGCGCAGAGCGTTGTGATTCTCCGACCGGTGAGACGGATACCGGGAGAAGAACCGTGGAAGCTGAGTGTTGGACGGGGAGGCGAAGAGGTCTACCACCGGAAGGCCGAATATTCTGGACGCTTCCTCGAATAGGGATGGATGGAGACGCCATTCTGCCTGGTCCACCGTGGCCCTGCTCAGCCAGTCCGCCTGAGTATTGTCTACTCCGGAGATGTGTTCTGCTTTTAGTGATAGAAGGTTGGATTCTGCCCAGCGGCAAAGGCGCTCGGCTTCCCTCATTAGCTGAATGGACTGGGTGCCCCCTTGCCTGTTGATATGGGCCTTGGCCGTGACGTTGTCCGTGAGAACGAGAACGTGATGTTTGCGGATCTGAGGAAAACTGCGCAGGGCCAGATGGACAGCGTGAAGCTCTAGCCAATTGATGCTGCACCTCTGCTCGGTCGGCGACCATCTGCCCTGTGCCGAGAGCGAGTCGAGATGAGCGCCCCAACCGGACAGGCTTGCGTCCGTAGTGACGGTGAGTCGTTGAGGTTCCGCGAAGAGGTGGCCTCTGTTGATGGCGGGATTGGTCCACCAGAGTGAGGACCCTTGGAGGGACCCTGACTCTGGCCTTCGAGTTGCTTCTTCCGGATCGTTGGAACGGGAGCAGGAACCACTGGAGGGATCTGCTGTGTAGACGGGCCCAGGGAACAATAGAGATGCATGACACCATTTTGCCCAACAATTTAGAGAGGTCCAGCAAGGCCACCCTCCTTGAACGCCTGACCTGTGTGACTAAGGCTTGGATGCTAAGGAACCTCTCCGGGGAGAGGAAAACTCTTTGAGAAACCGAATCAATTATGGCACCCAAGTGGTTGATTCGGGTGGAAGGGGTAAGTTGGCTCTTTTGCCAATTGACTAGAAACCCGTGTGCCCGTAAGACGGAGAGGGTGACCCTGGTATCCCTGACTGCCTGGGATTTGGACGGGGATAGAATAAGAATATCGTCCAAGTAGCAGTGGAGGCGGACGGGAACGCTCCTGAGATGAGCCGCCAGGGCCGCCAGGACCTTGGTGAAGGTCCGGGGGGCCGAGGCCAGTCCAAAGGGTAGGGCCACGTATTGATAATGAAGGCTATTGTGACAGAACCTGAGGAATTTGTAATGGGAGGGCCTGATTGGAATATGGAGGTATGCCTCCGAAAGATCTATGGAAGATAACCAGTCTCCCGCCTGGTGCCTAAAAGAATTGATTGCAAGGTGTGCATTTTGAATCTACGCTGGATGAGGTGACGGTTGAGCCGTTTCAAGTCCAGGATGGCTCTCCAACCCCCAGAGTGTTTGGGTACCACAAAGAGATGGGAGTAAAATCCCTTTCCTCTCTGATCCGGAGGGACAGGTTGAATGGCCTGGATGTCAAGAAGATGATGGATGGCAGCATCCATTAGTGCACGTTTGGAGGGATCCCTTGAGGAGGGGGATGGGAAGAAACAATCAGGGGGAGCGGACCTGAACTCCAGGGCGAGACCAAACCTGATTGTGTCCCTGACCCATGCATCGGAAGTGGATATGTCCCATTGGGCGGCGAAGTGGCTGAGGCGGCCGCCAATGGGAGGGGAGGAAGAGGCTCTACCTTCTGCGGTAGGGCCTTCCTCCCGATCCCCGAAAGGGTCTCTTGTAGCCGCCACCGCGTCTGGTTCTGTCGCCCGGGTCCGTGCGATCCTGGGATCGGAAGGAGGGGGGTCTAGGGTATCTGGGCGGGAAGGGGGGTTGATAGAAGGGGCGGGGAAAGCTCCTCCGAAAGGGCTGAGAGCCCCTGGCCTCCGATCTTCGAAAAAGGGAGGGCAGATACTTTCTCTTACTGCGGCCCTCGACCAGCAGAGGTTCCAAAGCTGGGCCAAACAGTTTATCTCCCGTAATGGGAGCAGTGGCCAGCTTGACCTTATTCTTTACGTCCGCCTGCCAGTGTTTGAGCCATAGCATGCGGCGAGCCGTGACGTGCGACGTGATGGCCCTGGAAGAAAATTTTACCGACTGGTAAGTGGCGTCAGCCGAGAACTCGGCTGCAGCCACTAACTTCGCTATATCCTGGTGAGCTCTCAGATTGGAAGCAGGGATGTGGTCCTTGAGCTGACGTAGCCAGCGGATAGAGGACCTCGTGAAAAATGAGGCGGCCGTAGCTGATTTAATGGCCCAGGCGTCAGATAGGTGAGCCCTGCGCAGTGCCAGCTCCGCCCGCCTGTCCTCAGGTTTCAGGGCCTCTAGGGCCTCACTAGGGGTAGAGGAGGAGGCTAGACCCACAATGGGGTCATCAACCTCCGGAATATTGAGAAGGTTAGACAGAGCCGAATCGAGATTAAAGAATCTCTTGTCTTGGCTAGAGGGAGTGGGAGGGGTCCCTGAGGAGGACTTCGTATATCTCCGTACAGGCCGGATCAGTCAAATAAACGCCTGAGGCCTATGGTAGAAGAAAGGGCCTCTGGCAGCAGGCCTCCAGAGAAGAAAAATAAAACCGGAGGGGGGGGGCTGCAACTTCGCCCCGAAACGGGCTGCGGGAGGCCAACAAGTAATAAAAGAGCGGGCCAGGTGGAAGAAATGGGCAGCTAAGCTTTAACCCAAGGCCTGGAGCTCCAATTCACCGCAGCTAAAGTATTTGAAAATGGCGCCCGACCACGATGCGGAGCCAAAATGGCGGCCGCAAGCTGAACCGTCGGGACGCCTTCGGGACGAAAAGGAGGGCTTTGCTGGTCAGCTCAGCTCCTAGGGCCCTAGGGGCGATGACCCTCCCGATCGGCGTTTAGGGTGGGGGGAATCCAGCAATAAAGGAAATGCGTGCCATGAGGCAACGCGGAGGCAGCGACGCAATCTGATAAGGGTGGGGGGGTCGCGCTATCGCGCTGCAAGCCCGCAGCTTCGCCCCAGGGATGGGGAAATTTTTCCCTTAAGTCCAGACCCTTTGCGCAGGAGGAGGAAGGAAAGGCAAACCTTATGAAGACGAGAGTTGGAATAGGCAAGAAATAGGCAAGAAATGTGCGATCAGCCAAGGAGCTCTCTGAAAACACAGCCTGACTCTTCGAGGCTGAGCAAAAGACTGGGGAGACGCTGCGCGATGCCACGTGAGGGGGCGGAGCGTTTCCTCATCTAAAGCTCAGCCTGCAAGAAGAGGACTCAGAAGCACATCCCAGTCTCTGGATGCTCCGAGCGGCTCGAGGGAGAATCCCATTATTTTAAATCCTAGCTCTATAAGTACCAACATTAGGAACTAGATGTTTACAGAATAGATGCTGATGATCATCTGGCAGTAAGATTAGTTTTAATATAGTATTAACATGTTCACATATTAAACATAACATGGTCACGTATTTTTGCAAAATAAGCAGTAGTTATTATTCAAGATAGCATACAAAATCCTACCCATTGTTATCCTTCTTTTAAGGCAATGCCAGAGTTACCTAGAAATTATATTCTTTTAGCATTCTTTTCACTTAGTTTCAAAATTGAGAAATTAAATAATTTTTAAAACGTATTATTAAAAAAGTTTTTTCTTGTTTGCTTTGTTTTTTCAATACATGCAGCTCTGGAAAAGGAAAAGAGAATACCAAAAAAGGCATATAATATTACACAATTGTAATATTATACATTTGTTAAAAGCTGAGTGGATTCCTATATTCTATTCCAACTATTTATTTATTTATTTATTTAACTTATATTGCTGCCTATTCATCCATGGTGACTCGAGGCGGCTTACACAATGTAAAACCACAATTAAAACAAAAAATAAAAATAAAAAAACAATAAAAACTAACAAAAAGAATCAAATAATTTGTAAAGTACAATAGAACAAAATTTGGGAAAACAAAAAACAAATTAAAAAACAAAAAATTATCACCATTTTAAAAGGGGGGAAGCCATCTGTTTTATCAAAACTTTCTTGAGCATTATTCTTTACATGCATTGGTCCAAATTATTGCTAGTTTAAAAAACAGCAAATATAGGTAGTACAGCAGCCTGGATCAGGTAGACATAGACCAATGTCATTCTGAATGCAATGGTTTATAATTAGAAAATATTAGACGAAACCCTCCCCCCCGAGATTATGCAATTATTTTTCCACTAACATAGACATCGAATGACTTATATAGACAAAAGGAAGTATACATCTGTTCTGCTGCACTGTAAAGAATAATGGTCAAGAAAGTTTTGATAAAACAGATGGTTCCCCACCCCCTTTTAAAATGATGATGTTTTCCTAGAGTTATCAGTGATGACATGGATATTTCCATGTATTTTTGTAAAAAAAATGACAATCATTTTACCACTTCCTCAGGGATACAGCTTAATTTTTAAGCTCAGACTACAGCTCTGAAATTTCATGGTAGTCTCCTAACCAAATTTTAACCAGATCTGATCCTGTTCAGCATTTCTGAGATCAACCAATATCATCTAGGTCCTGCCACCTGTTGCAATATCCATTTAAAGCAGAGTATATAAACATTCATAAATCAGTATTTCAGGTACTGTATATTGACCATCATACTGTTCAGTGGACTCCCTTTCCAAGCTTGTTGATCTGGTCTTTAGGATAGTGTTGGGATCCTCTCGTCTTCTGATGTGTGTCCTCAGTCTATACATCTTGCCCAGTTTGGCAAAGCTTCAAAGTTCAGATTACCAAATAATCTCTGGTCTAACTCATACAGGAAGTCATACAGAGATCATGTCTCTGTCTCAGTGATTGACTGGTGACCTAACATGGATGGCTTTATGTCCTATCCACTGCTGTGGTCAGATTAACTTCTTGGTACAATTAAGTTTAACTGCCACCTGAGACCTCTGCAGAGTAAGGACCCATTAATACCACTTGTCCCAGGAATCTGAGGAATCCACAGGATTTCTAAACAATCCTTGATGAATATCCAAACATTTGACAGGATGTTTCAGTGACTTTGCCCTCTGAATAAGTGCTTTCTGTTCCTGATCTTAAAAGCACATGTTGATTTTCCAAGAAGTTCCAAAACACAAATCATTAAAAACAAGCTTGGTATAGCAGGGGAAAGTCCAAAATTGAATTTATCAAGCATGGTAAAAGCTCAGGTTCAAATCTACATCAGCATAATAAGAGAAGCAAAGTATCACTATGTCTCCTCCCTTGTTGCATTGACCGTCTATCAACCAGCTGCCTTGTTTAGGGTAATAAATCCCCTCATAGGAAGGGATGTCCAGGAAGATCTTGTGTTTGGCATCCATTATTGTTTTGTTTACCATTTTGCCAAGAAAATTACCCCAGTCTTGCTCAGTCCTGAACAGTGTCTACAATGCCAAGTGGGGTATTATCTGTCTGGTTATCTGGAATTCTTTTTGGTCTGGGGACTTAAGGAAATGGACAGGTGAATATATCACATCCCTGGTATCTCACAATGTGAGAGGCTGTGCTAAGTCAAGAAATAAAAAACAGGTACATTGCCATCTTATTTTATAAACAACTCCTCGGTCCAGATGGCAAGAAACATTGAAAGAAGCATTTGAAGAAGGCTACAGTACACCTTTCCCTAAGAGAGATTCTCTAGGGCCATAGGTATTTTTTAAGTATTACTTAGATTTTTCCTTTAGGTTGCTGAGTACATGGTAGGGATTCAGCTGAAGAACGCATATCCCTTGGCTCATTTAGATGTCTCTGCAACTCTTGACACTATTAATCAAGGTATCCTCCTGGACTACCTCAGGAATTGGAGATTGGGGCACAATGTTCCATTTCTATCTCAGTAGATAACAGCAATAGCAATAGCATTGAGACTTATATATCGCTTTACAGTTCTTTACAGCCCTCTCTAAGCGGTTACAGAGTCAGCATATTGCCCCAACAATCTGGCTCCTCATTTCACCAACCTCGAAAGGATGAAAGGCTGAGTCAACCTTGAGCCTGGTGAGATTTGAACTGCCAAATTGCAGAGCAGGAGTTTTAACTAGCTTAAAAATACAGCCACACAAACCATCATGGCCAAGGATCTTTCTCTCAAATGCTCGGTCACTCCTCAATAAAATGGATGAGATTAATCTGATGGCAGCAAGTAATCACACGATAAAGGACTGCTGTGTGATAGTTATTACAGAGAGCTGGCTTCACTCAGCTATTCCCGATGCCTCACTACAACTGGCACGTTGTACCATCCACCGACAAGACCGTAATAAGGACTCTGGTAAGACTAAAGGAGGTGGACTTTGTTTATACGTGCATAATAACTGGTGCACCAACAGCCGTGCTATAAACAGATACTGCTTTCCTGATTTAGAGGTGATGACAGTCATGTGCAGACCCTTCTATCTACCTAGAGAACTGACAGTGGTGATTTTTACAGCTGTTTACATACCTCCTGATGCAAATATTAGTACTGCACTTGCATATTTGCATATTACAATAAATAAACAACTTAAGGCTTATCCTGATGGAGCTCATATAATAACTGGTGATTTTAATAAGGCATGCTTAAAGACTGTATTTCCCAAATTTACTCAGTATGTGACATGTGCCACCAGGGGAAACATCACACTTAATCATGTGTATTCTAATGTAAAGTGTGCATATAAAGCAGTGTCCCTTCCACATCTGGGACTTTCGGATCATTTATCACTGTTCCTTATACCATCATACAACCCCCTCAGAAGGAAAACTAAGCCTGAAATCAAACTCATCAAGATCTGGCCAGAGGGAGCACTTGATCAGCTACAGGATTGTTTCTCAAATACTAATTGGAATTTATTTGAACAAGAGGATTTGGAGGAATATACAAAAACTGTACTGTTTTACATTTTGACCTGTGTGGATACGGTTACTGTGAATAAGCGCATCCAGATTTTTCCAAACCAAAAGCCCTGGATGAACAAGGGCGTGCAATTACTTCTCAAGACACGTGATATGGCATTCAGGTCTGAGGACAGGGTTTGGTATAACAAGGCAAGAGCGGAACTGAGGCGGGGCATCAAGGAGGCAAAAAGGGACTATAAAAGGAAGATTGAGGACTACTTCACAAATAATGATCCACGACGGGCTTGGCAGGGAATTAAACACATCACTAATTACAGGGGCAGCAACCCCATATCGATCAATAAGGACGCATCACTGGCAGAAGAATTGAACTGCTTCTTTGCCCGATTCGAACTGAATAGGTCTTCGAACACACTGCGCCTCTACAAACCACCGCTACTCAACTGTTCACAGTACAAGAGTATGATGTGAAGCAGGTGCTTAGAGCAGTGAATGTGAAAAAGGCTGGTGGCCCTGATGGGATACTTGGAAAGGTACTCAAAGCATGTGCTGACCAGCTCGCAGGTGTGTTTACAAATATTTTTAACCTTTCTCTTACACAAGCCATTGTTCCATCTTGTCTCAAAACTTCCATTATTATTCTAGTTCCCAAAAAGCCGTCTCCTGATACTTTAGATGACTATAGACCAGTAGCTCTCACACCCATAATTATGAAGTGTTTTGAAAGACTGGTCTTAAAATATATACAGGATTGCCTCCCATCAAACCTTGACCCATACCAGTTTGCCTATCGGAATAACAGATCCACAGAGGATGCTACTGCCATGGCTCTCCACATTGCACTGGACCATCTGGAGCATAGTGGGAGCTATGTAAGGATGCTTTTCGTTGATTACAGCTCAGCTTTTAATACCATCATTCCAGATATACTGATGAAGAAGTTGCTAGAAATGGGCCTCTCCTCTCACATCTGTTGTTGGATAAAGGACTTTCTTACTAACTGACTCCAAACTGTTAGGATTGGCAGCTATTTTTCCTCCACTCTTGCTCTCAGCACTGGCTCTCCACAGGGTTGTGTGCTGAGCCCCCTTTTGTATTCACTCTACACCTATGACTGCACTCCCTTTTGTCCCACTAACTCTATAATAAAATTTGCAGACGACACCATGTTGGTGGGACTCATATCAGGAGAAGACGAGACGGCCTGTATGTCAGAGGTTCTCAGACTGGTCTTATGGTGCAAGAGTCATAACCTCACCCTGAACATCAAAAAGACCAAAGAATTGATTATAGACTTCAGAAGATGCAAAGCAGAGCCTCTCCCATGATATATTAATGGAGACTGTGTGGAAAGAGTTCACAGTTTTAAATTTCTAGGAACTCATATTTCTGACAACCTTAACTTGGTCAGTCCACACTATGGCCACTGCAAAGAAGGCCCAACAGTGCCTGCACTTTCTGAGGCTGCTGAAAAAGAGTGGTCTGGGTGAGAAGTTGCTGGTTACTTTTTACCGTTCTACCATCAAGAGCATTTTGGCATACTGTGTAACGGTGTGGTGTGCTGGATGCTCTGCAGTGGATAAAAAGATGCTCCAGAGAGTTATAAACACAGCACAAAAAATCATTGGTTGCTCTCTTTCTTCTTTGGAAGAGATTGTGAAGACCAGACTCCTCTCTAAAGCACTAAAAATCTCCACAGACCATTCTCATCCTGGACATTCATATTTTGAACTGTTACCATCAGGGAGGCGTTATAGGTGTCTTAAAATGAGGACTAATAGACTGAGAAACAGTTTCTTTTCCAAGGCAATAATTGTCTTGAATCAAACAATGCATATGTGATTTAGCCCTATGTATATAGTGGCATTTTTAAACTATCTAACTTGCTATATGTTTTAGATAGGTTTTAGACTAGGTTTTTAATTATTATTTTAATTATTTTAATTTTTAAATACTCTTTAGTGTGATTGTGATGTGGTGTTTGGGACACTGTGCTGGAGTAGCTTTCAAATTTCATTGTATTTGTAGAATGCAATGACAATAAAGGTATTCTATTCTATTCTAAATTCCAATCAAGAGCAGTTGAAGGTCAGCCTATAGTCACTTTCTTCAGGAGTTCCATAAAGTTAGTCTTCTCTCTCTTAAGTCATCATTTCAGAGATATTGCCCTACCAGAGTCCTCAATGCCTTCAATAATGGCAGAGCTTCTAATATAAATCATGGAGATATTCAGAGATGCATCTGCCTTGAAAGCAGTCCATGTTGAACTGTACAGCACAATCAAACATCATGAGCAGACCATAGAAAATGTTTTATGATAATTTGCTTTATGATAATTTTTGTCATAAAATATTTTACATGATTTGCCAAATTTCAATTCCACAGGAATCATGGGTCCCAGATTTTGAAGCATTCTGTAAGTTAGCCCATTTGAGGTAACTTGGTTGAAAATGTTTTGCCTCAAGATTACATCATTTTTCCCAGTTCAAGTTCCTAAATATAAGAGTTTTAGTAGCATACGAGACAACTCATGTCCTGTTGGGTCATTTTTTCAAATATATTTATCATAGTTGGCAATGCCTTTATCAATAACACAACTTCTAATGTACTGGCTTCTGTGGAAAAGTTGGGATACAATCAGAGATGAATCTGCCTTGAAAACAGTCCATGTTGAATTGTATACCACTGTTGAAAGTAAGTACAGTAAATGTTTTATGACAACTAGGAAAAATGTCTTTTCTGTGGCACCCACTGTCCTATGGAACACCTTTCTCTCTGAAGTTTGGCAGGCCTCTATCTTCCTATCATTCCATAAAGATTTTTCCCCAAATACTGGCTTTTCCCCTAAGTGCTGGGATAAGATGAAGTGACTGCACATCAGAAGTTTGACTTGGTATCAGATTTTTGTTTTTATATATTTGGTTTTAATAGATTTAATATGGCTTTTATGTATTTAAACTTTTGATTAGGAGCCAATCAGACTTTCTACAAAGTGGGCTGCTATATAAATGTTTTAAATAAATAAATAAATTTTGCATTGTGTCTTACACTGTTTTATGATAATGTTTATATCATAAAATGCTTTATAAAATTTGCCAAATTTCAATTTCACAGAATCATGGGTCCAAATTTTGGACACTATCTGTCCATTTCGGGTATCTTGGCTCAAAAATTGTTGTCCTATATGCACCGTTTTGCCCAATTAAAGGTTACAGGAACAAAAAATTTAATATGTAAATTTATATGAAGCCAGTGGAAGAAGTCATCCAATAGTTCAAGTTGTGGTACTTTCAATATGCTAATGATAGTCAGTAGTATCTGCTGTTGTCACTCTCTACACCCCCACGTACCTAGAGAAATGCCTTCTAAATATGTTTTAAGATTAGATGAGATGAAACAGGCTGTAATTCAATTCTAGTTACTGTTCATTCATTGTGGGTTTTGGTAACTTCTCGAATGGGTATTAATGCCCTTGAGGGAGCAAGTCTATACTTTGGTCCTGCTGAATTCACAACTGTTGCTAGATAAACAGGTAGAAGCTATGACCAATAAGCCCTTTGCCTAGCTCTGGTTGATGCTCAGGTGCAGCCCTTCATGGAACTCAAGGACTTGCCTACAATAACTGAGAACCATCACATAATTATATACTAATCAATCCTAAGTGCAGTGGTTGTATATTAACTGACATCGTTTACACCCCTGCACTGGTTACTTATTTGTTTCTGGATAGAACTTAAAGGGATAGTTCTGATTTATAAGCCCTACATTGCTGGCCATTCAGGTCCTTTCAACTACCATTGAAACCCATCACCACTAAGAAAATCTTCCTCAGATAAGCTACTTATGGTTCCCTAATTTTCTAAAGTGAGACCTACAATCATAAAATATAGTTCAACACACTTCAGAAGCAAGACTATTCCTTCACATTGGCCTTCCAGAAGGTAATAAAGACAGAAAGGTCTTTTGGAAACAATTATGCACTGAATAATTATATAATATATAATAATAATAGCTGAATGCTATTAATAAACACATCTTGTATGTTTGTGTGTCTTTGAGTTGTTAATTCTTGGTGACTGCCAAAAAAGGTCCTGTGGTTTTCTTGGCAAATTTCAAAAGTGGTTTGCCACTGACTGCTTCCTAGGGCTAAGAGAAAGTGACTAGCCCAAGGTTACCCTACTGGGTTTGTGCCTAAGGCAGGACTAGAATTCACTCTCCCTATTTCTAGCCTGATGTCTTAACCACTATACCAAACTGGCTGTGATAATAAATATACTTTTATGCTGTCTAATGTTATTATAATTTTAATGTAATTTTGTTATTATTATGATGGTTTTGTTGTGGTAAGCCACAATATATTGTCACTAATAATTTGATGGCATGTAACTTTGATGGAAAATAGTTAAATTGAATTTAAAATCCATTAAATTAAAATTTGGAAGCTACAGCTGGTTCAGAGTACAGCAGTGCTAGTAAGTTAACACACACGCCTTGGGGTTTATTTTTTAATACTTTTAAATGCCACTCAACTCCCAAAACTAGAGGGAGCTTAAACCATCAAAACAAAGAAATAACAAGAAAAGCAATTAAAAAGGAGGTGGAGATAAAAGATTGGAAATGGCAAGATGACAGGCCCCATAGAAATGAACCAAGGGGACATTCTCCCCCACCAATGGCCTGGGTGAAGAGCCACATCTTCACAACTCTTCTAAATAGTAGCAGCATAGAGCTATCCAGATTTCAGAAGAAACCTCACTTCAGAGGGCAGGCTCTGCTATAGGTACATTCTGGGGCCCCAAAACATGACATTGTTTAATTGAAGGGACCTGGAGCATGCCAACCCTGCAAGATCAAACAGCCAGACAGATACTATGGAAGTCAACAGTTAACCAGGCCCCTAGGCCACCAGCCTCCAACCTTTTGGGCAGAGGTGGTATTCAGAAGGTTCTGACCAGTTCTAGAGAACTGGTAGCGGAAATTTTGAGTAGTTTGAGAACCGGCAAATACCACCTCTGACTGGAGATGTTAAATATCCTTCCCCTGCCACACCCAATAAGCCACACCCACAGAACCGGTAGTAAAAAAAAATTGAATCCCAACACTGCTTTGGGGCACGAGGGACCGGTTCTGTGGAGACAGATTTTTCCATGGACTGGAGGGAGTGTGGTTTTGCATGGTGCCTGAATCCCGCTGATAAGGCTTCAGTTTCTGGCATGCCGTGGACCAGTGCTGATCCAAAGACTAGGGGTTGGGGACCCATGCTCCAGGCAATACCACTTCTGCACAAGCTAAACTGGTTGTCTTAACAGACATCTGGGTGAATAAAAGCTATTAGATATATTCAATAAAACTCTTCATGTGAAGCATATGACTAGAATATTTGAAGGTCCCCAGCACCAATTTCTCCTGCCTTCCTAATAAGGATTGGTTCCAGATTCCACATGTTGTATGGTACCATCTAGTAGCGTGCCTTCTCTATTTCAGTGCCTCTCCCATGGCGGTAGCTCTTTCCAAAATCCAGATGGCTGGATTTTGGAAATACTGGCTTTTAGAATTATCTTGAAGATCCACTTCTTCCCTTCAGCATTGGGCCAAGATGATGTGTTCATATGTTAATATTTATATTAAACTATTATCTTTGTTCGAAGAATACATGTATATATGCTTTATTTTTGCTCCCCCTCTGAATTTTATTATCTGTATGCATTGCCATTTTTAAAGTTTCAGCCATTCAGACTTGTTTATGAATGAATTGCCAACTGAACTAAGTAAATACATTTCTTAAAGCAATGGCAAATCTCACCTGTCCAAGTAGAAACTAATCCACTTTCTAAATTCTAATATATTATGCGGTCCAATATACTCAAAAACATAAGCATGTATTAAAAGCCACAATGATATCAACATGACACTATGCACATTGTGAGATCATGATGTAAAAACTGCAGATTACATACTTGTGTCAAAGATGCAAAATGAAATAAACAGATAATGTGTCATAACACAAAGAATCTTTCTCTCACTTGTCCCCACATGTGGATAATGTTTTACTAATGTTTCTCTTTTGTCATTCAGCTCCTATTCTACAGCAAAGGAGCTCTAAACCACAGCAGTCTGTACATGTTGTAACATGGGGAAGAAGCAGTTTGCTGTACTTTTCATTCTTCAAGAAGGAACAAAATTATTTATCACACTGCTCAAGGCTCAGCATGATCCATTCCTCGTTTTCATACAACAAATAGGCAGCCTATCACATTCAAAGAGGGAACAGTTTAGGCCACTGAATCCAGACCTCTGCTCATTGCAGAACCCAAATTAAAACAAATAAAAAGCTCTAAGTCTAAAGCCTTCACCTGAACACATCAAATACAGAGGGACAATCACCTTTCTGGGTCATTAGTTCTGCTGTTGAATTTCTCTATGAGGAGGGGCCTATTTCCCCACCAATATTCAGTCAGAATCTGTCCTCCTGTAATTTACACCGTTATCCACTTTGGAATGAGAAAAAAAATTTTATTTTCTTTTATGAGACACATTTTCAGACATTTAAAGAATGACATACCCCTCTTCAATATTTTCAGAGCTAACCTACTCCTTCAATCTCTCTTCTAGACCCCTAGTAATTCTAATGTTCTTCTCAGAATCTGATCCAATATGATGCCCAAAACACATTACCTGAGGAATGGTATAACCAAAATAGAATAAAGTGGAGCAATTGCTTAACATGATACATGGATACAGCCTAAAATTCCACACACACTGCATCTATCCCACAAAGTCCTAATTATCTTGTCATTTTGACAAACTGAGTAACAGTTATAACTATATGAGGTAATCTTTTTTCCATGACTGTCATGGGTCAAGGTCTTGAATATCAGTTATCTTTGATGAATAATACAACTTCATTCGAGTCTAATCATCCCCATATCATATTTACTTTTCACTTTAAAGTATAGGCTTTTGAGCAAAGGTAAATTGAACATTTACCACTTTCTGTAATCTCAATGTTGAGATCCAAAATCCAGTACTATTTAGAAAACATTTGAAGGCCACATCTGCTTCATTGAACAATCATTGCTCTTGCTATTCTAGCATTTCAATGTCTTGCACACAAATTTTGCCATTTTAGTTACATATCCCTTTACAACACAATATTAGCAAAAGCTTATGTTGCATTACGTTTGTGAGTATCATGTAATGTGGGCATAACTTCCCACATGTCATTTACAAACCTCCTTTTTTGAAAGATACATGCCAATACTTAAGTAGTCAAAGCACACTTCTTTTATTTCCACTGGAAAGCTCAACAGTCACAAGAAAACCTGAAAAAAATATTTCTGGTGGAAGAGAGGATCAGTGTTCACATATTTCTAACATTTTTACATAATATTCTTAACTGTTATAAAAAAATCCTAGCCTTATAACAGTGCAACACAAATAATCATTCCCTGGCTGAAATGGTTAATGCTGTTATATGTTTTATGGAGTGATACGGCTTAAGTATTCCTCCTATCACACAAAAATTCTGGCACAATATTCTTGGTTTCCATTAAGAATTCCTCAGTACAGATAGTCAACTTACAACAATTCACATACTGACTGTTCAAAGTTACAACAGCACTGAAAAAAGTGACTTAGGACTGTTTTCACAGTTATGATTGCTGCAGCATCCCCATGGTCACAAATTCAAAATTCAGACACCTGGCAACTGACTCATATTTGTGACGGTTGCAGTGTCCGGGGTCATGTGACCATGTTTTTTGACCTTCTGTCAAGCAAAGTCAATGGGGAAGTCAGATTCACTTAACAACCATGTTACTAACTTAACAAATACAGTAATTCACTTAAAAACTGTGGCGAGAAAGGCCACAAAATTCACTTAACAACTGTCTCACTTAGCAACATAAATTTTGGGCTCAATTGTGGCTGTAAGTCAAGGACTACCTGTAAGCTAATACTAACCTGGCTTACTTTCATGTTAATGGTCAGAGAACTGGATGCTCCGGTTTAATGCAAACTCTGCATTCAAGTCAGCACTGCTATGGGACAAGCCCCCTGGCTCCAAAGGCAAATCTCAGTTTCAAATAACATATCCAAAGGTTATCCAAAGCTAGTTTTTTATGGCCTATAGAACTGATATGGATGTCCTACATCAACTCCCTTGAGCTACAACTATTTGAAACCAAATTTTGAAGTAAATGATACCTGCTTGACTTTGAGGGAACAAAGGATGCTTCAAGAAGCAGTGGCTTGCTGATAAGAAGGGAAAAAGTGGACATGTTTCATATCCAAACTAGGAATACTGGCTACAAGAGTGATCTCTAATTTTTCAAAGTACTTAAGAAAACCCTAGCAGAAATACAGACAATGTTACAGGCATAGAAAAAGGTGCACTGGCAAATGTACAAAACAAATTGCCTCGCAGCTGACAGAGTCCTGCATCTGGATCCTAATTGCAGGGCCTCAAGCTTCGCTAATGTCAACAACCCGAATGAATACACCACATGCCAGGATAACTAAATCACATGATCAAAAGGAAGAAAATGAGAATAAAAGATGTATTTTCTCTAAACACCCACCGTGACCTTTAAAACTTATCAAGATGAACCATAAGCAATGAATAGACATAATTATCTTCATTTAGACATTTGATGTGGCTTCCAGGCACCTCCAAGTTTTTGTAAACTGAGCCTTGATCCTAAACACTCAACTTACACTCAAATCCCATTTATTTAAATTAATGGGTGGCAAAAGTCCTTGGAGTTCAGCTTTTTATTCTTCTACAAAGGCATTCCATGTATCTGTACTGTACTGCATGTCCTATGGGCATATGGGAATACTAAAATAAAGCAATACATTTTTTAATCTCAGTGACTTCAAATCCATTGTCTTTGAATAATAATAGAACAGTCAATACTGAATTAACTGATTATAAGCTTTCCCTCAGCTGACCACCCATTCTTGAGCTGCTGATTCCTATCCCAACTCTACTGCTTCTGTTCCCAGTCACCACCAGTCATGTGATTTCCCTCCAAGGTTAAAAGTAACAAAGCTTAATATATTTTATACATATTGAAGATACCCTTGAACAGTGTCAGAAACAAGGGGAGAGATTCATGGAGGAAAACTGAGATGAAAATATTGTAAGGACACAAGAGAAAAACAATAATTCCAGAATGCATCTGGGCCACTAGATGCCTGTACTAAAATCTATAATTTAAAAAAAATGAGCAAGGACTATGCACAAATAACTTATTCCACTAAATACATATTTTAAATGTGACCACAAGATTTAGTCATAGCAAAATGGAAACAATGAGCACAAAAGCTGTACAAAAAGGTAAGTTATGAGATAAAATCTGGCTTCAACTTTAGAAATGTGGGAATATTATGATTCCTCATGGTCTTCACAGGACTTACTTCTGCAGTACAAAGAAGATTTGACTGCTAGAGTTTTACTAAATAGCATTTCTGTTTTTCTGATAAAGTTCTCCAGCATCATATGTCTTGCATGCTTTCAAGACAAACTCTACAAGGCCAAAGTAGAAAGTTTTACAAACTTTATTACTTTAGTTAGAGCAATGGAAATGAAATGTAGGAATAAGAAAATAACATGAACTTATTTTACTTAACAAACATAATAATGGCATGTTTAAGAATATATGCCGTTTAACTGAGAAAAAGAATCTTGGGACATGAAAATGAGTGTTTTATAAAGTTAAATACAAACACCATGTGCTGTGGGTTTAAAAAAATTATATTCAACTTCTAAAAACGAAAAACAGTGAATGCTCTCCACACCTGCTAGAAATAGTATCTCTATCAACTTTTATACTCCTGCATTTAGAAAAAGAGAGAGCCAAATTCAATAAAGCATTTCTATTTCTCTAATATCACTTTTAGAGAGATCGTTCCTTAAAAGATCATATAGTTGATTGGACTTATTCCCCCCCCTCCTGTCCAGACAGAAACTGGTTCTACCATAACTCTCTGATGCATATGATTCTTTTTTTTCCTTGGGCAGAATAGAGTGTTAAAAGACAAAATCTGATTATTCTGCGAAATAATCAAGGTGGATAGCGTCTAGTGATATTTGGATAAGGCGAAACAACCCACCCGGACCCCTTTCCCTCAACTTTTTAGCAACTTCCTCGGTCAGCAAAGGGAGCAAGCTATTCGGAAAAGTGTCATCTTCCATGCTGCTGCTAGCTGCTGTTCAGCCGACCCCAGAGCGGCAGCCTAGCGCGTTCCTTGGCGCTAAAGTTGAGAGTTCGAATCCAGCGCAGGGAATAAAACTGCCGAAGACAAAGATGGGCGACTTGTGCCTCCCGGGTTTCTGCCACTTCTCCGGCGCCCGCCCAGCACCCTCTGGCCTCCCCAACACACACACACACCTCAGGTTTCCCTTACCTCGCAAAGACAGCAACGCAGCCAACGGGGCCACCCAAAGTGCCCAGCTCGATGAACCCTTGCAAGTCATGCCGGGCGCGGAGAGAAGCTGTGTGGGCAGCCGCGGCGGCGAGTCTTTCTGGCCGCCGAAATCCTACCGAAGCCACCCCTGCTTGAGGGGCGCCAGGTGTTATCTCCGCAACCCGGACAGGCAGAGCTCCGAGCCGGGGCGGCTCCCGCTGCAGCAGCGAGCCGCTCCGGCTCCTCCCGCTGCAGCAGCTGCTGCTGTCCCGGGACCAACCGCTCGCACTGCTTGCTCCCCGGGAGGCTCTGGCGCTCCGGAGCCCAGCAGCCCGGGGCCGCAGCCAGTCTGAGAGCCGGCTCGAGAGCGCAGCCTGGCGGCTCCCCGTGCTGCTACTGCAATCGGTGAGGAAGAAGAGCCGCCGCCTTCCCTTGGCCACAGCACGCGCGCTCGCCGCCGTCCCCGCCAGTCTGGCTCGGGCTACCCCGGGGTGGGGTTCAATACGCGGGGGCTGGGCCGCTCTCCCTCTTGACGCAGCGGGGGGCACGGGCTTTTTCCCGCGCGCCTCCGAGACGGCCGGCCACTGATTGTCTGCACCTTTTGCCTTCAAAGTTCAAGCGCGCTCCCTGCCCAAACCGGCACCTCTTTCCGCTTCTGCTGTTGCTGCCGCCCCAACGCTGCCGAGGCGGCTTACTGGCGGCCCGGTCAACTATATGTGTAAAGAAGAGAGGAGGGGGCTGTTCCCCTCCTGTCTTTCTCCTCAGGTTATCTGAGCTAAAAGAAACTGCTGAAGTTGGAACAATTCTCCTTGCTTTGTATAAAGCCCTCCTAGAAGAGTGACCCGGGATTGCAACCCAGGATCCCTGGCAACGATGAACTTCTGACATCACGCGCAGGCTTGAAAGGTGGACCCGCATTCGCCTTTGTGACATCGCGCACCAGCCCACTAGGGGCGTGCGGCGGGTTCCAAGTGGTGGCGAACTCTTGGCCGAAGCGGTGAAGATTACTTTGGATGCTAATGGAGAAAAGGTGGGAGATGAAAAGACTTCAGATTACAATGCTAGGTTTCTTCTTTATGTAACGTTGGAGGCCATCATTGTTGCACGCATTTCCCCTTCGGAAAAATTCATGGAGATGTACCTCCTTGTGGAGTTAATACAGTGAAAAGAAATCCATAAATCCTTGTTCCAGGTGTGGTCAGAAATGCAAAAGAGGAAAGGAAGTGCAAGTCATGTATACTTGCCTTCAGCTTGCTTACAGATACTATTTAAAGTCTTGTGATCGAATAGGGTGTCTAGTGTAGCGATGCAACCTGAAACTACAACTGGGCAAGACATAATGGGGAGGGAGAGAAGGGGGAATATGCCAAGACACTCACCTAGAATTTCACTGCAGCTCCTTAAGTAGCTGCATCTTTTCTCAGCATATTCTTCAGAGCAACAAGAAAATCCCAGCAAAAAAAATACATTCCATTTATGGAATTGCCAAGCAGGGCTGTGTGCAGGCCCATACATGTGGTAGATAACATTTGCCTTCAAATCTCTTATCACTGCACAGCCTTAATAAATAAAAATGCCATTACTCTTTTCCCACAACAACCCTGTCAGGTGGATTGGCCTGAGAGAGACTGGTCTAAATTCAGAGTCTCCTGTTTTCTAAGTCAGCGCCTTAGCCATTATACCAAACTGGCTCTTTTATTTTATTTACTTATAAACCATAAGTCTGGCCTCAGTTATGCATGAAAGTGTAAGCAAAGCTACTGAATGGATTCACGTTAACCAAACATACTAAAAAAAAAAACATACAGCATGGCTTATTAGGGTATGTAAACACAGCTTTAAAGCCAACTTGGGTACAATGGCTTTATCCCTTAAATTTTTGACATGTAAATTCTATCAGATGTGTTAAGAGTAAAGTTTGACATCAGATGCTTTCTTTCCATGAAGGTACTCTGTTATATGGATCCCGTCAACCAGAATTTCTCACAGACATTTGACACTGTTTATTATGATAACGGTATGTGTGAGAGCTGAGGCTATGTAATCTCATAGGAAAAGGTGAAGCATCGTTTGTTCTTTTTTTAGAATGTATAAATCCAGCAAATTGTAGTTTATTTGAACTACAGATGTTTGTCAGGCCTCCAGTTGAACATGTCTCAAGGCTGATTTAGAATTGTCCACAACTGCCTGTAGGTGTGCCTCATACCTACATTGCAAAAGAGTTGATGGTTAAGTGTAGGTTGCAAATGGCTGCAGAAAGACTGACACAGACACCTCCCAAATCCCAGTTGCACGTTGTGTGGAGATGTACATCCTGAATACTGATTGGTTGTCCAACTTCATATTCTTTTGTTGTATTCAAACAACAAAAGAATATGAAGTTGAACAACCAAGCCCCCTAGCCATAGAGTTATCTTTGTAGAAATATAAATGGAACACCTATGCAACCCTCTCCAAACAGATGCATATGACCCCTGGCTATGTGCAGTGCTGGATAAGTCTGTTCTACCATTAGAAAAGAGAGTTCATCATGTCTCTCAGAAATTGGTTCCACTATCAAATTGCTAGGAAATTGTTCCTAACAGTCAATCTAGATCTGCCTTTTATAACAAGATTATTCAGTTGCAGAGAACATATCTTCACTTCTTCTGTGTGACTCCCCTTCAGATATTTAAAAAGTGCTATCATCTGCTGTCACAATTGTGTTTTCTGGATTCAAAGGAAGTTGTATCTAGTCCCCTCATCATCCTTATTAACCTTTCTCGTCTTTGTTACAGAATCTCTGAAATTAACTGGACATAGTAATCAAAGAGACTGACTAGTACAGATATGATAAAGTATTATGTCCTGTGATTTGAAAATGATATTAATGCAACCTAAAATGCCATTGCCTTTCTAGCAGCCATCAAACTACTTCATCTTAGATTAAACTGCAATGCAGACATCCTTTTCCCATATCCCCGCATCCTATAGCAGTGCATCTGAAGGGTTTTTTTTCCTAATTAAATCACATTCTGATATTTTAAGCCCACTTCTCTCTTACATATCTCTCATGTGTACAGGTTTACAACCACGGTAAATTGAACTGATTGATTGAAGCTAACAAGAAAATTTAGAAATTTATTTTGTCTTCAAAACTATTGTAGCTTTGTGTCATCTGCAAATACGATATACATCTCTCCTCATCTAAATCATGAGTGGAAGATTTCCAGACCCCATGGAACCCCACTTGACCTGCCACTTTAAATTGATACGGAACTGTTGATGAGTACTCTTTGACTGCAGTTTTTAAGCCTGTGGATTCACTTAATAATGCCTCCTCCCAACCCATACTTAAATATCTTACTAGTCAAAATGTCTAGGTTATTTGTTACTTGACGTGGACACTACTGCAATGATTCAATGGATATTTTAGTGGCATCACTTTCCTTGAGAAGAAAGATCTGCCAAAAATGTATTTGACGTAGTAGATAAAATTCTGCAGCCCTTTGGAATTCAGCCTGAGTGAAATGTAATTTATGTCTCCAGCACCTCATAGCAGCTGCATCTTTCCCAGGATTTCAGTTTCCCTCCATAGCATTTGTGTGGCCCTGAGAAAAGATGCAGCTGCCTTAAGGAGTTGAAACAAATGCTAAGTTTATAGTCCTGAATGCTCTGAACCCTTTTCTGAGATTAAAAAAAAATGTTGCATAACTTAATACTATCCAGATTAGATTATTCTAAAGGTATCTGTATAGGACTGCTGTTGGAAAGAATTTAAATTTAAAGAATTTAAATCTTCAAATATTTGGATCCTATTTTATCTGGATAAGCTTCCTCTTTTACAGACTCAGTTTTGCTGGTGGGTACCTGTATATCTGGAATGGCTCTGGACAAGAATTATTGAAGGATTACAGAAGTAGGCAACATTTTGGGATATCCTTTCTTTACCCATTCCCACATATATCTGCAAGTCAGTTGTTATAGCTACCAAAATACAATTACAGAGGCTGTAAAGTATCCAGCCAATGTACAGCATAAATTATCTAGCCAATATACAACAGAAAATATAAATTGCATACACGTATCAGATTCATATTCCACCTCCATTCAAATGCTCATGGTGGCATACCTACCATTCCCATTTTAGTACATAAAATCAACATGTATATGTAATAAGAGGATATATAACATCTTGCTATGTCTTCAAGGTTGAAGTAGATTGAACAAGATCTTGGAATGCTGACCATCTTTATCATCTTCCCCAATTCATCTTTGCTCGGCATTCTGGGAGCTGTAGTCTCAACCAATCTAGAGTCCCACAGACTTGAGAAGCCTAGTCTTGGCCATCCTATAGTAAAGCTATGGGATATTTTTCTTTTATTGAGAGTTTGCTAAATTACTTTCTATAGGTCACATTTTAATGATTGGGAAATACATAAAAGCAGCAGAACAATGGATAATGATAAAGCACTGGGACTGCATAGAAAAGGAAACTGCATTTTATAAAGACAATGTTTATTTAAAACACATACTTTTACAACGTCCTACACTGATTTAAGTTTTGGGAGAAAGAAATATAGCGGTACAACAAAAGCTAAAATTTTCAGAGGATAATATTCTCTTGAACTACATATCTAGTACTTGGAATTTGAGCAGCCTGATAACATTAATAGATTTTCCGTGCCCTTACTATAGATAAGATTGATACTGCAGCATTGGAAGGATAAATGTATGGTCCCTTTCACTAAATGGATTGAAGACCCGACTGCACTTGCCACTATCCTCCCAACAGATTGCCTATAGATGTAAGGTCAACTTGCTGTAGTGCCATCGAACAGACAGCAAAGAACACATCACCAATAAATACATGCACTCAATTTTACTCATATCACCAAACCCAATTATGAATAGCAGAAGTTAACCTGAGTTGAATTTTTTTTAAATTTTCTTTTAAACTTTGATTTAAAATTTGGGAACATGTAGTGAGCACATCCACACATGGTACACGTAGTCATTCAAAAGATAACTTATTTTCTAGAAGACAAATTTAATTCCCAGCTTTCTCTGTACTAAGGTATTCCTGCAGCAGACAGATGTAGGTTTAGATATATAAAAACATTAGGAAGTGGCATTTCATTTTGCAAAAGACTACATTTCTATTTAAATATTTAAAATAATGTAATCTTGTAGAAATGTGACTAAGAGATTTCATCAGGCAGCAAGAATGGGAACTGAAAATGTTTAAATATTGAGTTTAATAGCTAAGCATAACAGCAATAAAATATATTCAGCCATCCAAATTTCACAAAACACTCTGCTAGAAAATATCTTGGCATCTAAACCACATGTTCTTTTTAGACAAGGAATTGCCTTGTTGCTGAAACAATTTATCTATTATTCTGTGTATTGATTACTGAAATACATTTACAACTCAACACAAAGAGACAATAGTAACTAACTGTGCCATATTCTTTATGGGCCCAGTTTCCTGTTAGGCTTGATGACAATTTGTCACTGAAATTGAAATTATGAGCCCCTACACATATAAAAGAATAGCTGATAAAATCCAAATCAGGAAGTTAGGTAAATCTCTCGTTCATGTTTTTAATAGAAGTTCTATGAAATATTGAAGCTTAATGACTAATAACACTAGTAAGACTGTACCTAATCCATATTTAGCAAGCACATAAGATATATCTAGTTTTTCTATACTTCTAATTCACTTGTTGAATTTACCCTTGAATTAAATTCAGATGTGTTTAATTTAAAGTCAATCCCACACAAAAGGAAGACCTGCAGATGAAAACAGATATACCTAATATCTCCATCTTGTCGAAAACTACAATTACCAATTCCAGATGAAACCAACGTTTCCTCAAATCATTGCATTCATGGGAAATACCAGCATACGTGTATGCAAATGTGTTGCATATATTGTCAGAAACCACATACCAAAAATGAATAAAGAGGGAAAATATGTATAAGTAGAATTGAAATAAAATTTGAAGTATAAAGAAAAGAATAAATGTTGTTTCCAGATCTACCCGTCAGAGTTGTACAGAAATGCAGAACATTCCACCAG
This sequence comes from Notechis scutatus, assembly GCF_049901735.1. Taxonomy (NCBI): domain Eukaryota; kingdom Metazoa; phylum Chordata; class Lepidosauria; order Squamata; family Elapidae; genus Notechis; species Notechis scutatus. Next base: position 26,580,231 of record NC_142013.1, on the reverse strand, counting down.
GTTCATCTTACAGCCAGGCAACCAGGCTTTATCCTGCAATATTTGGCTTACCTTGGAAACCAGTGTGAGGAAATGTAATGAACCTGAAAAGGCTATTAATTATCTTAAACAATTGACGGCCACTTCTTCAAGTATAGAATGTTCCACACCAGTCTATTCAGAAATGATCTATAGGTTTGGAAGTTCACAGGTTTATCCAGTGCACAGAATTTCTTTTCATTTATGTCTGTCAGCCACATGAGGTAGATCAGACCTGAAATCAACTCCAAGGGAAGACTACAACTATATTTTATTGTTCATTAGGCTATAATAGCAGAACCTTGCAAGCTTGGTTGTGTGTCCCCCCCCTCCCTTACACTCCAGTGGTAAAGGAGGAGCCAGACTAAATCTCTTTTTAATACTACCTTTGTTACAAGTGCTTTAGCATTGCATATAGTAATATTTTTGAATATTTGCTTCTAGATTATCTTCCCGGCTCTCTACAGTACTTCCACCTTTTTCTTTCCCATATGCAGTTTCAGGAATAGAGAAAGTGAAAGTGACTGTCTCAATTATTGACATGTCGCTATCAATATTCCTAATACCAGTTGTTCATTATATTTTGTATTGAATTTCATTTTAATTGGTTTTTTCATATTTTTCTTGATATTTGAGTTGCCAATATTTAGTTTTGACAGAGTTTTGAAGATGACATCATGAGATGATCAAATTTATATCTTTAATGCTACATGCCTATTTACAAGAACCTCCCCAATCTGACTGCATTTTCTTGGGAATGGCCAGATAATGATTTCAGAGATTCTGAGAGAGGTAAGATTTCTGCTGCTTCACAATTTTCTCCAACTGTTGTTGGAGATTCCATCACAGAACAAAATGTCAGAGTGTTTGCAGCATGACTACTATTGTGAGACAACCCAGGAGCACAACACAGCGCCCAGAGGCTTTGCCTTTTTAATAGTGGTTTATATACAAGACTGCTATATACATAAAAATAATGTTAAGCACATACCAGGCAAGCAATCAGTCTTCATTACTCTGCATGAACTACAATGGAGATAGAACACAAGGAGAGAGAGAGATGCCCTCTCTTTTTTTTTGAAACAAATTTTATTAATTTTAAAGACAAACAAAGCATCATTAGACATTAAAGACATTAAACCTCTTTCCATTATAAATTTTTACAAGGCATATAAAACATTGTTTTATACAATATAATTCTAATATATCCCATTTCCACTTAAATATTTTTTAGCAGATTTCTCATTATTTCTCTTTGCTCTTATTCAATTACATTTCTTCTATATTTATCCATTTTATACTCATCATATTCATATTTCCCTCTGCCTTGTTTACAAATATTCTTCTTGCTTTCTCCCAAGGTTTTATTAAATCTCAATCAAACATACACACACAAAACACAAAAACATAAAACTTCTTTTTAAAAAGTAGCTTGGCCCCGGATTACCTCTCTTTGTATGGACTTCAGTTAAATTCATGTTCAATTTATATGCCATTACCTATCTTATTACCCTTCTATATCTTCATTATAACTTCTCCCCGCTTTCCACTCTTCTTAATTCTATTTTATTTATTTCATCTTAATTTAAATCATTATATTTGTATCTTTTGTCCATTCTTTTCCAATTATCCATTTATCTCATTCATATTAGAAAAAAAAAATTCTCCTGAAATCACTAATCGAAGTATGATGCCTTTCCATCGCTCCCCTAAATTAACATTTAAGGTAACACCTAGTTCCCTATCTAATTCTGCTTAGTACATTCTACTTACTAAAATAGTAAATCCATAAAGTAATTAAATATATAATTAAACATTAGATCTCATAGCATTCCAATTATCTATTTCAAAAACAAATACCATAATAATAAGTTCATACAAACATCCACACAATAGTCAATTAAACTCTATACTTAAACTAAATATTTTAAACATTCCTTTTAATATTTTATTAAATCTTAAAATCTATCATTATTAAACCTTTAATGTTTTAATCTTTACTTAAGTCTTATAAAATTCTAATTTTCTATTTCTAATACAAATACTACAATACTATCATGTATCTTGCAGAAACATTTTGGAACAAAGTTATGCATTACCCATTATCCCTAAAAAAGATTTCTTTTCCACATCTTGTTTCATACCTTTGTGGCTTTTTCCCCCTTCTTCCTTCCTATCTTATCCCATCTGGTCTTTTTACCCCCTTAGCTTCCCCTCTCTGTTGTATTTCTCTTTTCTTTTGCTTTCTAACATTGTATTGATTTTGCATCTTATTTTTCTCTTTCTTGAATGTTTTTTAAGTCTTATGTCCTTTTTAATCAACTTTGTAGACTCATTAAAGATGGCTTCTTCTTCTTCTTCTTCTTCTTCTTCTTCTTCTTCTTCTTCTTCCTCCTCCTCCTCCTCCTCCTCCTCCTCCTCCTCCTCCTCCTCCATTAATTGTTGTGTTTGTTGATAAGTGGCAAGCGCCATTTCTAAAAAGCGAAAAATTTCTCTCACACCATCTTTACCTTCTTTTTTTATTTTACCATATTCCTCTCTCAGTTCATCAACAGAAAAAGCCATTATAAACCTTTTCTTCTTCTTTTTTCTCTTCTTCTTCTTCTTAAAACAACCAAGATAATTCAAAGCTTGAAACAATTCCCCAAAATCCCAAAGTCATCAAACAATCCAAACAGAGCACAAAGTTCTTCACACTTTTTCTTCCTGGGGTAATATCAATTGGCAAGGGGAAAAAAAAACCCAATCTGTATTTTAAAGTCTTATTGCAATTAACTTCCAATCTCAAAATCTTCCAGGCATCTCCTCCAACAAAATCTTAATAAAAATTTTCCTTTTGTCCTCTCCCTTCCCACTTATAACAGAAAGCTTTAAATTTGTACCTTCTGTAAAATAGCAGGATTTTCAATATCCATTTGTTAAATCCATGTGGAAGGAGAGTAAACTTTCTCTTTAAGCACTTTCACTCGCCGCTTGTAAATCTCTTCTGGAAACAAAGTGTCTTTCAAAAAATCAGGATTTTCAGGATATTACTTGTATCTTATAGTCCCAGTTCAGCCAAAAAACTTTCGCTTCAGAACTTTCTCCTTCTTCCTCCAGCACAATCTTATCCAGCTGTCAGCTTCTTTGTGGCGGCCATTGCTGACCACCGCTCCACCGCCTTGAGAAAAGAGGGTTAAGCCGGTGGGGAAGGGGTCTGCGAGGACAAAACCCCCTGTCCGGATCCCTCCTATCTTCGGCTGCCTCTACGGGGCAACCTTAGCCTCCAAACCCGTCCGGATCGGAGGCACCAAGACAGCTAGCACAACAGGGATCATGCAGGATCGTGAATCCCTGTCGTTGCCGAAGCCGACAAACCGGAAGTCCAGAGATGCCCTCTCATGGCAGCCTTTATATAGACAGCTTCTTAAAGTGGCAATAACCCTGCTGATCCAAACTCAGTCTCAAAGCGGCAATACCCTGTTGACTCATTCTCATTGCATCAGCATTTATAGCAGCCTTACAACAACTGGTCAGCTATTAAATCTTCAATACCTAAACACAAGAGAATAGAGATGATGGAATTTTCAGGTCAAGCCAGTTGCAATTTTAATTGTGACATTTAACAGATCACTTTTTATTATACAGCAATTGGAGATGAACTAAGCAGCCTTGGAAATATGGTGGTAGGCTTAGTAAGTTTAACATTTTTTTTAATTTATGATATGGTAGCAACAAAAATCATTCACCTTTCATTTCTCCATTTCTCTCCTTCCATTTTCTGAAGGTCTTGACTTTTTATAGAATATGGCTGAAGTTAGTTAGACTTCTTAAAAACATTTCCCTCCTTTCTGCCACAGGATAGCTGATCAATATCAGAGGCTTTGTTAACCCTTACTTATAACATCAATATCTAAAGCTATTAAATTTCTATTGTTTGGACTTGAAGATCAATTCTTTTTCTTTCGTTTGCATGGACTAAGCAGAATAAGAGCAATACTTTAGGTCTTTATTCTATTTCCCAGAGGACAGATGAGTTCGTTGTTTGTCCTTGGTCAGAATAAGAACAGATTTATATTAAATTGCTATGAAATTGCATGGGAATATTCAGAATGTTGCACCCTTCTTTGTTGGTATAGCATCTTTAATGCTGCTAGGCTGAATATAGTTATCCTGCTCTATCCCTTCCCCTTATAGTTGCAAAAGTCATAAAGTAAAAGCTAGAACATAAAGCAGTGGATTTATGTGTACACTCTGATACTGCAAGCAATAATGACAGTCCTGCTAGAAATATCTTGTTCATGGCTGGATTCAATCATTTGAGAGCCAGCAGGTGGAACTAGCTTGGCATAAGAAATGCACTCTTCTCTTTATGTTAGCATACTCAAGTCACACCACAGATTGGCTGAATGTGAAGGATGCTCAGACTTAGACTGAAAGCACAAGGATTTGGCAAAGGAATGGAACAAGAATGAGGCACGATGTGTCTGTGGAGAGAAATGGTACAAAGTCATGCTTGAACAAACTCTGCTACTGTAGAGGAAGAAATGAAGACAATTCTAGTGCTACAAATTATTTGAGTTTTGTGCTGATATTCCAGTACTCTCACTCCTATATTCTTCCTATCTCAAACTTTACAAGATGAATACAAATAGTCATTCAGTGTGCAAACAGGTATCCAGATATACAAGAATTGGATAAAAACAGTCTCTCCAACTTCTGTGACTTTGTTTTAAAGAAGGATATTTTAATAAATGAAACAGGAAAAAGGTATTACAAAATTTTGTCTCTTCAGCCAGGTCCTGACAGTCCTTTCTACCTCTTCAGGTAAAGGCTGATATTGCTTCAATCAGGGAAAATGTGGAGTTCCAATAAAAGGGAATATCTGTAACTCAGGGTTAAATTGTAAAGTCCCTGGTGCTCTCTGATCTTGACTGTTTCCTTACGGACATCAGTGCAAAAGAGCTTGAGGTTTGCTCCCTATTTACCTACAGCAGTTATACCATATTTGTTGCACTATAAAATGCTCCAGACTATAAGATGTACCTAGCTTTTGGGGAGGAAAAAAAAAATCTGCCTCTGCCTCCCAGCAATTTGCCTCCTTGCAGCAAACAGTAAACAGCCTGGTCAGCTTCAGCACAGCCTGATTTAGCACAAGCAGCTGATTGGCAGATCTGCCTCCCAGAATACCACCGATCAGCTGTTCCAGGCTGCAGGGATTGCTACCACCTATTGCCGCTGCCGATCACCGCGCCGATCGCCACCTCTTGCATCCCGTTTTCAGCCTCTGCATGTCCTGTTTTTGGCCCGTTCCAGGTGGTGGGGATTGCCACCACCGCCAATCGCTGGGTATATAGTGGAAGCTGCATAAGGTATAGAATTTGCCTGGCCCAAAGTCTGGACTGAATGGCAGAGAAAGCAAAACTGTACGATCCAACTTTGCAGTGATTTCTTGATGGCTGAGATGAGATCTATCATTGTTATGTCACAGCAACATTTCTTTCCTGTGTTTCCAAATACTTCTTAGTTGTTGTTTTCTAAGTTTTGGATGTTGCATATAGTGCTCTGAGTTGATAATAGCACCAATTTTCAAGAAATCCATGTGAATAATACCATCTGTGTCTCAAAAATCTGTACTTATGAGTTTCCTGCCTAAATTTAGGTTTCAATTATTTTTCCACAAGTGAAGTTTTGTGTTGATATTCCATGAATTATTTGTTTCTGGGTCATAAAGATGAGTCTTGAGTTTTGTAAATTGTCACAATGCTGTGAAGAAATTCCTCGTCTTAATTCCCATAGCACACAACAATTGAGGAACCCATCTTTCACAAAGATGTGTTATTTTGAAAAACATCAACAAATATGACCCACACATTTTTGTGAAATGCCAAGCTTGACAGCAATTTCTTAGAATGATTTGCCATTGTTCTTAAGTTAAAAGTTAAATTCCTTAACTTTTCTCATGTAAAACTCATTGGTTTCTCTCATAGTTCATCCCTATTGTTCTTGATTTTACAAGTTAGCTTTTTCCTATTTATATTTTTTTGGTCTTGCAACATGTAGGTCTCATATCAACCCAGTCATCACTATAAACAAATTGCATTTATCAGTGAATTTCAATTGGAGAAGCTTTAATTGAAGCAAAAATTCAACCACAGCAAAAATTCAATCATGGCATATTGCTTACAGTGCAGGTTTCCATTTCACCAACAATAGCAACGAAATCTTTTCTCACAGTAACTTCCTGCCATCTGAAATAAAAAAGAGATGCCAAAGAACACATGAGAGCTTCAAGCATATCAATATTGCCATCTGTTGGCAACTTATAAAATGCATTAGTTGTCATCCAATGAAAGAAAGAAAAAAAATAGATTTGGGCGCCAGTTTCAATGTAGGTTTAAAAATAATAAGTGCTGGGGCATATTTACTAAAAACCTTTTCTGAGATCTCAGATCCAAAAAAATGTACTACAATACTACAATGTTTTACTCTCAGTGATTGGCTCCACTTCATTAAATTCAATTATTATTTAGTATTTTAAAAAGCGTAGAAAACATAGAAATATGCTTCCTCTTAGCTTTCCTCTACTTGCCACCTTCCAGATGTGTTATGACTATAGTCCTTGCATTTCCAATCATCAGAGCAAAACCCATATAAAAAATATTAGGGAGGCAGCAGTTCAGCCAGGTTTTTCTTATGTTCAACATAGATATATATATATATTCAACATAGATAATAGTAGCCCAATTCACATAACACACTAACTTGTACTATGGTTTGCTTCTGGCTTAACATGTTGAGTATGACTTTGTAGAATGAGAGATTCTCCACAAGCTCATAGATCACTTCAATTGTGCTGCCATGGTAGAGCTTATAAATGATGACAATTTCTGCATGTCATTCTTCAAAATCACATTTTCCACCAGGGTTGCTTGCAGTATACAATAAATATAAGCAGTTCCCATTCAATTTGACAATGCTGCAGAGAACTAAATTTTCAGCCTTGTTGTTAAATCCCCAATCTTGTCATAAACCTAATCTCTTGAGTTTTCCTTCCTTGAACTGAACTGTATATTTGGCTATGTAATCCTTTGGTTTGATTAACTTGATTTTGTTTTTTTGGCTCAGAGTACAGTTCTTGTCTTGAGTTCATAAGACATTTAATTTTATGACTTTGCTAAATAGCTTCTCGTGTTTTATTACTAACTTTAAGCCATGCAGTGGGACAGAAAGCATTCCCAATTGTAAAACGGAAGAGATTTCTGTGTGCAGTTCAAAGCTGGTTTTAATCTATAAAGCTCTTTATCATTTCTCAGCCTGTGACTAGGGTGACTAGGTCCCTGCAGGAACGCCTCCATCAACCAGATTTGACTCATCTGAAGTTCCTCTCAAGAGAAAGTACTGGTGAAACCAGAGTTTCACCAAATGGGGCTGGGTCCAGGCAATTTTTTCCCTTTAAATTATGGGTGCAATTCTGTGGAACAGCATCCCCCAATAGTGAAATTATCCTCCTCTTTGATTTTTTTATAATCTGAGGACAGAGACCATTTGGAAATTAATGTCTTCTCACCATCTTTGTGTTCGATTTTTGTTATTCCAAGATGTTTTTTATATTTTTTACAATTGATGCTTTAAATTATTTGTAATATATGATTTATTATTGATTAGCTGCCAGGCATCTTAGAAATCCAATAGTCTGTAAATCTAATAAATAAGGAGATAAACTATCCTGGAACTTACACTCATGTATATATGGGGAGAAAAGCACCATAGTTTTATTTCTGGGTGTTTTGTGACTGGCTCTGCTTACCACTTACCACTTCAGCCCATTTTGTAATTGCCTTTTCTGAGTGTAGGAATTATTTTCTATTCCATTGCATTGGGTCCCGAATGTGTTGCTATCTCAAGCAGAGCAAAACATCATCCATCAAGCTGCAGTCAATAAAGCAAAGTGCAAAGGATAGTAGATATATCTATTAGAACTATTGCAGAGTCATGTGGATTGTACATAGGCTTAGCTTTAGTTTCAAATCGTGATAATGTTTTGGGGAACTAATTGAATGTGATGATATCTTGAGGAACTCATACCAATTACTATTGTATTTATTAAATTTGTTTGCCACCCATCCCCCTGCAAGGAACTGTGAGTATCTTGCGAGATTAAAATGAAGATGGATGGATGGATGGATGGATGGATGGATGGATAGATAGATAGATAGATAGATGATAGATAGATAGATAGATAGATAGATAGATAGATAGATAGATAGATAATAGATAGATAGATGATAGATAGATAGATAGATAGATAGATAGATAGATAGATAGATAGATAGATAGATAGATAGATAGATAGATAGATGATAGATAGATAGATGATAGATAGATATGGGGAGGAAGGAAGCACAATATATGGGGGAAAAGTGGGAGCTGCTATTAGTTAATCAATCACCTCCAGTATAATACTCCAAGGGCCCCAAGCCAACTGACAGAGCCAGGTCTTCAGGCTCTTGCCAAAATTCAGGCAGTGGGAGTCAATCTCATCTCAGAGGGCAAGATGTTCCAAAGGGTTGAGGCCAAGACAGAGAAGGCTTTTCTCCTGGACCCCACCAGCAGAATTTCTTGACTGATAGGATCTGCAGCCTACCTCTGCTAGCACTGGTGGGGCAGGCCTGTCCCATAAAGGTGAGGCACTTCCTCAAGTAACCTGGACCCATGCCATATAGGGCTTTAAAGTAGTAGCCAACACATTGAATTGCACCCAAAAGCAAATTGGCAGCCAGTGCAGGTCTTGGAATACAGTATAACATGGACTCTAGAAAACCCAAAGACTACCCATACTGCCACATTCTGCACTAGTAAAAGCTTCCAAATGATCTTCAAGGGTAGCCCAATGAACAGTGCATTGCAATAATCTAAGCATGAAATGATTAGAGCTTGAATGACTGAGTACAGGGACTCTTGATCCTGGAAAAGTTGCAACTGGTACACAACCCAAATTTGTGCAAAAGTTTTCCTAGCCATGACTGCCACCTGCTCTTGGAACAGGAGTTGTGAGTCCAAGAGGAATCTACAACCAAGTTGTAGATCAGATCTGTCTGAGGTAGTGCCATCCCATCCAGAGCTAAGGATGCCAAAGTCCCAGGTCTTGAAGCTCTATGCATCCAAAGCCACTTCGTCTTGCCAGGGTTCAGCTGGAACCTGTTGTCCCCCATCCAGGCCTTCACAGCCTCCAGACACTGTGAGAGGGCAGCAACAACAATACTTGCGTTACCAGGAATGGAAATATAAAGTTGAGCATTGATAATATCTCAAATCATGGTGACAGATGATCTCATCCAGCAGGTTCTTGTAGATGTTAAAAGGGAATGGAGAATGTAGCAAGCTCTGTGGCACACTACAAAAGAGTGGCCATGAGTGGTTACTCTCTATCAACAATCCATGTTAAACTTTCCACAATCAATTGTCTAATGATCTTTCTGCTGTATATCTAAAAAAATAAATTTAAGTCCTTAAACTTGTATAAGAGTTCTTTTGCTAAGGACTGAAGGAAACTCTCCCAGTGTAATAAAACATACCATTAATATCCAAAAAGCAGTTAAACAATTTCTAAAGATTATTAACAAAGGAAGTATGTGAATCCTGTGTCCTTTTTAAAGGCACCAAACCGAGATTTGGGCAAAGATGACGATCCCTCATCCCCCAGTGCTATAAACTTTCACGAGACCACTATTTTTCAGTCTCCTCATGAGAAGCAGCATCTAGGGCAGGGGTCTCCAACCTTGGCCACTTTAAGCCTGGAGGACTTCAACTCCCAGAATTCCCCAGCCAGCACTTCTTGTGGGCAATTTCAGTCTACTCCTTGTTTGGAGAGGACTTAGTCCATTCACCAGCTCTTCATTCCATTATAGTCCTTGGCTCCAAGCTCAGCAGAGCTGTCTTATCATTTCTTTCCCAGATGTCCTTAAATTCCATCTACATTCTAAAGATTTACAAGAATGTTCCTTTAATGTTCTTTTCTGAAGACACTTTCTTCCAGAGACCAGATACTCCATCAGGCTTCTTGGAATAGTTTGTATTTAGCAATAAAATGTGAGAAACTGTCTCTGAGGATGTTCTGAGTCTAATCTCAGTAGGTCACTTTCCCAGTCTCAGATTATTGCAATCTATCATGTAAATCAAAACAAACAAGAACCATTAATCCTAAAGTTATTTCAGACACCTACTGGTCTATTTTTGTTTCTAGGCATTAATAGCCACATGGCTTCTGTCTGAAAGAATATAACCCACTCTCTCTGTACATTTCTTTATTTAACATGTTAGCAATTGTACTTTCTACATGTATATTTTTCATAACCCAGGGGTACCTTTTTCTCTCAAGTACTCACTGACAGAAGACAAACATTCATATTATGTAAAATAAAGGAAAAAAATTGTTTCAGTGTACATGTGCTTCTGAAATGGCTTACACTAAAAATGTGCAGAAAGATGCAGTGTAACTACACGATTCTAACATTTAGCAATACAGTCTAACCTATACGCTGGAAAGTCAACCTGCCATGCGACTGTCAAAGCAAAGGCACAAGGTCAAAGGTCTCTCAGAGCCTCAATTTTAGTGGGACAGAAAAGGAAAATTTAAATTTGTATTAATTGCTTTCAGTTTTTAATACTTTTATCTGCCAGTATTGAAATGAGAAGAAATGGAATTTACTTTTCATTTGAGTTGCATTCACAATCTTTGGGAATGTGGCTCCGGCCATGCCACTCCAGGCCAAGTGATGCCTTTAGCCAAAAGAAACTGAGCATCCCTCTGTGAAAGGCATAAGACTCCTGGAATGGCCTGGGAGTAAATTCTGCTGAACCTAATAGGACTTCTGTTTGAGTAAGCAATTATAGAACTGCACTGGTAGACATTATTTTTCTGGCAGGGTTCCTGTGTTTTTAATAGCTGAATGGAAGCCATAAAAATCTCAAGTAAAGCTTCTTCAAGCATGATGATGTAGTGAAAACTCCGCCGATTGAATTTTAGCTTATATAAATGAACAGCAAACTGCAGGAATGTGGAAAAAGGAAGGACATGAGTTAGGTTTATTAAAATGCAAATGCCGGAGAGCATAGAGAACTTGGTTTGAGTGGTCTCAATTGCTGTTATTTTACTGAGAGACATCATTAAATCTTTGGTGAAATCACTACAATCTCACAAGATTTAGCAAAACCACGAGATTTCAACCAACATATTTTAATTAGGAAGGCATAAAACATCCTTGTACCAGTGGAAGGTGTAGTGCTGACTGCTATGATTGAGGAAATTTTAAGTGCAGACTAAAATAGCAATAGCTTTTCTAGAGTAGGTTTGCTCAGAACTATTACCACAGTAGCTAAATGATTACTCCATAATTACTGCAAACAGCATTATTATAATATATAGTGTCATTCTCCAACTTAATAATTTCTACTTCTTAGTATGTTTCAGACTATTAAGCTAACTCTTCCCTGTAGTATTTTAAAAGTACAACTTAATTAGGTGGATCTAGCGTTCTCAACTGGACACACTGCTATTAAAAGAATCACCTACTCTAAACTAAATTCACTCTAGAACACAATCTACACGATTTTGCACATTTTAACAGCATTGTCAGTTAAACTGAGTGTGGTTGTAATATGACAGAAAATTGCCTAAATTGTTTTTTAATACTTTGCTACTGAAAAATATTTTACTCTCTGTACACATTATTTTCCCTGTGTGCTAAATTTCTCTGTGTACAAAATGTATAAAGGAATAATAACTTAGAAATCAAGTTCTGTTGGTTATAATAAAATATTTTAGGCATTCGGATTTTCCCAGGCAAAATTTTTATGGCTCAGCACATATATACTTTTATTAACTTTGATATAAAAATCAACTCTTGATAAAATTGGTATCACGTTAATTCTCATTGTGTTTTAAATGAACTAATTCTTTTTCAGCTGAAACACTCAAAAATAGATTAAGTAAATATAAGAATTGATTTCTGAATGGACTTCCTTTTCTCCAAGCTCTCCCATTCCTCTTTTTCTTGTATCATGCCTACTATATAGCAGGGTTGAAAGAGGGACATTTTTTTTTTAATACAATATAAAAATATCTGGATCCATAACAACATTCTACTCTTGGTTGGTATTCCCATTGTCTGTTCTTAATTCACATGATTCCAGCTCCTGTTTTCTCAAGATATTTCTGAAAGATTGCTTTGCATTTTATTACCAGCTGCCCTCCAAGAACCAGCAAATTGTTCTTTCTAAAAAGAAACTGGCACTAAAAGAATCCATTCTTAAACTCACACTGACTGTTTCTCCTTGATACAGGGAATCCAATGTTCCTGCCTACAAGACAATTGTTGATGGAAGGGTTCATGCCAATAATTTTTATTTGGCAATAGGAAGAGACAGTGTGAACATGGCAATTTTATTATTAGGATCTTGCCCAATATATTTAAACAACAACAACAACAGCAACAACAAAAATTAGGCTTCTATCCCCGAGGAGAACTTTTGATCAACTCAAACAACGTTCTTTTTATGAAAGTATTATCAAGAGTCCAATATCTTTTTTCCCCCTTAATTCTTTCATTTGGGGAGTGTCATGCCATATTCTTTTCACTCATGCTTCATGATCCTCAATTAGAATAAAGAATTCCTGCTCAAGGGATGTTCCATCAGACCATCATATATAATTCAAAATATGTATCTTGATTATATTTTCACCAAAGATTTTTATATATTTATTTAAGACATTTTAGAATGCCTTTCCTTAGAGCTCTTTAGGCACGTATAAAAAGTATGGGAATCAGAACAATGAACCCATGTTTTTACATATGATCCTTGCCGTAATCTAACAAAATGGCAGAGCGGGGAAAATTTTCAGGGCTTTAATATTTTGTACAATTTTAGACCAACCTTTGTTGACTTTTTTTTTATCCTAGATGAAATGTTTGAAATAATCCCTCCATTAAAATAAAAAATATGAAAAATCACAATACAGTTCACTTTTACCTTATACAATTCATGGTTTACAACATTTACAACTATAGCAAAGTATTAGGCCAGCAGATGGGTTATGGTAAATAAATATTCCCACTACTGTTAGTGCCCGCATTGCATGGTGTGCCTAGTTCAAAAATCAAAATTTTAATCATGATCTTTTACAAACCCTTAGTAACCGTTTTCCAGAATCCTAGGGCTTTTAGCAAACACCAAGTCGCCTACCTTGAATTTGCGGCACTTCCCGCTAGATCCACAGGGTTTTTCTGGTGAATAAGAGAGATGGAGGCGGTCGAGGTGAGAGCGAAGTCTCCGCCCCATTAGCAGTTCGGCAGGCGTTTTATTCGTGATGCTGTGTGGGGTGATGTGTTGGAGCAGGAGTATTCGGTTGAGCTTGTCGTCGATGTCCCCATAGTCCATTTTATGTAGGGTTTTCTTGACGAACTGTACCATTCGCTCCGCCCTTCCGTTAGCCGCAGGGTGCGCTGGCGAGGTGAGCGCGTGGTGGATGCCCCGGTCTGCTAGATACTGTTCGAAAGCTAGGGCTGTGAACTGGGGCCCGTTATCAGAAACTAAAACGTCTGGTAACCCATGTGTTGCAAATAATTTATTCAGTTTATTAATGACTGAGTCTGTAGTGGTTGTCTTCATCTTTTGGATTTCCAGCCAGTTTGAATAGGCGTCAACTGTTAATAAAAATGTGTGTCCTTTGGTGGGTCCCGCAAAATCAACGTGGATACGGGACCACGGACCTCGAGGGGTTTCCCATTCGGTTGGCGTCGCTTTAGGTGGGGCGTTGCTAACGTCCTGGCACTTCTGGCACGTGGTTACCCAGGTTGCAATCTGTTTATCAATGCCCGGCCACCATGCGTAGCTTCGTGCGAGCGCCTTCATGCGCACGATGCCTGGATGTCCCTCGTGTAATACTTTCAAAACAGTCTGTTGTAGCCTCTCTGGGACGACTACTCTATCCCCCCAGAGAACGCAACCTCTCTGGGAGAAAAGCTCTGTCTGCCAATTCTTAAATGGTGCGAAATCGTCGTGGATTTGGTTGGCTGGCCATCCTCGTTCGACCCAGCTGAGGACTCGTGCTAGGACAGGATCCCGTTTTGTCTCGATCGCGATGTCTCTCGCTGTTAGTGGTGGCGAGTGCAGCATCTCGATTTGTAGTGTCGTGAGGGTCGGAGCTGGGTCGTCGACAGCTTCCGGAAGTGGAGAACGACTCAATGCATCAGCGTGGGGAATGGCTTTCCCCGGGCGATGTTGCAACACGTAATTGTAGGCAGATAGGAACTCAGACCATCGAGTCATTCTTGGTGATAATATATAGGGGGTTGGCTTGTCTCCCGCTATAATACCAAGCAATGGTTTGTGATCTGTAACTATCGTAAATGCTCGTCCATACACGTACTCGTGAAAATGTTTCACAGCAGACACAACAGCAAGGTCCTCCTTATCGAGTTGGCTATAGTTCCTTTCGGCCTTCGATAATGTTCGTGAGAAAAACGCAATAGGTGCCTCGTTTCCGTTTGGGAGTACATGGCTTAAGATTGCTCCCACTCCAAACGGTGAAGCGTCGCAAGTAATAGTTAAAGGTAAAGTCTCGTTGTACTGCATTAAAACAGCGTCGGAGGTTAGCAAGTCTTTCACTTGTTGGAAGGCGCATTCCTCTCGACGTCCCCAGACCCAGGTAGCTCTTTTATCAAGAAGTCTGTGCAAGGGCTCTGCTACAGTCGCCTTCTGGGGCAAGAAAACGTTGTAGAAGTTAATGAGCCCCAGAAAGGCTTGGAGGTCTGTTCTATTCTTGGGCGTTGGGGCATTTTTAATCGCTTTTAGCTTGTTATCAGTGGGATGGAGGTATCCCAGGAACTCTACCCTCTCGGTACACAGTTGAGATTTATTTTTTTTAACCTTCAAACCGGCGTCTTTAAATTTCTTTAGAACCATTCTGAGACGCTTTTCTAAGATGTCTCTATTTGGGGCGGCGATTAATACATCATCAAAATATGGTACGACCCCTTTTATGCCTTGTAAGAGTCTCTCCATTAAACTTTGAAAAATTCCCGGAGCTACGCTCACTCCGAATTGGAGTCTATTGCATTTAAAAGCGCCTCTATGCATAACGATAGTTTGTGCTTCCGCAGTTTCCGCATCAACGGGCAACTGTTGGTATGCTTGTGCCAAATCCAATTTAGCAAATATCTTCCCACCACCCAGGGAGTGGAGAAGGTGTTGAACCACCGGTACCGGGTAAGCACTTTGCTGAAGTGCGTGGTTCAAAGTGGCCCGATAATCCCCACAAATTCTTAACGATCCATCTGGTTTGATGGGGGTTACAATTGGGGTTTCCCAACGGGCGTGGTCGGTTGGTTCTAAAACGCCCTGGGGTATTACTTTATCGAGTTGCTTGTCGATCTTTGGTTTTAGTGCAAAAGGCACCCGACGAGGCTTAAGGCGAATGGGAGCTACTTCAGGGTTGAGGTTAAACGATATTGGGGTCCCCTTGTACTTGCCTAGTCCGTCTGAGAAAACGTCCTGGAATTCTTGGACGAGCGACTCCTCCCAGTCATTGCTCTCAGCTCGATGGACGCCGGCTACCATGATCCCAAGCGGGGCGAACCATTGTAGGCCCAATAAGCTAGGTCGATCACGATCGATGACAGTCAGTGGTAGTGATGCGATACGGTTCTTGAATGAGACTTGGACTTGGCTGGAACCGACGACCGGGATTCTGTTGCCCTGGTAGTCCTTGAGTATGATCCTCTGGGGGCTGAGGTCATGTCGACGGACGGACGGGATTAGTTGCTTGAAAGTTTTCCAGGAAACCATTGAGAGGGACGACCCCGAGTCGACTTCCATCACGCAAGGTTGGTTCTCGATGGCGACCTTCACTCGGATCTTCCTTGCGTCTAAGGATGTAGCGTGGCCGATGGTAATGGTTTGGTGTGCTTCTTCCCGTCTCGAGGAAGAGGCAGGTGCTTTATTTCTGTAGGAGTGGTTGTTTTATTGGTGGTTCGGGTGGTTCCGATTCGCGGTTTCGAATCCTGAAGACTGGCTGCAATTATTCTCCCTGCGCTTGGGACTGGACCCTCGCTTGCTTCTGCAGACCTTTGCAATGTGGCCTCTATTTCCACAGGAACGGCAGAGTGCGTCGAGGAATTTGCACTCGGATCGTGGGTGGTTTGCCCCACAACCCGCGCATTGTCGCGGGAATCGTCGGGTTTGTTGGTCTCGTTTGGACCGGAGTCGGTTGACCTCTTCCTCATCACTTTCTGATGGGGATTCCAGGTCTTCATGATGCGCCGTTGTTGAGTGCCTCTCGGGGCGAGGCAAGGTGTCATTTGCCAGTTGACGGAGCGGTGCGTTGTTGCGGCGCATTCGAGCAGCCGACTTCCTGGTTGCTTCTGCTGCAGTAGCGTCTGCAATGGCATCGGCAAGATCGATGTCCCCTTTGGCCATGATCTTGCTTTGCACCATCTGGTCATCTAATCCCAGAACTATGCGGTCTCGCAAAGCTTCTTCGAGGTTGGAAAACCCACAGAGGCCTCCCAAATTCCGGAGATCAGCGATGTAGTCTGCGAGACTTTCACTTTTCCGTTGGTTCCTCTGGTAAAATTCATGTCTTCGAACAAGTGTGGGCACCGCGGGTGCATAGTGGGCCTTTAGGAGGGGAGCGAGGGTGTCCCAGTCCATTGATTTTACTTCAGCCGTTTTTGCGAGTGATTTTGCCATTTTAAACACGGCCGCCCGCAATGGGTCAGGAATATTGCTCGTTTCTTGCCGGTTGTCGCGTCCTTTAAGTTATTGGTCTCCAAAAACATTTGGAACCGATCCATATATGAGTCCCAGTCTTCGTTTGCCGGGTCGAATGGAGCGGGTGGTATAGCACCGCTGGCCATGTTGCCTTCGTTGGTGCGTGTTCAGCCACGTGCTCTGCTTGGCGCTCTTTAGTGTTCAATCAGCTCTCTTGCATCCCACCTTCGTCGCCAGTGTTATATTCTGGGCATGGGTGCAATAATTGAGACGAGTCAGTGACTTGGTGAACTTCAACTCTTTATTAAGAATCAGAACAAGAGAGAGCGAACTCTTGGACAGCAGTAGCCCTTTTATAGAGCTAGCTACTGACCTGTTAACCAATGACCTGTGTCCACATGCTTAACTTTTGCCCAATGAAAAGATGTTAACTAATAGCCAATCAGGTTGCTCCGTGATGACCAATCCCAGTTCGCTATTTGTGGGCCAATCCAAAGTGCAGGATTTCAAGCCTGCTTAACATAATGTTAATAAGTTTTATTAAATGGTTTTTGTTAGTTCATAACAATTTCCAGATCATATCTGTAGTTGTTACATTGGGATTTTGTTTGGTTTAAAAGCAATCCTATCTAATTTATACTTCCTCTATTAAACTGCAGACCTATTGAATTTCACATTTCTCTAAATGCAGTGATTTATTTTATTTTTAATTGCTGAAGTGCACATAAGGTTATGTATTACAATAAAATATGTACCACATGTATTTTTGTGGAAAATAAATGTTAATGTACATAACATCATATTTGATTTTTAAAACAGTACTGCAGACTGATATAGATATATAAAACATGGAAATAGAGAAATATCCAAAACTGACATGGATCAGAATAGATTGGTCTAATCTGAAGCAACTCTGATTTAGTAACTGGTATAGAAACTAGAGAACCACAGATGTTTCTCCTATGGAAATCTGCCAACATTTGGGAAAATGCTGCCACTCTAGTGATACAGAGAAATAAAGTTATAATGCAGGCTTTATTCAAATTCTTCTATTCGGATTTAATGAGCTTCTCCATCAGTATTTCCTCATTTATTTTTATAATCATAAATTATTTCTACAATTTAGGGGACCATTTCTAAAAATAGAAAGTTTATTGACTTTCATAAAATAAATTCCCAAGAATAATACTAATACTAATTGAAAAGCAAGCTTCTTGTCTGCAACTGCAATAAAATTGCACTTATATATTAATATATTTATACATATTGTGCCTCTAGCTCTACTGTAAGCATTTTCCTAACATTCCAAAGTCCAGAGCAAAATTTTTAACACTGTAAAAACTCTAATAGCAAATTATAAAGGAATACTTTGCTTCTAGATGAATATCTTTCCCACTTTCCTCCAAGTTACACACAGGTTATTGCAAACCACAGTACAATGCTTAGAAAATGAAACTACCAATGTAAATAATTATTTTTCAAAATTTAAGAATCTGCTTTCCAAAGTGAAACTGGAAATCGAAGTAGAATTGGCATTTGGTTCCATGAGATTTTTGCCTGAAGGGAGGAGATGGTTAAAAAGCATCTGAGATAAAAATAAACAACAGATTGCTTGCACTAGGTAGTACAGGGAGGGGGAGGGAGAGAAAGAGGGAGAGAAATCCTCCTTAAAACTTTAAGTTTCAACAAACTTTCTGTTTCCTGAGCCCCCACAAACATCAAAAGATGATCTCCATATTAAAGCTGCTTTTTCAAAAAGCAACTGGACTTTCTTTGTTTTGCTTGAAGATGTTTCGCTTCTCATCCAAGAAGCTTCTTTAATTCTGAAGAAGCTGAAGAAGCTTCTTGGATGAGAAGCGAAATGTCCTCGAGCAAAACAAAGAAAGTCCAGTTGCCTTTTGAAAAAGCACCTTTGGGCTAGCCATAACCTGGATGACTAAGAATTTCCATAGACATTCCATACACGTTCCTTCTTATGTGTAGGAGATAGAATAGAATAGAATTCTTTATTGGCCAAGTGTGATTGGACACACAAGGAATTTATCTTGGTGCAAATGCTGTCAGCGTACACAAAAGAAAAGATACATTCGTCAAGAGTCAAGAATCATAAGGTGCAACATTTAATAGTCATAAGGTACAATAAACAATGAAATCATCATAGGAAACAGTCAATAAAAATTGTTAGGATACAAGCAACAAGATTACAGTCATACAGTTATAAGTGAGAAGAGATGGGTGAAATGAAGGATGGGAGGATAAGGAAGATGATACTGAGTGAAATTATGTTATCAGGGAAAGAAGTGGCTTTTTCTCTCTGCTCAGAATGCCACCTTGGTGAAATTACATTTAGTTTACAAAATAAAGGATAAAAAACAAACAAACAAATAATCCTTTAATAATGAATTAGTTCCTGAGTTATCTGTCAGGGGTTTCAGGCACTTCTAGATTCAGAGAAACCAGCTACTTGACTTGAAGCTACAGAGTTTTTAATTTAAAAGATAAGCAAAAAAAAAAAAAAAAAAGAATTAGAAGGAAAATTAGGAATGCAACGTGTGAAAAAGGTAAAATATTTAGGCATTTGGTTAACAGCAAGATGCTCTTCAATCAAAAAAGAACTATGACAAATTAATAATACAAATCAAAAAAGAATTGGAAATGTGGGGGAAATTACAGCTATCACTACTGGGGAAAATGGCAGCAATTAAAATGTCTACCCTACCAAAAATGCTATATCTTTTTCAAACTGTACCAATAAGATTGGATAAAACCTTTTTTAGAGAATTAGATCAAAT
The DNA here is from genome assembly GCF_049901735.1 of Notechis scutatus. Classification (NCBI taxonomy): domain Eukaryota; kingdom Metazoa; phylum Chordata; class Lepidosauria; order Squamata; family Elapidae; genus Notechis; species Notechis scutatus. The sequence goes on along the minus strand of NC_142013.1, from coordinate 26,560,669 downwards.
AATAAATAAATGTTTGGGATGGGAAAAAAGCTAGGATAAAAATGAAATTATTACAGGACAAATGAGAAAGGGGTGGCTTTAGACTCCCTGACTGGGAAATGTATTATCAGGCTGCGGCTATGGTATGGATTAAAGATTGGATCAACCTGGAAAATAGAAGAGTATTGTCGATAGAGAGTCACGACTTGCAGAGAGGGTGGCATAGTTTCCTATGGGATGGGAAATGTGAACAGTGTGCATATTTTCAGAGACACATGATTAGATATTCATTAATTCGGACATGGAACAAGATTTAAAAAAATCATTATACTAAAATACCGAACTGGTTGTCAACTCTGGAAGCACAAATCTACCCAAATGCAATGGATCTGGGAAAAAAGAGGAATTACAAAGACCTATTAGACACACAAGGAAGATTAAAAACAAGACAAGAAATACAGCAACAATATATAAAGTTAGATTGGTGGCCATACATGCAAATTCAGGCGAGATATCAGAAGGACAAAGAACAATTTGGTTTCTGCATGGAAAAAGCATCAATTAGATAAAATTCTACAAGAAATGGAAAAGAAAATGATTTCAAGAATATATAACTTTCTACTAGATTTTAAAATGGAAGAGGAGGTGGTCAAAGAGACGATGGTGGTATGGGCGAAAAATGTTGGCCACGATATAGACCTGGAAAATTGGGAGAGAATGTGGGGATCAAATTACAAACTAATTACATCCACAGGGTACAAGGAAAATCAAATACAAAATGTTCTACAGATGGCACCTTCCTCCCGCTAGATTTGCAAAAAGGTTTAACTCAGACCCAAATTGTTGGAAATGTGGAAAAGAAAAAGGCATTTATTTTCATACCTGGTGGACATGCCAGGAAGTGAAAAAATATTGGAATGCAATTAGACAATGGATAGAGGAAATCATGAATCAGAAAATTGAATTTAATCTGGAAACTTTTTTATTAGGTATAATAACACAAAAATGCAATAAAACCAATAGATATATTATGTTACATATATTAACAGCTGCAGGATTTCATACGTACAACTCTGGAAGGAAAAAAGGGTTCCACCAGAAGGCATGGTTATAAAAAAAATAATAGATTGTATAGAGATGGACAGGCTAACGATGCAAATAAAAGACAGAAGATTCAATTTATTATAGGGCCTGGGATGCCTGGTATGAGTGGTTTAGAAATGAAAATAAAATAAAATGGCAATTAGGAAAAGAATGAGGGAATTTGTAAATATGTAAATATACCATGGAGAAGATTGAGATGTAAGGATAAAAGATATTGATTTATAGTAAAAGTAAGATATAATGGTAAAGGAATAAGAAAATACATATACTGAAAAATGTGAAGAGATGCAAAAGATGTCTTGATGTTGATAACAATGTATAAAGTTTTATGTTTTTAAAATTTGGAAACTTAATAAAATTTATTTTAAAAAAAATAGATTCAGAGAAACCAGCTACTTGACTTGAAGCTACAGAGTTTTTTGTTTTGTTTTGTTTTTGTTTTAATCTGAAGCTTTAAACTGCATTAGTTTCTCTTTTTCTTTGTCTATTTGTAGAATATATTAAATGAATAGGAAAAGGAGAAGCAATCAGACAATACAGAGCAGAAGATATGAGAATTTGCTGAATTACAATAAAGAAGAACCAGATCCAAATCAATCTCCAGCCACAGAAGGACAATGGATAAATTTGGGACAGGCAGTATCAGTTTAAGATTGTTGCTCTGAAGTGGAAAAAGTTGGAAAGCTAAACACACTACCTTGAACTCTGGTAAAGGCAGGTTAAATAAACAAATAAGAGAATAAATATCTAGATATCATCAAAAGCCAAATTGTGCCTTGCTATGAATGTGCTGAATTTTGTATTTAATTTGAACTATAAAAATTATTTGGACAATATGTGACAATAATGGCATAGCTCAGCTCTGAACGTCAGAGGGTATAAGTACACATTCATCATAAACAGTGCATGCAGTACAGCTCAATTCAGATTCAAATGCTGCATGTTAAATGTTCCTGCTCAGACCAGATCCAGACCAATGGAAAATGCCCTGCATCTACAAACAGCCTCCAAAGGAGATAGTTCATACTCAGAAAATCACCCCCAAGCATCATAGAATTTATGCAATATGTAATATTAGCCATTCATATTCACAAATCATATGTTACCTGCCTTTAAATGTATTTTAAGATGAAACAGTTACATTTTAAAATGTTTTTATATGTGCTATAGAAGTGCGTGCATGTCAGTGGTGGGATTCAAAAAATTTTTACTACCAGTTCTGTGGGCATGGCTTGGTGGCCATGGTGTGGTGGACATGGCTTGATGGGCATGGCAGGGGAAGGTTACTGCAAAATCCCATTCCCTCCCCACCCCACTAACCTGCTTTCCAGCTCTGTTCTCCTGTGCAGGGCAACAAAAGAAGACCCAGCCGATCAGCTGGGACTTGGCAGAGAATAGATTGGATGGGGCCAGTCAGAGGTGATATTTGCCGGTTCTCCAAACTACTCAAAATTTCCACTACCGGTTCTCCAGAACTGCTGAATACCACCTCTGACATATACAAACAAATATACACTTGTTTCTATAATGGCGCTTTTAAAAGTGCTAAAATATAAATCGTCCTCTGAAATGTAATTATTAATTTTTGTTTTTCTTTAAAGAAAATATACCAGGCTCACCCCACTCCCAATTTAGTCCTAACAAGAATTCTGTGAGTATAGTCACCTTCAGTAAGGAGAGCAAAGTGTGCAAATGATTACAAGTAGGAAAGGACAGAGCTTCCATTGTGACATCACAATCAAAATGGTTAGGAACAGATGACCATGTCTATGAGCTAAGTTAAGCTGCAATATAGCTGATGATTATATGGAAATGCTGCCCAGTTGAAATACAGCAATCTAACCACCATGTTACAGTGGTTTCTAAGTAAGTTTTAAAAAAATTGTGTTCTAGCTTCTCGTCATTTCTTCAGTTATTTTGTTGTCAGAATTTCCCTGGCTGGTTTTTCTTTAAACAATTTCTGACATTATGGCAGGCAGTGAAAAATATGCTATCCTGTTGAAACTGCAGAAGGAAGCAGAATATAATTACTCAAGTGGGAATTCAGCCAAGATCTTAGCACCAACACCTCTATGCTTCCAAACAGAGAATTTTATCACCCAAGATGCCTAATTTGTGGTTCACTCAAATATGACAGCTCCTGGTGCACAATACTGTACAGATTTATGGCATGGAGGGAGCATCCCAGTCCAACTGTGGGGGTGGGGGAGACCACATCAAGCAATGCTGTACTGGTTGTAAGGATTGCATTAATGTCAGAGAAGCTGTCTAATGGATCCCCTCGGTTGCAGGCATATAATTTACCTGCCTTTTAATCTCAATTTAGCAGTGAGTTTGTAAACCTCCTTGAACATGATAACTGTGAAAGGCAATTTTGAATTATCTGTTCATCTTCCAAAATGGGAGGCATATCCCACCCACCCACCATTTTAATCATCATATAAATTTAGGATATGCTGAATGAGAGAACAGTCAGGTTTTGTGGGTATCTGATTCTGGCTCTTTCCAATTCTTGTCCAAAAGTCTAGTCATTGTATCACAGTGCCTTCATTTCCTACTGACTAAAGGAAAGTACAGTTTCAACTGATAATAGAACTCTTACTCTTCCTATTTCTTGAAGTGAAGGAATAGAGACTATCCCATTCTGGGCTACAAAGCTCAATCAGAAGTGCTATATTGTTGTTAGTCTTGTTGTTATTGCATGCATGCTGTTATTGTTGTTGTCATTACATTACATTATTACGTTAATAATCCATATTAAATGTAAAAATCTAAGAGAGCTAAAATATACACGGGGTTGTCTCATTGTTGTCTCATAAAAACAGTGCCATAAAGTAGGTTCGGTTAAAAGTTAACAAATAGCCCTAACTCACCCAATGAGCAGATATTCAAATAGGAATTTAAACTTGTGCCTCCCCAGTTCCCATTCATCTGCTCAACACTGACTCACCAAAGAGGTAAGGGGGATGTGTTTAAATAACTAAATCAATGTTTAAATGCTGCATATGTAATTTTACAGAAAAGCTGAAAACATTTTATCTCTATTCTGTCAGTGCCTTTATTAGCAGTATTTCTTCTTTTAGCTCCCCACAAGTTTCCTAGCAACATCTTTACATTCGCATTAACACCTATTAGATCTATAACGGATACCTTTAAAATAATCACCAGTGTGAAAATGCTGTAAACTCTTGATGCCTGAATTGGATCTGTTTGGGCACTGCCTGCATTAGAAAACAAAATGCTTTTTATGCATCGAAGAATATGGCTATCATCCTATCCTGTGTCTTTCCATTGTTGTTCTCTTGGCAGGAGAATCATGCAATATTGTTCTCCATTTCTTTTTTTAATTTTGTGAAAGTAATTATTGCTGTTCTATGGTTGAAATCAACTCTGCATTTAGTAAGAAAGCAAAACATGTTGCTATAAATGACAAATTGGTTGCCATCCTCAAAGCTATAACATCAGCTAATCCTCAGAATGCAACCCCCACACAGAGACAGCTTTAAATCACTCATAGCCAAAATGCAGTGAGTATTAGCACAGTGTAAAGGGTTGAGCAGACTTCTCCGACACTGCATGTCAGGGGAACATATGCGTCTGTTGTTCAGGGACAGTTGTATAGGCATTCCATTTATATTTCTGCAAATGTAACATTCTGGCTGTGGGCCATTCAAACAGCAAAGCACAGAACAGGAACTCAGATCAACCAATCAGCACACAGGACGCGCACTTCTGCACAACACATAGCTGGGATTTGAGAGGTGTGCACATCTGCAGCCATCTGCAATCTTCACTTACCCACCAATCCCATCACAGCATAGGTATGCATCAACATCTACAGACAGCTGTGGGCAACTCTAAATTGGCCTTAACATGATAATAATGTGTCCCAGCATGCTATGGAGATCAGACTTTTTCTTCTATACAGGATTACTTAGCCCTACTATTTGGCAGACTGAAGCAGTTGCTTCAGCAGCAGTTCCTACCTAAATTGTGCTGGGTTTTTTTTTAATTATTATTATGAATTGAGATTCTTTAATCTCTGTGAAAGAGGTAGGGTTTTTCTGTACAGAGAATAAGCAATATTGGAAATAGTAACAATTCTTGGGAGAAATCAATGGCTGATGGGGGATATTACCCTTATATTAATTTTTATTTTCTTTCTTATATTTTATACACCCTTCAAACTGTCAATAGGATTTCTGCCTCTAATATTTTCTTTCTAAAAACAAAACTGAGTAGCTTGTTCATCTAAGCATAGCTGGGTGATCTAATCAGCCTATAAAGGTAGTCAGAAAATAATTTGGTCATGAAAACAGAATTATATTCTTGTATAACCAGATCCACCTGAATAGAATGTCAAATGTGGAATATGCTTTGCAGTATGTGTGGGGTTAGTGACTAACTGGCATGAATCTGAACCACTTCTGAATGTACAGTCTCATGTGATAACTAACGTTCCTCAAGATGGACAATCCATTGCCAGTGTTCAGACTGTTCCAATTGGCTCATAAGAGATACTCCAAGAAGCAGCTTGGAAAATACATTAACAAAACCCATACGCTATTCTGGGCACCTAACCTAGTTTACATTTAAAAACTGTTTCATGCAAATATTCACAATTAATCAATGAATTTCAGGAAGGAAGACTATCTAGTATTTGTGGTACTCATAGAGCCACACATTTGAATTCTTTCTGCTTAGGAATTCTATGGTTGAATAATATAACTGCTATTTGATGGTCTTTTTCTAAATATAGAAAAACTCAATCATATGTTCATCATTTAAAACATTTTTCTATTGTTAAAAAAGAAAACCATGGAGAATATAAACTGTGGAACAATTATGCATAATATAGGAGAACAAACAAATATAAGAACAAAATCTAAGGTAAATAGTATTATATTCAGTTATAAACAACAGTACATAATCAGATACATGCGCCTGTATGTTAAGTGAAAGAGAAAAACATAGTTTTCCATATGTGTAGACTAAAGCAATTACTCATTCCCTCATATAAACACAATACTATTTTGATACCTGGGAGAAATAGCTGTCAATAAAACAAAACAAAAATGAGCTCTGAAGAAACTACTTGGATGAGAAGCAAAATGTCTTCAAAGAAAAACCAGAAAGTCCATTTGCCTCTTGAAAAAGCACCCTTGGGACAACCATGACTTGGATGATTGATAATCTCCATAGACAAAATAACAATACAAAAATTTTAAACTTGGGAATATTTTCCTATATTTAGAAACTTCCTATTCCACAGAAATATAGATCTTAAGAGCATCTATAATACCCAAACTTGTTATCATCTCAATAGAAGTCTCAAACTAAATGTCATTTTAAAATAAGTATGGGTACTCCTTGACTTGCAACCAGTTGCTTAGCAATTGTTCAAATGTATGACAGACGTCCTGTGGGTACTTACAACCCAGTTCCGAAGTTTGACTGCTGCCCTCCAAACAGTTACATGACCGCATGTTGGGTGCTCAGCAACCTGCCCCCATTTACAGCATCCCACTATCACATGATAGGCATTTACCTCTGATTTTCAGCAAAATCAGCCCATAGCAAACATTTGTTCACATAACAACCATAGTGTTTGCTTAATGACTATGGCAACTATTTTATGACTGTTGTCATAACAACCACCAGAAAAAAGTCATAAAATTGGGTAAGTCATGTGGGTGACTCAATTTATAGCTATTACAACTTACCAACATAACAGTGAAGCGCGATTATGGTCATAAATAGAGGGTTACCTGTAAAATTTTAGAAATTGAACATTTCAATCATCAGAAAATTAAATAAAATACAAATGAACAGTCACCGATTAAGCTTCATATAGAGCAGGGGTGGGCAAACTTTTTGGCTCGGGGGCCTCATTGACTTTTAAAATTTGACAGACGGGCCGGGTCAGCACAAGATACGATACATATAAAAAACTGCAAAATCTCCGCAAAATCAAGTCACTGCACCTAATGCACCACCTGGTGTCAAAATTCCTGTCATTACAAGTCAAAATCAAATGAATGCAATCATTCAAACATTCACATCAAACCTTAATTCTGTACCAATCTTCGGCGGGCCGGATTGAAAAGACCAACGGGCCGGATGTGGCCCGCGGGGCGTAGTTTGCCCACCCCTGATATAGAGGGAGACTGGAGAGAATCTGCCTAATAAGAGACTACCAGAAAGATATTTTATATATGCATTTATTTATAACCTACCTTCCATTCTAATTACCATTCATTCTCCACTATTCAGTCCAGTGGTGGGTTCAAATTTTTTTACAACTAGTTCTGTGGGCATGGCTTGGTAGGCGTGGTGTGGCTTGGTGGGCGTGGCAGGGGAAGGATACTGTTAAGTCTCCATGCCCTCCCCACTCCTGGGGGAAGGTTACTGCAAAATCCCATTCCCTCCCCATCCCACTAATTTGCTTTCCAGCTCAGTTCTCAGTTCTCCTGTGCAAGGCAACAAAAGAAGACCCAGCCAATCAGCTGTGACTCTGGAAGCAGAGAATAGATGGGGCGGGGCCAGAGGTGGTATTTGCCGGTTCTCTGAACTACTCAAAATTTCCGCTACCGGTTCTCCAGAACCAGTGGTCAGAACCAGTGGTGGGACTCAAAAAATTTTTACTACAAGTTCTGTGGGTGTGGCTTGGTGGGTTTGGCTTAGTGGGCGTGGCAGGGGAAGGTTACTGCAAAATCCCCATTCCCTCCCCACTCCTAGGGGAAGGTTACTGCAAAATCCCATTCCCTCCCCATCCCAACTAACCTGATTTCCAGCTCTGTTCTTCTGTGAAGGGCAACAAAAGAAGACCCAGCCAATCAGCTGGGACTCAGGAGGCAGAGAATAGATGGGGGCAGGGCCAGTCAGAGGTGGTATTTGCCGGTTCTCTGAACTACCCACAATTTCTGCTACCGGTTCTCTAGAACTTGTCAGAAGCTGCTGAATACCACCTCTGATTCAATCGTGTCTGACTCTTGGGTGATTTTATAGGCAAGTGGTCTCCATGCTACCTTGTCTAGCACAGCTTCATCCAATTGTTGGATGTTGATCTTTGTATCAGGTTTGATGGCATCAAGCTTGAGAGTTCTTTGCTTATCCCTTCTTGATGCACTAACCATTTCTAACATTGACTTCTCCAATGAATTTGCATGCATAACATGGTCAAAGTAAATCAGACATAGTCTTTTGAGTTCGGCTTCTAGTGTTGTTTCTGGTTTTATACGATTCAGCATCTCTCTTGTTGGTTTTTCTGGCTGTCCATGGTATATGCAATAATTTACAACAGCACCATCGTTCAAAGGTGTCAATTCTTCTTTGATCAGCTGTTCTTAGAGTCCAACTCTCAAATTCATACATCATTATAGGGAAGACTATATCTCTAACTAGCCTGTTTTTTGTATTTACATCAATATCTCTATTTTTCCAGATCTTATTCATGTTAATCATTGCAGTATGATCTAAGATTGTTTCACTCATTTGTTTACTTAGCTACATTGTTATATCACTATCTAAATGATGATTCATAAGTCATGTCCTGTTGATTTGATGCCCATCATGCAGCTTTATATTACTTTTCTGTCCTGTGTCACCAGCACCTTAAGAAAACACTGCCATTAGAATAAACCATAAGAATAAGCCTCATTACATCAGGTCAAACAAGCATCTAGAGTACTATCCTACTTCTCAAGTTGTTTGAAAGTAATATGTCTATCAAACTGTTTCTTCATAGCAACTGGTGTTCAGGAACTTACTATCTACTAATATAAATGTTCCTTGATGACTTATGAATTTGTCAAATTACTTATACATATCATCAAAGTTAAAGACCATCCCAGGATCTCATTCCATAAATTCAAGGTATGTGAATAAATGCTTGTATTATCTGTTTTGCATATCCTAACCATCAATTTCACAAGAAACACCTGGTCTAGAATTATAAGAGAACACCTTATCTTTGTTTCCGGATCACAAAATTGGTATTACCCAGCAATGTTAAACCTTCAGATGATCAATTATCACATCTGGTCAGCTTCGGGTGAGGGAAGGCTTCCCAAATCCATATTCCTATGAATAGGTGATCGGGAAGACCATGTTCCAGTTAAACTCAAAAGAAGCTGTTTTCAGGCACATCCATGGACTTGATTTTGTAGACTCCATAATTCAGAAATTGGCTTTAATTCCATTCCATTGTAGATATGCAAAAGTGAATACTGGTATGTTACTTTAATATTGCTAACAAACATTTGGATAGCTCATCCAGCTGCTTTCCTCATCCCAATATGTATAAGCTGATATGAAAAGAAAAATATGTCTGTCAATCATTTTCATCACTTTAATTCCAGGAATCTTGCAATACTTGGAATTTCATAAAGTGAATTGCTTTCTATGCTACTACCCAAGATTGCAATGTGCTACTTCTGAAAATGTTCCCAGCTTTGAAGCCTGGCCACAGTGCCCCATATTTCCACCTATCAATTAGTATTAGTGAACCTTTGCTAATAAAAAGCAGACTGTATAGTCGCATGAGAGTATGATTTCTCTGACTATGATAAAGTGAAGCTCCAGGAATCTAGGGCTTTCAAAAATTTTAGTATCTGACACACTGCGATTTTGACTGGGAAAAATTAAAACAGGCCCCACAGTGCATTTACATGACTACCTCAGCTATAGCTGCAGGCTTCATTCTGCTAGGAGGACAAAAGCTAACACTTTCTTCAATTGGTATTTCATCTGCTTACTTGTCTGTGGGCCTGGGCTAAGGGGGAATTGAGCAAGAAACTTCCCAGTGATTATCATGAGCCGTGGTGGCGCAGTGATTACAGTGCAGTACTTCTGCAGAGCTACTTCTGGTGACTTGCCGGCTGCCTGCAATTTGGTAATTCAAATTTCACCAGGTTCAAGGTTGACTCAGCTTCCCATCCTTCTGAGGTTGGTAAAATGAGGACCCAGATTGTTGGAGGCAATATGCTGATTCTGTAAACAGCTTAGAGAAGGCTGTAAAGCACTGTAAAGTGGTATACAAGTCTAAGTGCTATTGCTATCTGTCTATACTTTAGAAGACTTATTTGGGGGTTTATTATATGAATTATAAGAACATTTGATGAGACTTGAACAGACTTGTGTCTACTTGTCCTTTAAGGTGAAGCTCAATTAGTTGGATTGTCAATAATGATAAGCTGGGAAATGGGACTTGCTACTTCATACTGATGATGACAGTAAATACCCCATTAATGATACTGAGCAGTAAATGCCAATTTAACTTTAGATTATTTTTGCACATTCCCTGGCACTAAAAGAAAAAAAAACCTATCTCTCAATAGATGGAAGAATCCAGCTTTAATTGTCAATTAAATCCATTTACCAAGATTCAATATGAAATAGAATAGTACATTGCAGGTAGATTTCACATAATTTAAAGGACTCAAAATGACAAAATCTTTATATTGTTATTTTATTGGTGAAATAGAAATTCATCATAAGCCACTCAAAAGTTCACTGGTACAATTTTAAATTCAAATCTGTTTCCAGACAAACATTTTAGCAGGATTTATCGTGGCAGTTCTACAGAACATCTATAAATCATGTTATTTATAACTGATGCCATTATTTTGGTCATCAACTAAATTATTGCTAATTTTTATATCATGTTATAAAATATCAGAATTTTAAATGGTAAATTTTAAAGTATTAAAGAATTAAAATGCAAGAACTATTGTTTATAAATTAGCTCAAATTTTTATTTTGAAACACAGAAAATTTTTGAAAATTTTTATTTTGAACACTGACCATATATAAGATCCTTTAAAAAAAAAAGATATTGTATGGGCAAACTTGAAATAATACTATTAATTACTTTATCAGCAAATACCTGATGAGTGTATTATTGACATCACAATAAATTAATTTTATCAGATAACCAAATGTATTGAACAAATCTTGAGATATTATTATTATAAAAATTTTATTTGGGTTTTCACAAAACATAATACAAGTAAACTTTCTTTTTTTGAGAATAGCATGGTCCCGGGTTATCACTTCTCCATACAAACACAAATTCAATTTCATATTCATCTTTGTGTTCTATTCCATATCTTATTACTATTTTAACATTTTGTCAATAATTTTTCCTTTCCCTTAGTTTTCTCAATCTTACTTTTAATTATCTCATTCCTTCCTAAATTCAATTATATATATCTTTTTCTAAGTTTCAATATCTTTCTAGTCATTATATTTATACTTTTGTCTGTCCTGTTTCAATTTCATATTTTCTTTTCTTATTAAACAAATTTTTCCCTGTAGTTATTAATTGGAGTATGACACCTTTGTATCTTTTAATTTTTATCCATTCAGCTCTTATTTAAACTTCAGTTTATGCCTTTACAATTATAACATTCAATATAACACATAACTTCCAGTAGAATTCTGCTTGGTACATTCTTAAAATACGCACTAAGTTCTTAAAAAGAAAATATATATATATAACAATAATAAATAAAATACTTATTCTATTCCAATTCAGCTCTATCATTAATGTTAGTTATAACCTTTGACATCTTTAACATTTCTTTTCAATAGGATATCATACTTCTAGGGACACTTATAACATTTCCATAATTTTTTTCATGTTTCTTTCATATTCCTCTTCACTTAAATTTTTATAACAAATTTATAATAATTAAAATGTTCCCCTCCTTTCATAATTTCATTCTCTCATTCTCTTTATTTCATTTATTTATTAAACATTCCATTCCATTACAGTGAGTATTTTATCTAACATTTTAATCACACTTGTTTCATATTTTCAAAGTTCATTTCTATTTCTAATATAACAATACTATCTTATGTACCCTTGCAGAATCCCCCTTTCAATTAAGTTTTCACCCATTATCTCTGTGTCTTGTACGTTTTCCCTGTTTCTCCATGTCCTGTTTCTGTCCTTTATAATTTCTTTTCCTTTCCCTCTTCTCCCTCTTCTTCTCCCTTCCCTTTTTGACCCCTTCTTGAGATATTATTCAAGAAAAAGATACATAATAGTAATAATAAAATAAATATTGAGAAATGGTTTCCTCAGAAACCACATTGGTGTGTTTAAATAGCAATAGCACAGTGCCTTACAGCCCTCTGGGTCCTCATTTTACCCACCTTGGAAGGATGGAAGGCTGTGTCAACCTTGAGCCTGGTGAGATTCGAACTGCCAAATTCCAGTCAGCCGGCCGTTAGCAGAAGTAGCCTGCAGTACTACAATCTAACCATTGATTCACCGCAGCTCTGGACAACCTGTGACAACTGCAAGTTATAAGTGGAATCAGCAGAACATTTTTACATACAGACATTTTTGCTTCTTTGAGCAAACATTTATTTCTTGCAACAGCCCATAAACTTCTCAGCATTTTCACATTTTAAAATGTCTCTGCTCCCATCTTTAGTAAATATTCTGCCAAGATAGAAAAATTCATGTACTTTCTCTAATTTTTCACCCTGTATGGTACCATGTAATTATTCATTTCATTTTCCTTGTGAAACACAACTATTAATTTTTCACCCTGTATGGTACCATGTAATTATTCATTTCATTTTCCTTGTGAAACACAACTATTATAGTTCTTGATATACTAATTATCGGATCTGTACTCCTTTTTTTGCATCATACAGTTGCTACAGATCATTTGGGTTCTCAGCCAACAAAGTAGCATTATTTGAATATATAAATATATGTATGTTAATGTCTATAACCGACACAGTTCAAATGTCATCACAGGCATTCCTTATGCATGTATACATAAATGCTTTAAAATATCCTTGTCTTACTGGTCCAATGTTTAACTATTCACTATGCATTCACTAAGCATCAAGCATCCATTTAGTTTTATTTATTGTTTACTTCCCTCATATATTATTCTTTATCACATTCAACAACCAATAACCAATGCCATATTTGCACAATAGTCCCATAATTCAAATCTATTTACTTTATGAAATGCTGTCCTATATATTCCTATTTCAGTCCCATATTTTATTGTTTGTGCCATTTTTTTATTTCTCCTTTACTGTTCTTCGCCAGTAAATCATTTTAACTAAAAGGTTGCTCCATTAAAGATGTCCTTTCCCTGGATATTTTGGAATATTTCATTTTGCCATTTTGTACATTTTCTGTTCTTCCTAAAGTCCTGCTATACTGTCTTATCTTGGTGGCAATGTTCCTGGAAACAATGAGAAAACAATGCTGTACACCAAGAGTATGTATTTCCAAAAGGGTCACCCAAGGTGTAGAGGTTATCCCAGCTACCAGCTGTATCAGGCAATAGCAATGGAGGAAGATGTCAGAAATAGACAAACACTTTAGGGAGAACAGCAAAAACATCATTTAAGACTCTGAGGAAGAACTTCTATTTTATCAAATAAATGATTTTGAAGTCCTGAACCTTATTAAAGAGGAACTAGAATGAGATCAAAGAAACTGCTAAGGTGAATGTGAAAAGAAACTCCAAAGACCAAGGAGCAGAAGAAAGCAAATTGGGTGTCAGAAGAAATAGTGGAAATTGCCCAGAAGAAAAGAAAAGCCACATCCAAGAATAGCAAATATCTCAGAAAGGAACAAAGAATTTCAGAAAATTGTTAGAAGAGGCAGCAAGTCATATTATGACCACATATTTTCAAAAAAAAAAAAAAAAAACACATAGAAAAATAAGAAAAGTCTTAGAAAGTGGTTGACTAACAGAGGTTAATGGACAAATGATTCAAAGATAGAACAAAGATAGAAGCAGTATATAAGGAAACCCATAGAATAAAGATGCCAATATCTAAAATAGCTTTGAAAAAATTTCCTATTAACTTCTAATATCAGATGATAAAACTAGACCACCAATCCGGTCACTGCTAAGTTAGAAGGCTATAGGAATTAATGAAATATCATTAAGAAGCATGCAAGTAACAAAGGAAGAATCAATGTGTTAGTAAAGCAAGCTATACAGCAAATGTAGAGAATGATACAGTGACCAAATAGACTAGAAGTCTATTTACTAATACGAAAGAAAGGAGTATGCAAGCTATTGCATACCAGTAGTATCCATAATTTTACATGCCACCAAAGTAACTGTTGGCTCATAGTCTTACATGGAAACTGATATGCCAGATATTCAAGCTGGTTTTACAGAAGACTTTGCAACAAAAGACATTAAGCTCCCTTGAGCAGAAATCTGGAATTGGTGGTAGATTAGAGAAGAGGATATATCAAGATGGAAGGGCTTGCCAAAAGCCACAAGTAAATGGCAGTTAAAGTGAATATTAAATTATTGCATGAATTATTTCCTGCATTAATAGAGAATACCAGGCCTGAAAGCTAAATTGAAGTAAAAGAAAATACTCAAAAGAAAACAATGATAACCCCTTATATACTGTTGCCAAGAAAACTGTCTGGATATGTCCACATAGTCACCAGTGGTTGAGGTGAACTTAAGGGAGTTTTTATCTCTTTTTTTTTTTTTTTTGCCTATTAAAAGGCTTACCATACATTTCTGACAGACATACAATTTGGTAGGCATTGCTATATTTTCTAGTAATAAATTCCATAATTTCAACCTTGTACTGCAGGAACAAGGTATTGGCATGTCTTAGATATTTGACTATGCCACAGTATCTTTTTCACATCCAACAAAGGCAGTTTAGGTAAATGGAATTATTGAACTCAGTTCAAAAAAGCAATTTTGCTGCTTCCAAAGAGGCTGTCATCCATGACAATATTTACTCAATTAAGAAAACCCTAAATAGATATGGAGAGCAAAAAGAACAATTTACCTTTTATCTTCAAGCAAGCCAATAATGGGTTTAAGTTAATAATTCAGAGACTCATTAAGATTTTTCTCTCTTTTTCAAAAAGATAGATTAAGCTGAATGAACACAATTAACAAGCTGATATGGTACAATTGGACTTGACATTTATCTACACTTGGACCACGTCCAGATTCTTCACATTCCAAGAATCTGGCTTGGAAGGTGCTATTGGAAACACTTGGAAGTGTTTGAAGTACAGTATGAAAATGCAGTATTAAGAAACTTTCAAGAGACAATTTGTTACTTACCCCTTTACTTTCCATCTCATTAGCATTTTTCCATTTTGGTATTCACTGGCTTATATGTACCCATTTCATATATTCACAACTATGTATACACTTGTACTTATTATCTTGTAAACAATTGACAAATCAAATAAATAAAAATAAATAAATAAAAAACAATTTGTTACTTACCCCTTTACTTTCCATCTCATTAGCATTTTTCCATTTTGGTATTCACTGGCTGGTTCTTCCTTGTAAATCTTATTTACTATTGCTTCTTTTTAACCAGTTCCACCCAATCCGATGCCACCTGAATATAACAATAATAATAATTTTATTAATTTATTGACAAGTTATATACCTTTGACCCAGGTGAAGTGAGTGATGCTGTGGATGTTCTTTCATGATGTTTGGAGGCTTTGGGAGTCTGAATGGGAAACTTTAGCTAAACCTTGGTAAGACCAAGAGCCCTCTGTATCCAGGAGTTTATCAACTGTGGTCTTGGATGAGGTTGCACTACCCCAGATAGACCCTGGTGTGTAATCTGGCAGTCCTCCTACATTTACAGCTCCTGCTTGAAGAACAGATGGTGGCTGTAAGGAGGGTGTTTGCTCAACTTAGCATTTCGTTTGCCAGTTATGCTAACTCTAACCCCAGTTATGTCCTTTCTTGGATAGGGAGGCCCTCTACTTGGTATTCATACCCTGATCATCTCCTACCATTGAAAAGTAGCTGAAAGCTTCAGCCAGTGCAGAAGGCATCCACATGGGCAATTTTGGGCGCTCAAAGGGTCCATGTAATACCTTAGCTCCAATTATCTACATGGGGTGTCAGTTTGCTTCCGGGTCCAATTCAAGGTATTGGTTATGACCTTTAAAGCTCACAAGGCAGGGGCAAGGCTACCTAAGGAACTGTCTTCATCCCATTACATCAGCCCAGCCAGTCAAGCAGGAAATACATGTTGCAGACTTCATCAATTAAAGAATTCCGATTGCTATTCTTCCTACCCTCTGGAATATTCTTCCCTGAAGGTGAGACCCACATGCTTCTGGCCTTTCAGAAAGGATGGAAAACATGATTGTGCAGCTTTGCGGAGGAAGTCCAGGGGAGCATGCCACTGTGGGGCTGGTTGGCAGCTTGAGAGCCCTCCCTTCACCTTTTAATTCATTTTTTAACAGTGTTTTAATTATTCTTGCCTCTTTTAACATTTAATGTTTATGTATCATTTTGTACTGCCCAGAGTCCCTCTGTGAGGGGAGATGGATGGTTTAAAAATGTCATAAATAAATTTATTAAACTTATATGCCACCCAATTGTCAACAATTCTGAACAACCCATGAAAAATTACAATAAAATCAATTACAAATAAAATTAAATCAATTACAAAAAAAGAGAAAATAGGACAGTGAAGAACTGGCCTCCCTCACCAAAGGCCTGGGTGAACAGCAACAACTCCTAGATTTTTTTTTTCCCTATCAATTTGTTGTCTGCAGTCTGGGAACACCAACATACCAAATTCATTAAATGAATTTAATTTTCATTGAAATGTTCAATTCTTTGAGTTTTCATAGCATAACAACAATAAATAAAAGTGTGTGTGTATATGTGTACCCTGGACGCAGCTGGCAGGGAGGCTAAGGAAGGGCGGGAAAGGCCAGCCTCTGTCATGAATTCTACCAACTCCACATTAGAGAGAAAAGGGGGAAAGAAGAGCCTGTTCTTCACCCTAAGCAAGCACCCAAACTCTTTAAATTGCTCCTTCTGCAAGGCCAAACGCAGCTCAATAGCTGGTGGCTTGGTTTGGGATGTCCCTACTTCTGCTCGAGCCTGAACTCTTGAATATAGGATAAATGCTCATTCAGAGACATGCATGGAAAGTAGAGTAGTAGGATCACAACTTTCATCCTACTTCAGCTAGCAGAAATGCTTGGCTTTAAAAGGGGGGGGGATTTCCTTTCATCCCTAAATAACATTTCTCTCTCCCCCAAACTTTGATTTTTCTTTTTGTCTTTTCAGAATTTACATCCAAATACCCCTACCAATTCAGGTGAATCAACAAAAAGAAAGATCAGCCCTAATGTGACCCTATTTTATTAGCTATCGGTATAAAATAAAAACACAAGAAATACACAAATGAATATTTCAAATATATCTATGAAAGCTGCAGATTTTTTGAGGTGGATTATTTCCTCAAGAACATATGTAGAGGGCTTCTGGATCAGCACAAGATATTCACCTACTTTGGATTTATACTAATTTTCCATTGGTACATCTGCAGAGTCCAACGAGACACATATGCATCATTCCCCACACCTCCATCTTTATCCAGCATTTGCTTTTATAAGAAATAGAGATGTGGAACAATATAAACAGTATAAATGCTAAATTCAATATTAAACTGGACATGACCATCCATAAAATGTGTGATTTTTTTCCCTTAAGACTCCTGACAATCCGTCAGTATTTTGAATATCACTATTTTTATATATTCAGGAAGCTAAAAATTGCTATACTCATTCTCCCTCCCCCCCCCCACACACACACACTGCCCCAAAACAGCCCACAATTCTATTGGATAGTGTTCATTACCAAATGCTTTAGAAAATTTTCTGCAATTTTATATGAGACAAATAAATTAACAGGATACAGAGTCAGATTTTACTTTCTAGTACTTAGAAATTAGATTTGATCTTGAAGTGTTTTCCTATAGTCTTTGGCAAGATTAAAGCTCTAGTTGTTGCAATTACTCATAATGCAATTCCAGATCAACGTTTAAATCACAGTAAAATATTTAATACAACTAAATCCACCTGCAGTGGGTTCCAAAATTCAAATTACTTTGGTCACTTAAGGCTGAATCTATTTCCTCTCATTTTGTTTCATGTTCCTCTCTTTAAACCATTTTCTTAATGAAAATATAATCTTTCCTTTTGTTTAATGCTATATTTATATATGTTACATCTAGCATATGTCAATACTACAAAAGTGTACTGTGATGTGGGCAATGGACAAACATTCTGCAAACTAGACATCTGAATCCTTTTCAAATGACAAATTTAAATGCCCCCAGAATACTAATATCACCCCTGAAATAAGACTTCTACATTTATCCAATTCCATCACAGCTATCATCAGATAGGAATGATTAAATTAAATCGATCACATATTTCTTTTCTAAGATAGAATTACTTGTGGACTTTTCCAGATTTCTTAGATACTTCTGGTTAATGAAAATGGCAAAAAAAAATTACAAAACTTTCCACAAAGTAATTACTTCTTGAACAAATATTGAGGGTGCTAAGAAACAATATCCTAATATTTACAATTTTCCTCTATCACTTGCCAAGCCGGTGTTATTAAAGAGTCCAAAAAAGAGACAATTTTAAGTACTGCATACCAATATATTCTGCAAAGTCTTTTAAAAACCCTATTTGCTTAAAAAGAAATATGTTAAGAATCTGAGAAATAGTTCTAAGCAAAGAAGAAATGACATGGTGAATGTATAAGATATTGACAAGTAATTGCCAGTGCAGGTAGAATGCACAACTGGAGTGACCACAACCTACACTATTTGGTTGATTGAAATTAATAAGAGATCAAAGAATTAGATCTGACCCCAAGCTTTGTTTTGATACATGACACTTGGAAGCAATTCTTAGAAGCAATTCAAATGTCCCAAAGTTTGTTTATAATGCATATTAGATTTATTTATACCCACTCTGGTTATATCTGGAATGGGGACACCATATTCCAGTACTGCTATGTTGGAAATGACTCCACATAAGAAAGGAAGATGATTAGAATGATGATAAGAGCCAAGGTGGTGCAGTGGTTAGAGTGCAGTACTGCAGGCTACTTCTGCTGATCAGAAGTTTGGCAGTTCAAGTGTCACCAGCTCAAGGTTGATTGGTAAAAAACACCGATTGTCGGGGGCAACATTCTGACTCTGTAAATTGCTTAGAGAGGGCTGTAAAAGCACTGTGAAGTGGTATATAAGTCTAATTGCTAATTGCTATAAACATTAACAGAAGTTATCTAACATATTAGAAAGTAAATTAAAAAGATAAGTTCTAGAAGGCTTTTAAAAAATATTGGAATAATAAAATGGATAGATGATGCAGTTAAACATTTGAAGGATAGAATGCAATAGAATGAAAAAACTATCCTGTAATCTGCAACTCTTACACTGCAAAAACATATGGACGACACAACTCGACCAGGGCAAAGCAATAGACGCAATCTACATAGACTTCTGTAAAGCCTTTGATTCAGTGGTACACGACAAACTACTCTAAAAATAAAATCCTATGGTATCTCTGGACAACTGCATAACTGGATAGAAGCATTCCTGGCAAACAGACAACAAATGGTCAAAATTGGGAGCGTCCTATCAAATTCTGTACCTGTCAATAGTGGTGTCCCCCAAGGCAGTGTTCTAGGACCAACTCTCTTCATACTCTACATAAATGACCTCTGTGATCATATTAAGAGCAATTGCGTTCTTTTCGCTGATGATGTAAAGCTTTTCAATACCACAGACAATACTGCTACCCTACAAAAAGATCTTGACTATGTATCAGAATGGTCTAACAAATGGCAACTTCAAATCTCAACAAATAAATGCTCTGTCTTACATATTGGCAAAAAAATCAGAAAATAAAATACAAGCTGAATAGTCAAGATCTTGTTGATGACCCAAGCTCTGTATAGGACCTTGGAATACTCACCTCTAATGATCTAAGTGCTAGAGCCCACTGCAACTACATAGCCAAAAGGCATTAAGAGTTGTTAACCTAATCCTACGTAGCTTTTTCTCTGGTAATATCACACTACTAACCAGAGCATACAAAACATTTGCTAGACCAATACTCGAATACAGTTCATCAGTCTGGAACCCACATTACGTATCTGATATTAGCACAATTGAGAAAGTCCAGAAATATTTCACAAGAAGAGTTCTCCACTCCTCTACTCGTTGTAGAATACCTTATGCCACCAGACTTGAAATTCTAGAACTAGAAAACCTTGAATTACGCCTGCTTCGGTCTGATTTAAGCATGGTATATAAAATTATACATTGCAATGTCCTACCTGTCAATGAATACTTCAGCTTCAACCATAGCAACACAAGAGCACACAATAGATACAAACTCAAAGTTAACCGCACCAAACTTGATTGCAGGAAATACGACTTCAGCAATAGAGTGGTCAATGTCTGGAATACTCTACCCGACTCTGTAGTTTCTTCCCCAAACCCCAAAAACTTTAACCTTAGACTGTCTACTATTGACCTCACCCCTTTCCTAAGAGGTCTGTAGGGGCGTGCATAAAGCGCACCAACGTGCCTACCGTCCCTGTCCTATTGTTTCTCTTATTCTTCTTTTATTTTTCTTATATGTATCCATTTCATGTATTCACAACTATGTATACACTTATACTTATTATCTTGTAAACAATTGGCAAATCAAATAAATAAATAAATCTCAGATGGGAGTTGAGATTTGTAAATAGACATCTATTATCAAATGTTCAATAGCAGTGGAATCGAAAAAAATAAATTTGAGTTATAAATGTCCACTTTCTGCCCATTTTTAATGGCAGTCAACCTATTTGCTTAAATCATTTGTTTTGCAATAATTTTAATGAGCACCATATTTTTACTGGACTAATTAAGGTTTAAATCTCTATGCTGAACATAGTATAATAAAGGAAGCTTGACTGAAGAAAATGAGTGAGATTTTAAAATTGGAGGCAGAAAAATCAATAATTGATGTTATGCTTATAATACTACCCTGATAGCTGAAAATGCAAAGGATTTGCAAGCCCTAATACTAAAAGTCAACGTGCATAGTGAAAATAATGTGACCGTAGGTAGACCTTGCTTAATGATTCCCCTGTTTAGCAACCATGCAAAGTTACAATGGCACTGAAAAAGTAAGTCCTCACATTTACAATAGCTGTAGTGTCCCTGCAGTCACATCATCAGCATTCAGGCCCTTTGCAACTAATTTCCTACAAACAGAGTCAATACAGAGACCGGCAGTAAAATCATATGATGTCTCATTTAGCAACCCAGAGGGACTTAATGATTGAATCAGAAGAGATGTTGTAAGTATGTTGTGGTCATATGATGTTTTGCTTACCAACCATGTCACTTAACAACAGAGTTGCAGGTCCTAATTTTGGTCATTAAGTGAGGACTATCTGTATAAAGAAGACCAAAATTTATGACAACAGGTAGACAGGAATGTCAAACTGGCAGCCCAGTGGGTGGATGCATCACACACAGGCCACATTCAGCCCAGCTCCGTGAAGGGAAAAATATTGCGAAACAGGTGGCAGCAATGTGACGCCGTGAGTTTGACACCCATGAGGTAGAACAACAAGCAAAAAAAAAAACAATCCAAGGGGTCATCAATAAATCAACCCAGAGTTCTCATCCAAGATACAAATGACCAGGCTCAAATTATCCTACTTTGGAAAAATTATACAAAGACTCAGCTCTCTGGAAAAGGTTCTGATGCTGGGAAAAGTGGAAGGGAAAAGGACAATCAGCAGCAAAGTGGATGGACTTAAATATAGTGGCGATGAGTGTACCTTTACGAGATTTGAAAGAAAAAGTGAAGAATTAGATTGTCATGCAGAAAATCTATGTGTTTGCTAGGAATCAAACATGACTGGATGGCACAAAATCAAAATCAAAATTTGTATTATATTTTTCTATATAAAAAAAGATAGTATATGTCTGGTATCAAGCAAGCAAACAATACTACAAATTCCTAGTTTAGTTATTTATATATTTATGACACTTATTACAACTGATAACTCTGGGTAGCCCACATCAACAGCACTAAAAATCTAGAGGAACAATAAAGATAAGTTTCCAAAACACAGGTCCCAGAATCTTGTGGGAAGAGAGAAGGATGTTCTGTGGGATAGGGCTGCTACCAAGGAGGTTCACTTCCTAGAGCAGAGCCCTCTAAACTTGGAAACTTTAAGACTTTTGGACTACAACTCCCAAAATTTTCCAGCCAGCATGACCTATCCTAGAACATCTGCTGGATTACAACATTTAAGGGAGGGGATCTGGAATGCACCCACCCTATTGGTCCTAGTGGAATAGGCAAATACCCTCAGGGAGAGGCAGTCCCATATGGTAATGTAACTTGTACATTATCTAAGTAAACCACAGTTGAAAGACCATAATGACTGAGTTCACACAAAGCCAAAAATAAATATTATCATTTACAACAATGTGTACAACTGTGAACATAAGCCAGAAGTCAAATTAGTTCTGAACCAAGAGAAAAAAATAAAGATTCTAGGGACTGAGGGATAATGCATGGTTCATTGACAAAGCTCAGATTCAGTTCATAAAGACTGTGTTGTTTTGCATTATATATATTTTTCCAAAAATAATCAAACTAATTCTTATGTATTCCACTCAGACCAGATAGCTGACATCATCTTCAGATGGAAGAGGGACAAAAGCCACCATCTTCATAAAGTGGATTATCAAAGGCTTCCTACATTCTTTTTCTTCCCCTCTTTTCTTGGTCAGCAGGAAATGTTTTCATTAAGAAAACAAACTGATCACATTTTGGAGACACAAAAGCCAGAGCGAAAAGTGAGGTCATGGGGGCTGAGACAATGTATTTTTAGTCATTTTGATAAATTATGGAGATGCAAAGTTGATAATTTATTGAAGAAGGGAAACAGGGGACTCTGTGTAAATGTTTTCAGATGAATAATTACTGTGGCTTTCTAACGTTGTGGGGTCTTTAATTAAAGCCTGTGTTAAACAAGGCAAAGCATTCAAGCTGGGTGATATACAGCAGCTAATTGCACCTTTTCTGTGGAAAGAAAAGCAACAGCTCGGAAAGGAGGTGTAGCTTCCCAGCCTGAAAGGAAGACAGATTCTATCCAGGGAGAACCCTGTGAGGCTTTAATTTGGACTGGTGGGCTTGGTGCCTATGTAATCTGCCTCGTGTTGGCAGGAGCCTTCAAAAGATGGCATCAGCAGGAAGGGAAGGGGGAGTTCTTTCGTTGAAAGCCAAGTCAATCTTCTACTAAACAATGGCGATTTCAGCTTCAGCCCCTCTCTCTTCTGAGCATTCATCTAACACTTTACTCTGAATACACATATCTTTGAAGTAGAAAGAAAGGGAAGCCTATTAGAAATGATAAGACTTAAATTCTCTTAAATTCTCTCAGAAAAGACAGATTCATAGGTTCCATGAGGTCACACCTCCCTGTGGTGGGGTTCACTTTACGATTGGAGGAGAAAATATTCTTTATTTAAGGATGAAGCTGGTCATGTCAAGTATCGGGGCGGGGGTGTGTGTGTCAATGTGCCTTAAAATAAAATACAGGATATGCACTGTGTAAAAAGAGAAATTACCCTCCTTAAGGGTGGAAAGTAGAAGTAAAACCCCATACATGAGATCATGACACAATGCAATAGCTGTACCACTCTGCTTTGAGAGCCTAAAGAAATGGTGGATTGAACATACTATTATTCTAAATATCCTATCCTGTAATCCATGAGTACTAGAACCTGCATAGCTCCTAAGGCTAATGCACACTAAAGTGCAAAGGCCTGTGAGTTCAATTCCTGGTAGAGAGTTTTAACCCCATAGAATAACATCTGGCTATCCACATCTGAGTACTAAGGATATAACCAGTCATGTTATGCCTCCTGTTGGCAATAGAAATAAAAGAAATATCTCGTACTACTGTTGATTAATCAGGATACGCTGGCATTAATATTGATCTTAGGAGACATTTTAAGAACAAAATGTCTTTCAAACGGAGCAAAAAAAATGCAGGAAGCCTTTTCTTTTGGCATTTCTTGTTACAGTAGTTGCAAATATGGCTTTCATTGGAAGTCTAAGTAATTATTATGAGATGAGAAGATGTCCATTTCTCTCTTATCTCTCTGACTCAGAAGCATTTCCCTAATCACAGTGGTTCCATAGTGCACTGGACTGGATGAAAAAGCAGGAATAAATTTAAATGGCCTTAAGAAAATAGAATTGGACGCTAATGTTGGCTAGCAAATAGGCCACACCTAAACAGCAGTATGAACAGAAACCAGAAACTCAGAGTGCACACTCACTTAATATAACTGTTTAAGACTGTGCTACTTTAAATTTACATCTATTAAGTACATATAGGCAGAAATGTGTACTGAAAACATTTAAGGTAGTAAACAATTATAAAATGGAGATTTAAAATGAGAATTAAAAAAAAACATTTTAAAAAATCAGTAATTCTCTTTTGTCCTCCTTTTAAGAAGGATGTGCTGTTTTTTTCTGGCAATCTATAAATGACCATCCCCTTTTTTTTTGCAGTTGGAGGATAGCTAATTCACACACATGACAAAAACTAGATAATTCAATACCAGAAATGAGAAAGTTTACGCAGGAATTCTTTGTGATTCAGAGTCAGGAGGCATTTTCAGATGACTATTGACAATCACTCTTTAAGTAGAAGGGCCAAAGGCTGAAACTGTGTGTGTGTGTGTGTGTGTGTGTGTGTGTGTGTGTGTGTGTGTTTACTCAAAATGACTGCTTGGAAAAAAACATCTGATAATGATAATTTTCACACATACTGTTAGATTTTCAGCCAACCATGAGATTATGATGGAAAGTTAAGAAGTACTATTTTTGTGAAGGAGGTAAATCTTACAACCACAGCTGAACCCCAAATTTCTGTTGTCAAACAAGACAGCTGTTGAGTTTTGCCCCATTTTACAACCTATCTTGCCACAGTTGTTAAGTGAATAACTGAAATTGTTGGTAATATGGTTGTTAAGTGGATCAGGCTTCCCCATTGACTTTGCTTGTCAGAAGGTCACAAAAGATGATCCTGTGACCCTGGGACACTGCAATCATCATAAATATGAGCCAGTTGCCAAGCACCTGAATTTTGATCATGTGACCATGGCAATGCTGCAACAATCATTAAGTATGAAAAATGGCCATCAGTCACTTTTTTTCAGTGCTGGTTTTTTTCAGTGCTGTTGTAACTTTGAACAGTCACTAAACAAAAGGTTGTAAATCAAAGATTACTTGTATTTTTTCTCATGCTTCTTCTGTATATCTATAACATACAGATATATATGCACCACAAATTTGCTTCCTGGCAATCCTTCCAGTCTATATATGCACAAAATGAAGGAGGCTATTGCATAGCATTCTGCATGTGAGAATCTCTGAGCACCATCCATCCCCAAATAAAACATAGTGCTGTATTCAAGTCTCAAAATGCGATCATAGTTTCATAGTATGTTTGCAGGTGTGTATACAGAGACAGTCAGATTGTTAACTTGCTTAGGGCAGGGGTGTCAAACTCGCATCATCATGGTGGCATTATATGACGTATCATGACTTTGTCCCTTTTGCTAAAACAGGCATGGGCATGACCAGCCTTTGACGCATCTGGCCCTTGGGCCGCGAGTTTGACTGCCCGGGCTTAGGGCTTAGTGTAGTGCAATAACCCACCTTCTGCGATTTATAAAGCCCCAACTGTAGTCTCATCAGCAAACCATAATACAACATGATACGGAAACCCAATGGTGGGATTAATTTTTTTTTACTCCTGGTTCTGTGGGCATGCCTTGGTGGACGTGGCGTGGCTTGGTGGGCATGGCAGGGGAAGGATACTGTAAAATCTCCATTCCCTCCCCACCCCACTAACCTGTTTTCCAGCTCTGTTCTCCTGTGTAGGGCAACAAAAGAAGATCCAGCCAATCAGTTAGCACTTGGGAGGCAGAAAATAGATGGGGGCGGGGCCAGTCAGAAGTAGTATTTGCCGGTTCTCTGAACCTCTCAAAATTTCCACTACCAGTTCTCCATAACTGATCAGAACCTGCTGAATACCACCTCTGGGGAAATCTGTTCTATGATTGTAAAATCATGAGTGAAAAGGCCTTCTTTTTCACCAGATGATACATTTTTATCTTGCTTAACTCATCCTGACCTTGATTTATGCAACTAAGTAAGAGGTGGAGGTATAATAAAATGGCTCAAAAAGTGTTTGAGCTCAAAGTAATAAGCAAAATATATTGAGCCAAGAGCTTTATGTTCGTGTGTGTGTGTGTGTGTGTGTGTGTGTGTGTGTGTGTACATTTTTATGTTTTGCATTTATTTGAGGAAGGAAATATAAAGTGCTACCACAATTGGCCTAAATTTGACAAAGCCTAAAGCAAATTGGACAAGTAATTGAATTTATTTGGCCTCTTTTATGCATTATTTTATTGGCATGACTAATTTAGGAGAACTGTTCAGAGTAATATTTCCTTTAAAAGAATTGTAGCAAACATATCTTGCACTACATTCTGTTGTTGAATAGAGCAAGAGAAAAAATAAGTCAAAAGCCAAACATGAAAAGTGCAAAAGGAGGAAACTGGTACTTGCCTTCAAGATAAATCCAATGCAGTTCTTGAGAAAAGGCAAAGAACTGACTGACTGGGAGAAGAAACTAAAGAAATAGCAAATGAAGCAGAAGTCTAAATTTTACTTATCCTTTTCTATCCCTTTAAAACAGCAGACTATGTGTAATTGCTATTCAGAAATCATAATGTTGGATTTGTCCAAACTCAGCCTCACTATAAAGGAAGGTCCTTTGAAACTGGCATCAATTTTACAAAATTAACATATGAAAATGATAGTGATGTTTTATTTCTGGAACAGATGGTAACCTTAGTTACCAAGCATTCTCTTTCTGTGGATACATTCCTATTTTTAGCCAATGTTTTCATTTACTAAATTATGTGTGCACATGCACACTCATATTGACACACAGCGAAATTGGTGTACGTGATAACCCTGTTGAAATGTATAATGTGAAATGCATTTAGTTCCTTTCAGTCGTGCTTGTGATAGAAAACTTTGGAGCAAATTGCACAGAAAGGATAGCCCTTGTGTCAAATACAAATTCAGTCGTCTTTATCACAGAGATGAGGAAGGCAAAAATTGAGAGATGTAGTTTATACAAAAGACTGTAATGAAGAAAGCTGAAATGGGAAGAATATGAAAGTAACTTTCTTTCTTCTGTACTAATTTTAACATTATAATATATCCTGGATATTGTTTTAATAAATGAAACATTAAACATCAAGCTAGAAAGCCACATAAGAGCATATTCCTATTACAATCCAACTCTTAGCAATTTAGAGTTATAAGCTTCTACTGCTCTCTGCTGGGCGTTAGAATAGTACAACAAATGGATTACTAAGAAAGAACCCACATAATGTGCATTATATTTAAAGCTTCACAAATCAAACCAGAACTCAGTTTGATCAAGATTCAAAAGTATCATCCTGCAGTTCTAATTCATAATTAAAAGGTTCAAAGGAAACAAGGTTTTGAAAAATTTGAAGGAAGTGCATTCCATAAATGTTTTTAAAGACAGTAAGTAGGGGACTGAAGTTTCTGTCGAGCAAAATTCTAACTGGAGAGCATGACTGATAACTCTTGGCTATGGATATGTCCCATATGAATTACGATACACCCAGGGGGTAGGGGAAAACCAGGGTCAAGGGTGACAATGAATTATCTGTCTCCAAGTCGGCTACACCCACGCCCACCAAGCCACGCCCACAGAAGCCATAGTAAAAAAAAAATGAATCCCACCACTGAGCTACTTTCTTATTGCATCAGTGGACTGCACCTTGTGACTGTAACTCAAATATTTTCAGAAAGCAGGAAGCTCTTCCTAAGGGACTCCTTAGTTAGATTAGCTTGCCATAATATACCCTGGCTAGATGCGAAATGGGTAGAATCAAAGAATCTCACAATATGATCTGAAATTAATTTTGGCATGTGATCCTGATGAAGTAAATAGGGTCACCAGTAGTGTAACCTCTGACACAAACAGGTCAGATCTATGCACAACCTATAGCCTTTGAGAAGTATGCCTGAGAAAATGGATATTTTGTCCCCTGCTGCAAAAGTCCTTTCATTATATAGACCAGTGATCCCCAACCTTTTTACACCGCGGCCCGGTATCCCCAACCTTTTTATGGCGCGGCCAGGTACCGACATCAGCTGGGCGGCGCCATCTTGTTTGATGAAAAAGTGCTTCCGGTGAGCTTTCTACCCAGAAAAGCTCACCAGAAGCACTTTTCATCAAAACAAGATGTCGGCACCCAGCAAGCCAGCGGCCCGGTAGGACTTGTTCCACGGACTGGTACCGGTCCGCGGACCGGTGGTTGGGGACCCCTGATATAGACAATCTAAACAAATATTGCCTTTTTGCTCTTCTAGTTCAACTTTTGGTAAGAGGCATCTAAACTGTTGTACAAATTATATTGAAAGCACATTACAGTAAAATGTAGACTGGTAATTTGCCTGTCTCCTAGTCGCAAGAGTGCATTTATTTGTTGATTAAGCAATTTAACAAACAAATAAATATCCTGAACTTAAAAACTGACAAAGTATTTTTAGTGCTATAAAATAAAACTGTAGGTGTGGGTGATATAACTGCATACATGTTAAAATATCAACATGGTTTCATTTGAAATGGCTGACTTATTTAATAGTATGCATTTCCCCTGATGATTGACGATTAACTAGTGACAGGGAGTCACACCCTCACCACCTCCCAGATAGAGTATTATAATTATTGTAATGTGCAAAACATGGAGTTGCCTTTGCAGACTACTTGATGTCTGCAGTTTGTAGGACCCAAATTGTTTGCAGCTGAGAGCTACTTTCCCCATATAATAATGGTGTTGCAGGCTCTGCCTTGGTTATATTGGCTACAATTCCAAATGTTGGTTTTGACCAATGAAGTCCTATATATGACTTTATGTAGAATTACATGCAGGACTATCTGCTTCAAAAAGAATCAACCTGTCTAGTTCATATTCCCATTCTCTGCCCTATAAGAGAGATGTTATAAGAAAAGTTAATGTTTTTCATTATAGTCACTACCCCTTGGAATATCCTGCTCACTGTAAGCCATATGGTGCCTTACTCTTGGCATTTATGTAGTTGGTTAAAATGGAACTATTTAAAAGAACTTTAGATCTTGGAAGTTGGGAGACAATGATAATATAAGTATGTTTTTATATTAAGGATATTTAATTTGAATTCAACTTCAGAGTAACTTCCCTAATAATAAGAGTTGTTCTTACTCTTAGATCAAATTCCCCTGGGAGATGACGGTCTCTACTTCATTGGAGATGTTTAAAGGCTGGATGGTTGTCTATCAAGCAGGACTTCAGTAGTGGTTTCCTGCCCTAGAACAGGAGGTGGAACTGGATGATAAATCCCTTCTTATACTTATAATGTATAATTTTATGCCTGAATTCATTTTTGGTAGACAAGAAAAAAAATAAGGTATAACTTTTTAAAATAAATAATTCAGCAGCTACTCAAGAATGACCCCGTTAGTAAGCATCCACCTCAAATCTTTTGTGATGCTTCAGCAAGCATGACCTCACTTTGTGACAACATTGTTTCTCACTTGCCTTTTACTACTTATAATAGCCTTTCAAAACTCAGAGGTAGAATTTAATTTAGAAATGCATGTTAAGCCTGCAGCTGTACAAGATTTTGTTGACAGATGAATGATTGGGAGATTTCAACAGGTAAAAGATGCAATCCTTTTCTCGCATACATAAATACAACTTTTTCAGTGGTTTCTATATCTTCTGTCCCGTTTCTTCTGTCTTCACATACATCCCTACATGTTGTTTTCCCTGTTTCCTATTCTATAACTTCCATATTTGAAGAATGCTAAGTTCCATAAGTCAATAATTCTCAGCCAACAGTTCATTTGGCTCAGATTTATAGAAACTGAAGTCTGGAAGACTTCTGACTGAGGTAGGATATCTTAATGCCTTTTTTACTTACCCGATTACTCTTCGGTGGTTCCATTTTTACATATTTTGTTACAGAAGAATCAAAGTTCTATTGAAGACCTTTTGAATACTAGTCATAGTTGATTCTCTCCTCTCCCCCTCAAAAAAAAAAGTTTGAGATAGACATTTACATTTCTAGCAACATTCTCTCACAGTGAGAACAACCATACTCAGATCCACCACAACATAATAATTTACAGATGGCTGGAGTCTGTACAATTATGTTATATTACTAAGATAATTCATAGGATTTCAGCCCCTTGAGACCTTCCTTCTATCCACCATCATCAAAGAACAATCTCTGGAAAGAAGTTAAGAGCATAGGGGGTTGTCTCATACAGAAACACATGATGGGTTAGTGTAACATTAAACACTGACTAGAACTGGCTTTCTGCTACCTAATCTGGAAATGCCATGGACTGAAGCAAGAACATTTATGCTACCTTACCAGAGCATGCTGGCTGTGAAGTCTCTACAGTACAGTACTTAGCAGTTCAATTTAATTTTTGAAAGCAAAAAATATGTTTAAGTACAAAATTCAAATTACTAAAGCAAATTAATATATACTATTTAAGTCCAATGTCTTTAATGAGCAAATACAAAAAAAGTGCATAGGAAATACACTGTGGACAAGGCATTAACTAAGTCCTAATATATACTCATTGCAAAATTTGAAATTTGGATCTATTTGTTTGTTTTATGTTTGGTCTACTGGCTAAAGCACCAGAGTAGAAACTGGGGAACTATGAGTTCTAGTCCCGCCTTAGGCATGAAAAATGGTTGGCAACTTTGAGCCAGTCACCCATTCAGTCCAGAAAGTCAGTCCTGGGTGATAAGCTGGTCAATCAATTCCTGTCACTACCAATGGATCAACACTTGGTTGATCTGAAAAAAGCAGAACCTGCACTTGCTTGAAAACATTAGGAAGAAAAAAAATGTGCAAAGAACAAATATGGCTTTTACATAAATTGTAAAATCATGCCTGTATATAAGAACTAGGGCTCTGGAGAGACAGTCTGACTCACTTTGAGAGCAAATTGTAATGCCCTGGAAAAAGCATGATTGCTACTGAGGTGGCCCATTCTAATTTTCAGAAAAATGAATTGACCTTCCTAACACAGGAAAAAGAAGATAAAGGTCTAACAGCACTTCTAACTTTTTTTGACTTTTATCAAAACAATGAATTTGCAGGAAAGTTAAACTATTATGACACCAAATTATGTGGAAATAAAAGAACAGCAAAGCAATCCCAGGAAAGTAAACGGCTACTTTAGGAAATGAATGGTACATCTCAATGTCCTCCTAACTTTTGGCTTGAGGATGCTTGATTAATCATTCCTGAAGGGCACCTTTGCATGATGCAGTTTTCCTCTCATTTCCACTCTAAAGGCCAATTACTTCAGAACCACAGGTGAAGTGATTTTTGTTTTTGTTTTCCCCAAACACAAGCCTTAATATTTCTATGATGAACTAATTACGTGATCAGAAGAGGGATCTGCCCAGCTCCTATTTTAGCTGATGCAGGCATGGCTGCACTTTCTAATGGCCTGCAATAGATAATTGCTGACAACCAGATCATACAATGGGAAAAGTATGACTATGACCTTCGGAAGTCATTTTCATTCTCTTTTCCCAGACCCCATGTGTAATGTTGGGGCTTTTCCCACAATAGTTGTATTGTCTAAAACAAGTAAGTTTTAGTAACCTGCTGATATACTGTCCAAAGTATTCTACATATTTCCACAGTGCCAGCAGGTCATGCAGTGTATATGTGCTGCTTGAAATTGAGAATCCTCTTGCTTCAGTCAGTGACACTTACCCATCCAATATACCATCTGAGCATTTGCAAAAGAGAATATTGTATGGTTCTGTAGAGTTATCTGGAGTATATGTGTATCCTATATGTCCTGAGGAAACAGACATGTTCTTCCCGACTGTGAGCTCCGATTGCGAGCTCAGTCACCTGTTTGTTAAATGCAGGTCCTTTCTGCTTTGTCAAGTCCCAGGAGGTATCTGGTCATTGGATCCAATAAGTGATACCTGCTTATTTGAGGGAGATAGTTGTCCTTACAGCCTTGAAGCAAACTCTGGTGTACCCTCTCAAAAGGCCATCATTGAATTTGGCAACCCTGAAAAATTTCCATCCATTCCCTTGTTGGGAAATTTTTAGTGAAAGTAGTTGGGCTTTAGCTCCAAAGGATCCTAAAGGAGACAGATTATTTAGACTCGCTTAAGTTGTGTTTCAAACTGGGTTACTGTATGAAGACAGCGTTGCCTCTCCTTATTGATTTACAATGGCAAAGCGGGAAAATGAGAGTTCAGCTTTCCTTATGCCTCTAGATCAGGGGTTCCCAACCTGGGTACTCGCACCCCTGGGGGTGCGAGACAATATTCCAGGGGTGCGAGAAAAGTCCAGGTAAATAATAGGATATTGGCTATATGTTGGCATTTTTATTTATTATTTATTTCAGGGGGTGCGAGGTTCGAGTGAAATTTCTTTAGGGGTGCGGGACGAAAAAAAGGTTGGGAACCACTGTTCTAGATCTTTCAGCTGCTTGATTGTTGTATCCTAGATTCAGCTGGAAGATTTGGGACAGGGGACAATGTTTTGCAGTGGTCGTCCTCCGATCTTTGTAGTTGGTTTCAATCAGTGTTAACAGGCTTGAAAGATTGAGCCAAAGGCCCCCTCATTTGTGGAATGCTGCAGTGCTTGACATTCAATCCTTCCAGTTAAAAATCTATCTGAAACTGCTGTGTGAGGTCATCCATTGGTTTTTGGTGAGGTATTGTCAGTATGACACCCAATTACACATCCCAAGTGATGTTGTCAAAGTTCTATTCTACTATCTGGAGCAGGTCTGGATAAATAGTTGGATGATTATAGTTGACTTACTGGTGAAATTCAAAGTGTTGGTGATCACCTATAATGAGGCACACAATCTTATTATTGAGAGATCCTCTACCCCTGATTGTTTCTGCCTGGCTGAGTGCAATTCGGCAGATAAAGCGTATTCCATGTCCAGTAATCTCTGTTATAGTGCCTGCCTTCTGGAATATTTCCTGAGATCCAGACAGTTCTCGCCTTGATGATGTTCATATTCTTCCAGGCTATGGAAGAAATAAATATTCTTCCAGGCTATGGAAGAAATAAATATTCTTCCAGGCTATGGAAGAAATAAATATTCTTCCAGGCTATGGAAGAAATAAATATTCTTCCAGGCTAAGGGCAATAAAAGGTTGACCTCCTGTTAGATGGCCTTGCTTGATTTTATGTTGCTTCTGAGGTTGTCCATATTTTTTCCTTGAAGTTTGTACTTTCTTTTAAATTTTTAATTGTAAATCGTCCCAAGTTGGGTAGCCAATAATCTCTATCTATAGCTGTCTGTCTGTCTGTCTGTCTATTTCTATCTGCACTATAAAATCACAGACATGGAATGGGTTTACTGTCTGTCTTTCCACCTCATGAATCAGGTACTGGAAGTGATCATGGGAGTAGGTAGAGTCTTTCCGGTAAAGCAGGAGAGGAGAACCCTTTCTGCTTTACTGAGACACACTCAATTCAGGTTCTAACAAATGGCTAAACCCACCATTCTAGCCATGTGTGAATTTGCCTTTTTCTCAACCCCAGTTTCACATTAGAGATGATTGGTGGATGTTTTTTACTATTAGAACAATGCTACTCACTGGCCTCATCAACAAAGCAGTTAAAATTGGCTATGAGACAGATCAAATTTATGCTGACATACATTGTGCTACATCATTAAACTTTGGGTGTGCCCAAAATAGGTCCTATGTCTGTGCCTCCTTATACTCTGAAGCATCTTTTTGAAACCAAATCAAAAAATGCTATACTGTACAGCCCTAGAAATCAATACAGAGAGTTAATAATTACACTATTTTAATAATTTAGTTTATTAAAATACCAATAAGAGTATTTTGCTTTTGTGATATATGATAAAATGTGCAGCAAGTATATTTCTATTATTGTGATCAATATCCATGGCAAATTTCAGATAGAAAAAAATATTTTCAATAGAAAAGGATGTTAGTAAGGTAAAAATGATGTCCATTCTTGAATACAGCAAAACCTTACTGCAAAGACTGAAGGTGAAAAGCATAAGGGATTAACCTAATGGTCTTTTCCACAACAGAAAACAATAACTGAGTCAGCCAGCGAAGTTAATTCACTAAATATTGTTCTGCATGAGATAAAGATGAGAGGTACTGGAAAATTATTAAGGAAACTAGTCAGTAGTGAAGCACAAGAGATCACTACATTCAAAATGTTACTAACTTTTTAGCCAGAGAGAGAGAGAGAGAGAGAGAGAGAGAGAGAGAGAGAGAGTGCATGGGTCATTCATTCACACACACACATTAGTGAGTACAGTTGGTTTAAAAAAAACATACAATCAAATGCATATTTATACCGTTCAGTAACACATATCAAGTTCTCAGTGGCTAGGTTTTTATTAAGGTTTATTTCTGGAATGTGCAAGGCAACTCATTTACTCAACGGACTGAACGAGAACACTTTTCTCTGTTGCTATACCCTGAATGATTATTTACGTTACTTCAAGAAATTTTAAACTCAGAACTGTTTCCAATTAAAATACTAATATTTTGGACTTTCTGATGAGTTCGTATGGGGTTTTTTGAGAAGCAAGAACTGTGTTATTAAGTAATAGCAAAAACAATTATTTGACATGGTATTTCCATACAAATATACTACCATCTCGATCATCCATTTATCCCTATGTCACCTGCTGCTTTAAAAACAACCAACGCTAACACTATAGGATATTTATATCACCTGAATTTTCTCTTCCTTCATGCTTTGAGTTTACAAGTATGTATTTTTGAGTTTTCCTTCTGTAACTAAAAATTAGGTGTAGGGCAGCACCTTTTCCAAATAATAATTGTATTAACTCTCCCTCTCTACTTCATTCCAATTTAAATCCTACATGACTTTAGTCATTCTCAGACAAAGGGAGCTGCAGTTCATGAAAGCTTTGTATAAAATTTGTGCTCAGAAAAATACCAGATTATATCCTAAGAGGTCTGTAAGGGGGGTGCATAAATGCACCAACGTGCCTACCGTCCCTGTCCTATTGTTTCTTTTATTTTTTATTTTTTTCTTATATGTATCCATGTATTCATAACTATGTTTTTACTTATACCTATTATCTTGTAAGCAATTGACAAAAATAAATAAAATAAATAAATAAAGATTCCTTCTGCTTTTTGACTATCCTGGAATAACAACTTTTCTCCTGCTGTGCTTTGTTAGCTACTAAAGCTAAGAATTCCTGGTGGGAAATAAAGATCTGTATGGTCTTATTATAATAATATCATCATTTCATGTTACCAATTCTATATCCCCCTGTAAGATCAGAGACATGCCATTTTGAAAGGTGGTAGATAATGGATATTTAATAACCAGGAAAGAGTCCCCTTTTTGCCAGTGATTTTTTTAAAAAAACTAAGACCACAATCTTGTGTCAGTTATGTTAAATATATTCTACTTCATCACGACTTCCAAAGAGCAAACACTTGGTTATTCACCCTTTAAAACATTAGAAGTTTCATTGAACTCAATGAACTTTCGGTTGAATATTCATTCCACAACTTCTCTTCAAAACTATATTTTATTGTGTTCCCATATTGAGCAACTCTGGTAGGAAAAGGCACGTTTTTAACAGAAAATCCCCATAGTCAAAGCAGGCCGAGAATATATGAGAGCACTTTTGCCCTCTAGAAAAATGTCAACCCCGGGGACAAATGCCCGGTTACCAATCAGGTGACTTGCAGCAAGTTCTATCTCTTTCCTAGGAGATCACTTTCTGTTGCTTACGTGGACTTACCATAAGATTCAGGAAGGCGTGCTTAGGAGTAGTTTCTATAGCAACTACGATGTCTTCTCACCGATTCTCCCCCTTCAGGTGGAATAGAACTCACAACAACTTTACGGAACATCCCAAGCAGCAAAAGACCTTACCGGGCAGGTGGGAGATGAAACGCGCCTTTGCCCCAAGATGGCAGAACCAGAACCAGAGCCAGAGCCAGAGCCAGAGTCAGAGCCGCAGGCCGAGCCGGTGCCGGTGCCGATGCCGAGGACGGGGTCGGTGGAAAAACAGGTGAGGGGCGCTGAGATAAGTCAAGAGGTGGGGGAGACGGGCGTGAGCCTCATAGAACAGCTTCTAAGGATACCTATCCTTCAGCCTAAGAACCTTCTCCATCTTTACGTATGCAAATATAACAGATTCGCAGATCCCCGAGGCCCTCCAAAGCCACCCAACGCCCAAACAAAAGTTGCCCTATTTGGGAAGGGACCCGCTTCTAAATCTCGTACAAAGCAGTCTTCGCTTAAAAGTGTGTCTCGGGAGCCTTAAGAGATGAGTGGACTTCAACTCCCAGGTTCCCCCCAGATAGCATGCCGGCTGGAGGAATTCTGGGACTTGAAGTCCATCCATTTAAAGCTCTCGAGATTAAGAAACATTGGTTTCAATTGACGCGCTCCAGAAATTTTCACACCTAGTAGTCTCAGGCAAGAAGAGTCTAGGATGGCTGTGCTGCAATTTAAAGGGCATTTAAGAGAAGTTGGTATGGACTAGAAACTTTATTAGAGAGGAAGCCTAACTTTGTTACCCAGGAGCAAGGGGCACTGCAACAAAGGGTAGGATTGCAATGTAAAAAAGGCAACTGCCATGAAATTGAAGAGAACACTTTAAATACTGGTATTTGTTGTAGCTTTTCCCGACCAAAGTTTCGAAGTTCAACTCTTACAATTCCTTGGCACTGCCTGGGTAGTTTTGATTAATAGACAATTTACTCTTATGATTTATCTTATCATAGTTGTATTCAGGATGATAATTGAAACATAACAATGCTTACATCTCCATTGCATTTATAATCACTTTCCTTGCCAAGTTGCACCTGTTGCCATCCCTCCAAAGTGGAATAATCCAATTTATATTTACTTTGAAGTGAATTCTTCACTTCAAAGTAAACATAAAGGACACATAAGATTGTAGTCCTGAGTCCTGGAGATCCAGGGTGAGGTGGTATGAAACCTAACCAAATTAGTACATGTAAATAAAATATAAACCCCTTGAACAACATCCAATTTTTACAAGATATTCACCTTTTTTGTTAGCAACACTACAGAATAGGTTTTCCTTGGATTTCCCAGACCACCTACAGGTCTGGTATCTTCTGTTCAAATACTAACCAGGCTCAGACCTCTATAGCTTCCTAGTACAGATGAGGGCTGATAGGATGTTTCTGAGTATTGTATATTTGTAATAATAAATACACAAAATGAACTGTTGAAATGTAGTAACATAGTAAATTTTCAGAAAAAAGAATCAAGTAAAATAGAATTTAAATTGTCTCTGATAAGTAATCCAAATTTATGCAACATACTTTTTCTCCCATTATTACAAATAAAAATGAGGTCAATTTTGTATTTTCAGAGCATTTTTTCCCTAGATCAGGATGTCCATATCTAACTGTTAAGAGTTAAGGTTAATTAGGAATGCTCTATTAGTATGTTTTAAATTAATTAAGCTGTTTGACAGACATTGCAGCCTTAAGATTGTTAAAACTAACCATGGCAATTTTAATATATATAAACTTTCATATTTAAAACAAATCTACCCTTATAACAGAATTGTTATACTTATTATAGACTCAACTATGTCCCAACTGTGATGGAACACAGCAAAAAGATTGACCATGAAACTTTCTTGGCCAAGCTAACAGTTTCCCTTGGGGTCTTTCATTAACCTTTCAAGATTTTTCTCTTTGGCAAAGTATTCAGTTTACTTGAAAAGCTTCTCTGCCTGCTCTTATTAGATAGTGCTGATTAGATATTTGTTTTTTAAGTGACATTCTTGTTTCTCCTTTGAATGATTTGATTCTGTATAGGAAGTCCTTGAGGATGGTCTTGGAAAGGAAGCTTCACAGCTCACCCACCCCAGTCACCTGATCATGATCTGGGTCCTTGGCAATCGGTTCATGCTTACCACCAGTTGGCAAGTGCCCAGTGACTGTGATCTCCAGTTGCCAGCTTCTCTGCCAGCTTCCCCATAAAATCAATCAATTTGCAAACTGTTGCTGCAGAACTGAGATTTCCTTCTGACAGGCAGCTAGCTCTTTGAGAATGAAAGGGCTGCCTGCTGGGAGAGAATCTTAGCCATTGGAGAGAAATGTAGCCATTTCCGCTGTCCTTTCAAAGAGTTCAGACAACTTGAGAAATGGAGGTCAGACCTCAGAAAGTCTGGCCTCCATTTCTGTAACTCCTCAAAGGAAAATGGAGGGAAGGAAAACTCTTTTAAAGGGCTGCAGAAATGGAGGTCAAAGCCAGAAGATTTGAGTCCTATTTCTGCAGTCTTCAAAGGTGTTTCCCCTTCATGCACTTAGGGGTGCCCAACTCCTCTGGCAGGATGGAGAAATGAAGGTCAGATCCTGAAGATCCTCATCTTCTTACTGCCTGCCAGAGCAATTCTCTTCTGTACATGGAGGGGATATAAAAACTCCTGCAGCTGCAGGCTTCAGAAACGAATCTCGGAACTTCAGGATCCAATTTTTTTTCTGCAACCTGCTACAGAAGTTCCCTTCTGCCTACAGAATCCTCCGGTGGGCTGCAGGAATGAAACTTGGATCCTGAAGACGCATACTTAGGTTCTGCAGTCCGCTGCAGGAGTTCCTTTCTATGCACAGGATGGAGCTGCCTACCCTTCTTCTGGAGGCAGGTCTTTTGTTCCATCTGCTTAACAATCTGCATTGTGGCTTAACTGCCACATTTGGAACAACTGGGATTATGTTTGTTGAGTGAAGCAGTCATAAGGGTGCCTCACTTAACAACGGCTTTGCTCAACAAACAAGGTTCTAGTTCCAATTGTGATTGCAGATATTGGTTGTTATCTACCCTGAGTGATGCACATATTTTGGAAGAATGGGTTTTAAACTTTTAATTAATGAACTAATTAAATATTTTATTAAAGAGTCTACTAGAGAGAAGGTAAAAGGAAAGCTACTATACTTAATTAAATATTAGAATGCATGATAGTAGTACTGTTTTTTAAAGGCATACTCAAAATTCCCCAAAGGCAAAGAAAAGAGAAAATTATGAAGTATAAAAGATAAATGCAAAATATATAGCCAAGCTGCTAGGCAAAGTTGATCAATTACTTAGATTAACCAAGACAATGTAATATACATAATCAGAAATTGAGTTGGAGATCCACTTCCTGCTTCTTAGACAGATCCATATTTTTTTCTGATCTGAGAAGTGACTGGGTTATGCATTGCACTAAGCCACTGTTGGCATGAGTTTGGCTGCTCATATAAGAATGTAGCCTTTATGCAAACTAAAATTGCCTTAGCAGCCTAGATTCTTATGTATTAGATGTACTATTGTTTTGTTGTTGTTTATGTGATATGTGAGCTCAGCCATTGGAAGAAGGTGACACATTAGAGATTCAGGAATTACAAAAGAAAAATAAACCTGAACAATGATTTGCTATAGTTTTGTATAGGAACAACAGGCTTCAGCTGAACCCTAGCAAAACCCTGGCTTACAGAAAATATCAAGAATCAGAAGTTCCACAGAGGTTTTTTGTTCAAGAATAAATGGTTATTGAACGAATGCGGATTGAGTACAAAAATT
Organism: Notechis scutatus; assembly: GCF_049901735.1. Taxonomy (NCBI): domain Eukaryota; kingdom Metazoa; phylum Chordata; class Lepidosauria; order Squamata; family Elapidae; genus Notechis; species Notechis scutatus. The sequence goes on along the minus strand of NC_142013.1, from coordinate 26,520,972 downwards.
AATGATGTATGAAAGAATAATTAGTGGTTCTAGACAAAGGGGAGTCCATGGATGAAATTAATGAAAGATGCTGAAAAAGGAAGAGATGGTGAGTGTTAACAGACAATGAATAAAGGGACATATGAATAAAGACGAAGTAAAGATAAATTGCAGTATAAAAAGTTATGGAAAAGTCCTATAAATGCCATTGGTGTAAAGTAGATATATTTTCTTTTTTTCTTGCTTCACTTTTTTTCCCTTCTAGTTTTACTCCTTTTCTGTTTTTGCAGAATGCTGCTTTCTCTGAAAGAGAATAGTATGACGGGCATGTCTATATTGTAACTGTAATAAAATCATATATAAGAAAAATGCATGATTATTTCTGATTCTTAACCGATTCTAACTTTTTTCTGATTTGCATATACTGTAGGAACAGCCTGAAAAAGCTCTAATTACTGAAATGCAGAAAGAGCCTACATTGCTAGTGCCTACAACAGAAACATCTAGGACTAGTGCCCAACTACTTGAAGTAGTGTTATCTATAGATCAAGCACCAGAAGCTTCTGAGCCAAGTCCAAAACCTTCGGTGCCACAAATTGAGATTCGGTCTACTTCATCTTTCCAAACTCTTGGATCTTTGGTGACTCAGCAAAAAAGTGATTTTTCAAGTGCTTTGACCAGATCAGTGGAAAGCACTGTGCGGGTTCCAGAAACAGCACCTCAAGAAGTGGTACAACAGACTGCTCCATCAGCTCAAGTTGCTGAGGAACTTCCTGAGAATGAGCCAATGCCAATAGTTTATCTAGATCCTTTTGAGATTTCTCTTCAATATGTGGAGAAGCATAACATCCTGCAGATATTTCAGGTGACTTCCTCGCTTCTTGCCCTTTCTGACTATTTAACTTGAATATGAATATTGCAATTGTTGAATTGAATTATCATACCCATCTTTATGTAATCAAGTATTTCTGAGTTCAGGAACCAGCAGTTTAGGTTGTCTCTGGAGATTAAGGTTACTTCATCCTAGTTTCAAAAATATAACATTCCTTATTTGTTCCCTGATTACTTAACTGTTTGGTGTATCTAATTCAATTCAAGATAAGAATATATTAACCACTTAAATGTTTACTATTATTAATGTTATTCTTGGGATTTTTTTTATCAAGGATAAAGAAACAGTACAAGTTTTTACAGACCCCTGTAATATTTACAGACCCCTCACATCCTGGACATAAACTGTTTCAACTCCTACCCTCAAAACGACGCTATAGAGCACTGCACACCAAAACAACTAGACACAAGGACAGTTTTCCCCCGAAAGCCATCATTCTGCTATATAATTCCCTCAACACTGTTCAACTATTACAAAGTCTGCACTACTATTGTTAATCTTCTCATCACTCCCTATCACCCATCCCCTCCCACTTGTGACTGTAAGACCATAACTTTGTCGCTTGTATCCTTATGATTTATATGGACTGTTTCCTAGTATGATATGATTGCTTATTGTACCCTATGACTATCATTAAGTGTTGTACCTTATGATTCTTGACTCTTGACGAATGTATCTTTTCTTGTATGTATACTGAGAGTATTTGCACCAAGCCACATTCCTTGTGTGTCCAACCACACCTGGCCAATAAAGAATTTCTATTCTATTCTATTCTATTCTATTCTATTCTATTCTATTCTATTCTATTCTATTCTATTCTATTCTATTCTAAAAAAAGTTCCTATGCTCCAAATTTGCCTTTATAAACAAAATAGTTCCAATTTGGAATACAAGTTATGCACTACTGTATTGAATACAGCTGATCCTCGACTTACAACTATTCATTTATTGACCATTCAAAGTTACAATGACACTGAAAAAAGCAATTTATGACTGGTCTTCACATTTATGACCATGCCAGCATCTCCATAGTCACATAATCAGAATTCGGGCACTTTGCAACCAGCATGTATTTATGATGGTTGCAGCATCTATTGCCATTTGCAACGTTCCCAGCTGGCTTCCAACAAGCAACATCAATGGAGGAAGCTAGAATTGCTAACGGCTATGTGTTTCATTTAACTACAGCAGTGATTCACTTAACAACGGCAGCAAAAAGATTGTAAAATCAGGTGCTATTCACATAACCACCCTGCTTAGTAATGGAAATTCTCATTAACCTCACCCCATTTCTAAGAGGTCTGTAAGGGGCGTGCATAAGTGCACCATCGTGCCTACCGTCCCTGTCCTATTGTCCCCATTTATTCGTACCTATTTCCTATATTCTTACTTGTGTTTATACTTGTACCTATTATCTTGTAAGCGATTGACAAATAAATAAAAAATAAATCCCAATTATGGTCAAAAATCAAGGAATACTTACAACAAAGGTGGGATATAGCTAAATAAATAAAGTTGGGAAATGATTTCCTAAAATTGCCTTTAACATTTTGTTTCCCATTTGGACTTGAAAATCTGTTTTAGATCTAACACTTAAGAAACTGGTTCAGAAATATTTCTGTGGTATTATCTGTAACATTAGACAAACACAATCAAATATTTTCAAGCATGAGATATTTATTCTCTAACTTAAAGTAAACATTCAAGGTGCCAGCACCTAATAACCTTGCCTGATTTTGAAAACAATTATAAAGGATTTGACCGAGTTATGGGTAGCCCTTGACTTATGACCACAACTGGGACTGGAAATCTGGTCATAAAATCTTTGCGACTATAAGTTGAGGCATCCATATGACTGGACCAATTTTGTTTTATAATTTTTTGCAGCAACCATTAAGTGGATCACTGTGGTCATTAAGTGAATCACACAGTTATTAAGCAAACAACACGGTCATTAAATGAGCCCATTGTTTTGAATGGGTGGGGATTTTTTTTTTGCTGGAGACCAACAAAACCCTGGAAACCAGTAAAAAATGTCACATGATTGAGGGATGCTGAAACCAGTGATAAAAAGTGAGCCAGTTGCCAAGTGCCCCAAATGTGGCTACATGACTAAGGTGGAGGCAGATGGTGACATTTTGCGATGTCCAGAAGTGTTTTACAAGTCCTAAAGCACCTGTTTCAAGGCTATTTCATGTCCAAATGGTCATAAAACCACCATTTGTAAGTCAAGAACGATGACTTTGATGAAGAATCATTAGGAAATTCTAGGGCAGGGAAATTATAAACCATTTTCATATTCTTGCCAAGAAAACTACACAGATATATTAACATAGTCACCAAGAGCTGACACTTTATGTTTACTACAAAAGAAAACTTTAATATACGCTGAAAAACAAAGAACAAATATTAGTGGATGTGTGGCAGTGTGCATAAATACTTTGTGTTACATGCTAAATTAATAATTTTTTGTTGGTTGTTTTGAGTCTGGGCTCATTTTACACTTCATGTGCATTTTAATGCTGTTTCTATGATGATTCTGGTTTGGGGACGTGTGATCAGTGGTATCTGTGATAGCTCAGCCACAACAGCCTCATAAGATACATTTAACTTGGACTTTTAGTTCTTCAAATAGATGTTTGAAAATACATACACACACACACACACACACACACACACACATGATGTCATCACTTGAGCTTATATATATCGTGTGCATATTCTATTATTCCCATTACAAAAAGTGACCCATTTTTTTATCTGAGACAATATACTTTTGCATGTTTTTCATAGAATCATAGAGTTGGAAGGGGCCTTTTAGGCCAGTGAATCCAACCCCTGTTTAGTGCAGGAATTCAAATTAATATATCTACAATAGATGGCTATCCAATCTCTGCCTGAATACAACCAGTGAAGGAGAGCCCACCACCATTCTGGGTAATTAGTTCCACTATTGAACTGTTCTTATCACTATACTTGTTTTTTCTAATGTTCAATCGGAATCTTGTCTTCTTTTAAATTTGACTGGACTTTCTTCTATGTGATATCTTTTCAAGCATTTGTAAAGTCCTATCTTATGCACATCCCTTTTCTCACCTTTGAAGGCAAAACATTCCCGGTCCTCAGTATTTCTTAAGGATTTAAGTTTTTAACGCCATCACCATGGGCACCTCTGGATCTATCCCAATTTTCTCAAGTCTTCCTTAAAGTGTTGTTCCAAGAATGGGATTAAGTACAATTGATAGGGTATGACCAAACCAAAATGACATACAAGTAGTCCTCATTGAATGACCACTTGGTTAAAGACTATTCAAAGTTGCAATGGTGCTGAACAAAGGGAACCTTCAATGGGTCCTTGTATTTGTGGCTGTCACACAGCATCCTTGCAGTCATATGATCACAATTTGAGCGAATGGCATCCAGTTTGCAACCATGACATTATCGTGTTCTATGGTCAGTGTTACTTGTTCACTATGGCCTCTATTGCTGGCTTCCAACAGCAAAATCAATAAGGAAGCTGGGAGGAGGTTGCAAATGATCATGGGATACCGCAACCACACAGGATTTGCCTACTCTTCCAGGAAGTCAAGGCAGCTTATATCTCCCTTCATTTTATCCCAGCAACAATCCTATGAGGTAGTCTGGTCTGAGAGAGTGACTTGCTCACCCTCCATGTGTGTTTCCATGGCTGAAGGTGGACTTGGTTGTCCTATGATTTAGAATCTGTATTTTGATGCAGCCTTCAATTCCTTTTTTAAGCTACATCTTTATTACTTGCTTTTTATGAAAAAAATGTAATTGCTACTTTCTTTATATTCAGGAGATCACAGAAAACTTGGTATATGAGAAACCTGACAATCCATTAGAGTTTATATTAAAACAGGTATGTTTGCAATACTTTGGTGAAGAAAAAGGTGCAGTTTGAGTGTAGATACATATTGCTTTAGAAGAGATAGCAGTAAATATAGGTAGCCCTTGGTTTATGTCCATTCAAACAGTGACCATCCAATGTTATGGCAGCACTAAAAAATGGATAGACAGGTTCACTTCCCAAGGTTCCAGCCATTGCAGCACACCATAGCTATATGATCCGGCTTGCATTTGGCTTGCATTACGATGTTGTAGGGATCTGCAGTCACATGATTGCCAAACAAAGTTAGTGGCGAATCTAGCTGAAAAAGTTGCAAATCACTCTAATAAGTAGCTTCTGTTTTTTCTCCCTCTTGCACCATGCACCCACCCGTGCTGGTTTTCCCAGGCCCTCCCTGGCTTCCTGCAACTCATGTTCTACATTGACCCTCCCAGGCCCTCTTGTGACTTTCATTGACCATCCCAGGCCCTACCTTGGTTTGTCCTACCCATTCTGTGCTCTTTGTTTCTCACCTCTTCCAACTTAACAACCTGCAGTTCTTATGGTTATGATAGCAACCAGGACTGCTTGGGATTGCCATCACCAAGCAATGCAGTCACATGATGTTGTACTTTATGATTGCAGCCCTTGGTGTCCCAATTGGTGTCATACACTGAGAAGTACCTGTTCCAGCCAATAAATATGTGATAATGCCAGAGAACATTTGTATGCCCATAGTTGAATTATGGAAAAAATATTTTGACTTACAGAAGGTAGTAGGGCTATGTTGTAATCTGGATTTGATCTGAAAGAGCTTCTGTGGAAGTCTTGAGGAGCTTAGGACAGCATTTTTCTGTGAGTCATTAAGGCAGCTGTGTTTCTTTCCATATTGCAAAGTGGACACAGAAATCTTCTCACTGTTTTAATGCGTCCCAGAAAAAGTTAACTTTTTTAATGTGTCCTGGAAAAAAGTTGCTTTCTACTCCCATACATTTTGAAGCACCTCTTCCATATCAAACTTAAAGCTTTACACAGTTTTAGAAAACAAAAAGATAGACCAGATGATCCATATGTAAGTACCATCTGAGTCAGTAAATCCTGCATGCTCCAGAAATAGACAAATCTAATTTGATATGCAAATCAAGGGAAAAGGAGCATAATTGATTTGTTTACCAGAGAAGAAATCATAAATGGCAAAACATTTTATTTTTCATCAACGAGCAAGCTAGAACTTTATGGCACCAACTGTGATAGAAATTAGAACACGAGCTTTGAATTGTGTCCATTTATTTTACAGTGCTCATAATTTTGGCTTTTAGACAAAGTCTGATAATAATTGCAGTAATAATTGTTGCCTAGCAAGGAAAAATGATGGTAAATTTCAAACCAACAGCTTGAGGAGAAAAGTATTGTATAATAAATACAATGCCGTTTTCTGAATCTGATATAACTTTTTATCAAGGGTTGAAACAAAAATAGATACATTTCCATAAACTAAATAAACATCAAATTAGTGGATTAACAGGTCAAAATATGCAATCACACAATTCTAGAAAATGGGAGACTATGTAACAATAAGTCTGAGCAGAGTAAATCTTAACTCCCAACATTTCTCTAACCACCAAGAAACTGTGTTTCATTAGCTAAAAATGGTCCCTGCACAGGTATCAATTTGAAACCAATCAGTACTTTTATTCCCTCATCTCCTCATCTTGGGTTTGTTGTTTTTATTTATTTTTAACATGACTATAGCGGGTGCTCTTTACAAAATGCCAGGATTGCAGAAAAACAGAAGAGGGCCAGAGCATCATGGAGACCCAGAATCAGAATAACATTATTCTGTCTTCTCTGCTGTTATTAAATGAATATATGTTCTGAATTATCCTACTTTGCCTGGAATTTAATATATTTTTAGCAGGTATATTCAGCAAATACCTCTTGCTTAACAAAACAGCCCTCTTGCTATCAGGTGAATCATAATATGGAGAAAGTATTTGTTATGATGTTTTAAATCATACATAGATACAAATATTATGTATACAATATGTCCTATGGCATGTTCTAAAGCATTGATTGGAGGCATTTTTCCTCCAAGTATTTTGGTCTTTTTAAGCTATAGGGGTCATAATGCAGTGAAGTTACTGGATTTAGAGTGTTGAAAATACTTCATAGGATCATTTGAAGGGAACTTAGAGGTTTTCTATTTCAACATCCTGTTTAGGGCAGGAATCCTCAGACCATATGAAATGACTGTCCAAAACCTCGAATTATAGAAAGCCCATGACTCTAGGAGGGAAGCCAATCTACAGTTTAACAGCTCTCAGTCAGGAAATCCTGCCTTATTTTTATGTTTGGATCTCTCTGTGTAAAATTCTCATTCTTTCTTTCTTATTTTGTTTATTTATTTATTTAATTTATATTGCCGCCTATTTGCCCATGGCGACTCAAGGCGGCTCTTATTTTTAAAACAAAAAATAAAAATTAACAAAAAGAATCAAATAAATTAGTAAAGTACAATAGAACAAAATTTGGGGGGAAAAAATCAAAAACCAACTCCCACCCCCCTCCCAGACGACAGCAGATCACACTAGCCATTTGATGGCCCTGTCCCTCTCTGGGTTCCCCAGGCCCGCTGGCAAAACCAGGTCTTCAGTGCCTTTTGGAAGAGTATTAGTGAGGGGGCCATTCTAATCTCTGGGGGAATGATGTTCCAGAGAGAGGGAGCCACCACGGAGAAGGCCCTTCTTCTGGGTCCCACCAGGTGTATCTCCCTCAGGGGTGGGACCCACAACATTCCCTGCCTCCTCGCTCTAATGGGTCAGGTGGATGTGACTGGTAAGAGATGTTTCCTTAGATAACCCGGACCCAAGCCATGAAGGATTTTAAAGGTGACAACCAGCACCTTGAATTGTACCTGGAAGCAAATTGGCAACCAATGCAGCTCCTGAAGGAGAGGTGACGCATGTGCACACCGGGGTCTACATAAAACCATGTGGGCTGCTGCATTTTGCACCAACTGGAGCTTCCAGATGCTCTTCAAGGGCAGCCCCATGTAGAGCGTGTTGCAATAATCAAGACGGGAAGTGACCAGGGCATGAGTGGCTGTGAGTAGGGACTGCTGATCCAGGAAAGGGTGTAACTGGTGCACAACCTGCAGTTGTGCAAAGGCCCTCCTGACCACGACTGCCACCTACTCTTCGAACAGAAGTCGTGAGTCCAGGAAAACCCCTTACGCACAGGGTCTGTTTGGGGTAGTGCCACCCCATCCAAGACTAAAGGTGGTAATTTTCCCTGAACCAACAAACCCAAAACCCAAAACCTCTTATCCTAAGAGACTAAGGAGAATAAATCAATGGTTTCTCTGCAGCCTATGTTCTTTTTTTTTATAAAAATGATTTTTTTTTCCTCCCTAGTATTTTTCCTGCAAATGCCAAATGCAAAGTTTGTCGTCCCCACCCCTAAAGTCAACCAATTGTTGATCGGTTGGTTCTGATAGGAATTGATTGACCAGCTTGTTGCCAATGCTCATGTAGGCGAGAGGAAATGACTGGCTCAAAGTCATACAGCCAGCTTTGATGCCCAGCTCACCGTCTCTTAGTTTCTGGCTTGGTGCCTTAGCCATTAGACCAAACTGACCACTAGGTTTTAGAAATGAAAATGTAGAAGCTAGGCCTGTGATAAGGAGAGAGCTGAACTTCTTCTATGATCCCTTGATTGACAATATTCTACTGAGCCACGGTGGCACAGTGGTTAGAATGCAGTATTGCAGGCTACGTCTGCTGACTGCTGGATACCTGCAATTTGGCAGTTCATCTCTCACCAGGCTTAAGGTTGACTCAGCCTTCCATCCTTCTGAGGTGGGTAAAATGAGGATCCAAATTAATGGGGGCAATATGCTGACTGTAAACCGCTTAGAGAGGATTGTAAAGTGCTGTAAAGCGATATATAAGTCTACGTGCTATTGCTATTTTTACAATATGCACATATGAATAATAAGAATTTACTACTGGTGTTTCCATGCCACTCTCCTTCAATACACAACAGAAATAAAGGTTAAAAATATCAAATTGTGACTATATGCTATCCTAACCAACTAAGGTAGATCTCAAAAGAAAATCTAACATCCTAAATGCTCTCTTCCAAAGCCATGTCCCCTCGCCCCACTTTTCAGAAGTTCACGAGGGAAGACATGGTTCATATAAATATGGAGGCACCTTCTTCTCTATTAGGGATGTAGCCACTGAGATTGAACATTGAGATTGAACATTGGTCCAAGGCCTCTGTAGATGTTATAGGGTGGGCAGATTCACTTTGAAGCAAGATTTTATAAATGACTGGCAATTAGTGCAGATTCTAGAATAGAATGTATGTAGGCAAATCTCAAAGGGTCAATCTGAACTACTGCAAGCTGTATCAGTTTAAACCACTGGGTAGTTTTTAAGAGCAACTCTGCATAGTTGATGTAGTTCAATTATGTAATAATAAGGACTTGAATTCTTCCTGGTCTAGAAAAGCTCACAATTAGTACACAAGATGTAATTGTCACAATTGTGATAATTACATAAAATGTTTGCATTATCTGTAACCAAAAATAGTATGAATATTGGTAATTGCATTCATCAGACATTCTACTGTGCAACCAGACATTCTTTGTATGCACCAGGCATACAAATTCTGAAATAGACTTCAACCTCATAAGATGTCTTCTGTAATTACTATTATATTTGATGAATCTATAATGACTGAAACCCTGGATATTTTGTTTTCTGTTGTTTTCTAGGTGCAGACAATGATAGATCAGAGGAATCAACTAGAGGAAGATGGAAGACAATAAATACAGACAACTGAAAATTTAAGGATATATCTTTGGACACTCTAAAGGGGACAACATGCTGCCATACTACCCAATTTTGTCTTGTCTGTATGCATATCTTATAGATCTAAACAATATATATAGCAACGGAATACTTCCGATGCAGATTCTGTGTGAATTACTTAGAATAACAACAACCACAATACCATAGTTGCCTTAGCACAGACAGCAGAGAATTTAGGAAATGCATATTCGCATAGGCGCTGTGCTTCTCATTAGTACTGTTGCACTAATAGTCTGAAAGGTCATATGATCGTATGAAAATAGTTGATCGGCAGAATGGGAAATATAAATAATCTTTCCCTGCCATCTATGAGTGGGAATGTAAAAACAAATTCCTTTCACATTAAAAAAGTATTCTAGGATTTCAGAGGCTAGCCTCATCTTTTGGCACTTGTAAGGGTAGTTAGTTTTTCTTATATAAGTATGAAAATGTGAAGTACCATTTGCACAGTAAAGTAGAGCTCTTCTAGTTTATAAATATCATTTATTTTAGTATCTTTAAGAGAATGGTTTCCAGACTGTTCATCAATATGGAAAGGACATGGTTTAATACTGTTTAAAGAGCTACATCTTGGTTGCGAACTTACAGTGAAGTTATATGTCATACTAGTTTAAATAGCAATTCTTCATTTTAGCCTAATTATGAATTGGCTGTGGTTAATAGACAATCCTACCAAGTGAACTCTTCATAATTTACAGTGTGATTGAAATTAAGATCATGTTAAAACTTAAAATCCAGGAGCCAGAATGTATCTTGCATTATATTGTTTGGAAACATTAATTGCAATTTCTGATGGAACCTGTTTGGAAATAGAGATAACTGTATTGAAAGTGAATAAGATTATCATATGTAGACTGGAAATCTAATTCTTTCTTACCATTTAATGGCCATCTGGAATTTTCTAGGCCAGACTTGGTAGTTCTGGCTTCATGCTAGTATCAAAATAATAAACTCTGCCTTGGCTTCTACCTCGGATATTCTTATCTATTGCCTGCCTGCCTACCTGTCTGTCCATATCCACCCACCCACCCATTATGGAGATGTTACTGATGCTAAATGGAAAGGAAATAGAAAGTATTGGTTAACCAGGAAATCAGCTGTGTGTTTCCTATGTCTTCAGAATGTCTAGGAATGAAAGGATGTACACATGGTTCTTGACCACAATTGGGTCTAAGACCACAATTGGGACCAGAATTTCTATTGCTAATCAAGGCAGTTGTTAAGTGAATTGTGCCAGATTTAATGAAATTTTTGCACTGTTGTGAAGTGAAATACTGCAGTTGTTAAGTGAATCACACCATTGTTAAGCAAGTGTGGCTTCCTCTATTGACTTTGCTTGTTGGAAATTGGCGGGGAAAGTTGCAGATGGTGATTACATGACCTGGGATGCTATAATGTTGTAAATATAATATGTAGTTGCCACTGCCTGAATTTTGATTACATGACCATGGAGATCTGCACCAGTCATAAATCACTTTTTACAGGTTGTTGTAACTTTGAATAATCACTAAACGAAAGGCTAAAAATTGAGGACTACCTGTATATATTCAGAATTTTAGAGAGCCAGTTTGGTCTAGTGGCATCTGTTTAGCAGGCTAGAAACCAGGAGACTGAGTTCTAGTCCACCTTAGACATGAAAGCTGTCTGGGTGACTTTAGCCAATCACATTCTCAGCCCACAACATCAGGCTCAAGCACCAAGCTGACAGTCAATTCCTACCACAACCAATGGATCAACATTTTGTTGAAAAAAGCAGATCTTGCACTTGTGGTAAAACACTAGGAAGAATGTGTGTGTGTGTGTGTGTGTGTGTGTGTGTGTGTTTTCAGAATTTTGCTGTAGCTGTGGTTGGCTCTGAGATCCCAAAAAACAATTTACAGTCACTTAAATACCTTTTTAAAAAATCTTCAATCTATTGAGGCATTTTAAGTGACTTTAAATTGTTTTTCCGTGTCTTTTAGTTCTTCAGTTTATTTTGCATATTTGCTAGATCCAAGACCTACCTCCTTCCTTCCTTCCTTCCTTCCTTCCCTCCTCCCTCTGCTTCTAGCAAAAAGATTGTAGCGCCATCAGTTAAATTTGCCCTAGCTCAGTGAGAGACAAAACAGCTAGGTACATTCTTGTTTATTTTAGCATGTTGTATATGAGAGAGTGAGAAGAAAATTGAATGGCTGCTATGTTCTGAGGCACTGTGGGATTTAAAAGAACGTGCGAGTTTTCTAGGTAGCCTTCTGGCAACCATAAAGTTCCAGGACAATAGTATCTTCCTCTAATCTGTTCTTCTTTCAAATGAAGGCAGCAGAATAAGGTTGCAAATTGTCCCTTTTGCATTGGTGTGAGATGTACTACTTTTATTTTGATGCCATTTCACAGTTATTAATTATGCAAGAAAACTAATGTTTGTGGATCAGGGAATTATCTTAAAATCATATTTAGTGCACTAATAGGGAATTCATGTTCTAACAACACTAACCAGGCACAAGAGAAAAGTAACAACATATCTGGCTAACTGAGTTATGCAGAAGGAAAAAAAAAAGGTATTTAAAAAAAATCAGACAGTTCTGTGAGAAATAAGAATGCTGTTGCGAGTCAGGTGAATATATCTGCATCTTTACAGAATAGAATATCTAAAATAAGTCATAGTTGGGAGCATAGAAACATTCACCTGGACATTTATTTTCTTGCAATTCTAATTAATCAAATACTAGTGGGGAAATAAAGATAAAAATTTTGTGACATTTCTGTCTGTGACCACCAGATGGCATCCCAAGCTTATAATCTTCTTGCTGAAGAAACATCGGTGACAGGAGTGCAAGAAAGTAAAGGAACAATTAACAGCCAGCAAGTCAAAGAAAAAACCCAAACATAATATATACTCCCAAGTACTACATCTTCAGCTCCATCTAAAATAAAAGCATATTTCAGCACTAACAAATCAGAAGTCATGTAGAGTTACTACTACTTTTATGGTTTTCCAGAATGGTTGGAGGTTTACAGTAGTTTAAAATTTCATAACACACATCATAATATGCTCCATTTCTAACATTTCAAACAGATAGAAAATGTATAAAATTTACATTTATTATCCCTATAAACCAAGGAACTCTACATTTTTAATTATATTTAAGATGGCTATTTAAGATGTACTTTTTAACAATTTGTGTTTTATATTTGCAATTTCAAAATTGACAATTGGCTATTCAGTTAATTTTTCAAATAGACTTCTAGGTGGAAAGTAATTTAGCTGCTATTTCTGTTCCGACCCATCTTTCTGAATCTAAAGAAGCTTTGGAAACAATCAGAAGGAAATTGCAATTATTTTTAAACAATGTCCTAATAATGTATGTGTTGGCTCTATAAACACATTTGTTAACTGAGTATTTGGGCTCCATATATTTAGGTCTCTGTTATATTATGGGAATGGGGAAATAGCTGCCATCCACTTGATGTGTCCCCAGATTGTTAATCATGTGAGAATGGGACCGATGGCTTGTAGAATAGATAACCTGTGCAATGACAGATGTCATAGCCATCCCTGAAACTTGGTAGGGTGACACATGTGCCTGAAACATAGCCTGGGGATGCTATATAACTTATTTGAAAGCAATGCCCTCAACACAAATTGAGTGTTGCGCTACATATAAATAAAGCAGACACCAAAAATTCATGTATTGTTAAGAGCTTTGACATAAGAATAAAAGAAGAGAGAAATCAATGTGACATCTTCATGGCATTTATTATAAACTGCTTTGAGAGGCAGCAGATACAGATCTTTTTTTGTGTCTGGTTACCAAAATTTCTAAAGAAGCACACAATAGTGATAATGGGAGATTTTAGCCACCTTGAGCAGTACTGTAAATCTAATCCTGTCAAGAGTCAGAGGTCCAATGAAGTCCTGTCATCTTTTGTAGACAACTGTCAGGAGATAAAATAACAATGAAGCCTGGATGTAATATTTATCAAGAAGGATGAATTTGGAGGAAACCATGTTATACTTGAATTCATGATATCAAGGGCATAGAAATTAGGAAGAGTCCTATTTCTATTTTAAATTTCAGAATAGATTTTGATAACCTCAAAAGGTAGATTAGATGAAATGGTTTAAATTCCTGAAGGAGGAATGAATGGATAAAATTGAACAGAAACAAGTATAAAGTCTTGTTTCTGGAGAGGGGAAAAAAGGCACAAGCTTAGAATGGTAGATCTACCTTGTTTATAATACCTATGAAAAGAATTTAGGTGTTTTATTAGATCACTAGACTACTATGTCCAGTTCTAGACAAACTAACCTTTAAAAGACATCAATAAACGATTGAATTTAGAGGAGGGCTACCAAGATGATAATGTCTTTGAAAACAGTTAAAAGATCTATATTTAGCTTCAGATAGATAGGGCAGTCCTCAGATACTCAAAGGTTTGGTCAATGTGGAACACTAATCATGGTCACTCCTTTGAAGATTCCCCTTTCCTTCCCCAAAATTGTTTTTTTAGCATTTATACAAATGTGTGGATTTATTCTTGCTGACATCTTGATAGATTGGTTTTATTATGGTTTGTTGCACAGTCATGGTGATGCACAGACTGGATATGGCATTTTTATCCAACCATTCAGATCTTCCAAGGATGTGGAGTAGACAGATGTTGATGTTTGATAGTTGTTGCAAAATGTAAGCTATTCCAAATAAAGTTGCTCTTTGCAATTGACGAATTATGATTTTGTCAATGCCAACGATGTTCAAGTGATGCTCTAGTTGTTTTGGGTTTGCACTCAAGGTGTCTATTCCTGTTGGTACTCCTATTTGTTTGTTTATTTGTTTGTATTTATTATCACCTTTATTTGCCACCCATCTTGCAGTTCAAGGGAACAGATTTGATTTTAGAAATATTTAAGGCTGCCTAAGTCTTCAAAGACTCTAGGGGGAATACAGTAAAAAACAATTATACAATGCAGTTATAACAAAGGCAAAACCCACAACCCAAGTACCAGAAAATAAGAGAATCAAGCATGCAGAATCTACCACATGCTCTGTCCCAGACCTAGGAAAAAAGCCAGGTTTTCAGAGCACTTTTCAACACAGCCAGGGTGGGGCCAGATGTATCTTTTATTTGGGAGATGGGTCTCTCACTGCTCACTGGTACTGGCCAATACTCAATTTTATTGTATAGGCATTAACTTGAATGAAGCCATTCCTTTTAGTACCATTTCCAAAATTTTATTTTATACTGCTTTAGTTTATGGCCTGTACAGGCAGGCCAGCAAACTGTCTTACTACATTTATATTCCATTTTCTTTTGAGAAGCATAATACAGAATGTCTCCAAGGCTCCCTTACATCTTTTTTCTTCTCAGTGCAATTCTATGAGGCTGATTGTCAATGACATAACAACTGGCTTGCGATGAGTTCACATAACAACACGTTTACCTTAGATGCTGAATCTACTTTCTAGATTCACTCAATATAGATAGAGAAAATCAGCTTGGATTTACAGAATACATAAGTTACACACACAAACATCTCAGGAAAATTAACAAATATAATTGAACAGGCTGTGAGTATATAGTTATTAGATCTTTCACTGGCCCAAGAAGTATATGGTATGAATCCAGCCACCGAGTTTCTTGGTTAAGTGAGGAGTCCCTTCTGGTTTCTTTACTTTCAGTTCAGAACTCTTATTGATTCTCATCATACCCTGATTCTTGTAACATAACTGACTCAGGTGATACGTGTAAATAGTGGAACAAAATATGACTCATCTTAATGGCCATTTAAAAAGATAAATGTGTTAGAATCATAGGGCTGAAAGGGACTTTGGAGGTCTTCTAATCCAATCCCCTGCCCAAAACAGGAGACCTTATACCATCCTGGGCCAATGTCCAGTATTTTCTTGAAAGACTGCAATGATGGACACCCATGACTCTGGGATATTTCATTGATAAATTGTTCTCACTGTCAGGAAATTTCTCTTTAGTTCCAAATTGGATCTCTCTTTAATGAGTTTCCATCCATTGCTTCTTGTCCTGCCTTCTGGTGCTTTGGAAAATAAATAATTGCCCTACCTTTTCTCTGTGACAGCCCTTCGAATACTGGAAGACAGCTATCATGTTGTCCCTAGACATACCTAGTTCCCTCAATGGTTCATTATACTATTTAGTGTCTCAACCTCTTATCACCTTTGTTATTCTTTAAACTCTTTCTATGCTCAGCATCTTTTTTTCTATTATGGCGACTAGAATTGGACACAGTATTCCAAATGCACTTACTAGTACAATATAAAGCTATACTATCATTTTAGTGATCTTGATGCTATCCCTCTGTTGATGAGTCTAAGACTACTTTGACTCTTTTGGAGCAGCAGTACATTGCTGGTTCATATCTAAGTGTATGGTCCACTAGGAGACCTAGATCCCTCTCACAGTTATTACTGTTGAGCCAGGTACTGCATATTCTATATTGTTGCATTTGGTTTTTTCCTGCCTAAGTGCAGGATCTTACTTTTCTCACCACTGAACTGCATCTTGTTGGATAGGGCCTAATGCTCAAGCCTGTCAAGAATCTTATGAATCTTGTGTCTATCTTCCAAATTGTTAGCAATCCCCACCCACCCACTCAGTTTGGTATTGTCTGCAAGTATGATGAGCTCCCCTCCTAGACTCTCATCTAGATCATTTATGAAGATGCTGAGATGTTTGGCTCAAGATAGAACTTTGAGGTACTTCACTGCATGCTCCATCCATGTAGATGTAGTTGCATTGAGGACTATAACCTTGTTTTTCAGAGTTTCCTAAGCATCTTGTATTGTTTTTTTCCTGTAAGATTTCCATCCATGGAATCCTTCCTAATCTCTCTCTTAGTGTGTAGAAGACAGCTCTCTTAAAGTCTAAAACATTGTTCAATAACCTGTGGCTGCCTTATGTTCTAGTATGACATAGTCACTCTCCCTCAAAGTTCCTACAATTTCTACCCTTTCAATCATTTCATCCTTATTAGTAAGAATTAAGTACAGTGTAGCTGATTCTCTAGTCCCCTCCTTTACCTTTTGGATGACAAAGTTGTCAGTAGGTACCACAGGAACCCTTTTGATGTCCTATTCGCTGCAAAGTTTGTCTCCCAGTTGATGCCAAAGTAGTTAAATTCTTTCATTACTACAGTGGCGTGTTTCCTGATTAGCAAAAAGTTCATGTATTTACTCTGCTTGATTGGGTGGCCTGTAGTATACACCTACAGCAATGTCATTTGTTTTTCCTCTAGTAGTCACCCAAATGCATTCAAGAAGGCTTTTATCCTTGGTATTCTGTATTCAGTAGAGACGTAGTGATTTCTTACTTACAGAGCAACTCCTCCTCTTTTATTGGATCTGTTATTTTTGAACAATTTATATCCTTCTAGGACACGGGTGTCAAACTTGATTGTGTCACGGGCCATATCATGACGTATCACGATGTTTTTTTGCTGAGCTGGTGTGGGCGTGGCTTGTACATGACATATTTGGCTCGCAGGCCACCAGTTTTACAGGCCTATTCTAGGAGTACATTCCAATCATGGGTTCCATACCACCAAGTTTCAGTGGTGGCAACAAAGTTGTACCTGCCTTCATGTGCTAACTTAGGACTTCAAGTTCACCCTGTTTGTTCCCCATACTTTGAGCATTAGTGTATGAGCATCTGAATGCTTTATGGCTGACCATGCAGTGTGCTTCCTACATCTGTTTTATACCTGAGTTTCTCTCCTTTCTCATCACTTCCTTCCTCATTGTCTGATGCTCTGGGTTTCACTGCCTTCACAGTGAATTACCATGCAAAACAAGAATACCAATGATGTTACATCTTTAAAATACTTCAATGAGAACAAGAATAAAAGTGAACAGACAGCAATAAAATATATTTAGGAAGATCCTGGTAATTTCATTTAAAAGGGCAAGGAACTTGGAAATGAGGAGGAAATGAGCAATTGGATAACTGATTTCACAGGTAACATTGGAAAAGCATTTAGTGAGAAATACCCAAAAAGTCTTCATATTTGTACTGCAAGGAACAAAAATGAATATATATCTGCTAGAAAACTCTACTTTTAGTGCTGTAAGCATTTACAAGAAATGGTTTAAAACCTGTTTGGAAGTGAGAGGTGCTCATTCAAGGTTGTAAGTAGTGATACAATGATATCACTAAAGGGGTGGAACACTTCTCCAGCCTCTTGGGAGTTTTTCTGAACCCTCACAATATGTGCTTCATGAGCATAAAAGTACTCTAATATCTCCAAAAAAAAAAAAATAAGTTCTTTGAAGAGGCAGGTTTTCGCAAGTACAGTGTGTGCAAGCACTCCCATATTTAAGTTTATTCTCAAAAAGTTTTAGATTTTATTTTTAAATCTTGTTTTGATTTTGTAAATCTTCATAGTGAGGTAGCAAACGATATACGTGATACTGCTTTTTCCAGCTATGCATCACCATAGCACTCCTGTTTGGATTCCTGATCTTTTTAAAAAAAGGGAGAATCAAGATAAGCTAGCCCCAAATGTTCTCCCTAGGATTAATGGGAACATGAAAGGCCAGGAAGACTTCAGGTTGCTAGAGAGATTATTTGAAGAACAAATGACCAGAAATTTACACACTACTTTCAGCTATCCCACAACCAATCTAAGCACAAGAATCCCTTGTTTTGCCCATGAACATTTCACCCAAACATTTCCTCTTGAAAACAAGTTCAGAAGACATTTCCTTTCTCCTTAACCACCTGGAAATTATTTTTAAAAGAAATTTTAAGCAGAACAGTAGTTAAAATAGCCTGCAGAACAATCTTCTGAGTTATACTTTCCCAATCTTTTTACTCTCATTTTTTTTTCATCCTCTCTATGATATAGAGCCAGTGTACTGAGTCAGATCTGTCTTGTGTTTTAAGTTCCCATTGTATCACGTAGTTTATTACCTATGACACTATCCTTATCTTTATTGATTTTTGAACAAGATACATATAATACAAACTCACAGTCAGAATAAGGGTAACTTTTTGCTGTAGAGAGGATGCTCAAGGTAAATCTCCTATCACATTGCATCTATATATGCTGCAGGCCAGGGTAATCTTTTCTGTTAGTCACTTACTCCAGATGATATTGCTTGAAGTTAAAGCCATCGTTTCCTTACTGTAAATTAGGTATCTTGTTCAGAACATGTATTGTTGGGTTATGCGGATATGGATGGTGGGTTCTTTGATGCTCTACTTTGGATTATTCCCATTGGTTTGGCAAGACTGTTAATATGAAAAATTATATACATATTTGCATAAAAAGATGGTGGAAGAAAGAGGTCAGGAATCAACTGCTTAAGCAGCCTTCTGAAAAATGCACTAAAAGTTTATAAAAGAATATTACATTACTATAAAGATTCACAATGCCTGTATTTTCAAAAACAGTTTGAAGAACAATCTTATCATTTTAGCCTTTCTTAGTGCTTCAGATGCTATTCCAGGGAGCTCTGCTTATCTAATGTCTGAATTCATATAACCCCATGGTTTTTCTAATTTGCCCAGTAAGCATGAAGCTGCCCATGTTACCTTCTGCTGGAGGACTATCATACTTGGAGTCCAAAACGCTAAGCTACCATTAGATGGAAACAAAAAGAGTGCTTGGTGTCTCTTTCCTGCCATCTAGCAGATTTTTGCAGCAACTAAGTATACTGAAGACTTCACTGGACCATTGTTTAATTTTCAGAATGTGGAATGAAGGAGAAAAAGCAAGTGCCTGATTATGTTTGCACAGTAAGCAGTAGGTGTGTCATGCACAAATCATTGGCTCTTAGGCAAAGCCTTCCCTATTCAAGTATCATTGGCAAAAATATGTGTTATAGAAATATTTCACTGTCTATTTGTTTTTATAGCTCATGATGGGGCATGCAAAGATGAAAAGAAAAGAAAAGTGGAATGGTAGAAGAAAAGGAAATACAGAAATTGCACAACATAATATTGGTGAGACTTTATAAGATGCAAGGGCACTTTAGGTCTTAACATCACAATGGCTGACATCTAGATGAATTTGAGAAATATATAACGAAGTTCCCAGTGTCTTTATTGGCTTCATGCAAAGAAATTTCATAAAGTTCTTGGGCAGCCAAATGCATTTTTCTGTAAAAGTAGAAATAATTTCTTTTCTATCTCCATTTTGCAATCTGAATAATTTGCAACTTTAGGAATAATAAAATAGGCACAGAAAAACAGTGGCACACTAGCCTGTGTTTAACAGTACTAAGTTTACCAATTGGAAACCATCTGGTTCTCTATGCTCATTGAGTGGTAAATTAGTCAACGATATATTTTAGCCCATGTTATGAGATCCAGCCAATATTTTTGTGCTTTGGACTTATTTTTATATAGTTTCTCTTGTACTCAGTTTGACCCTGGGCTATTCTAACAACATCTTAGTAAATCCGAAATAAGAATCAATAGAATAAATTCCAAGTGAGTCACTTCGAAATTAAGGAGCCTTTGGCCACACCTTTCATTGAAATTTATAAAGCAAAATTGATGTCACAGTCAGGTGGAGTTTATGTAATGTTACAATAAATCAAGTGCCTGGTGCAAGACTCATCAAGGGATGGTCTAAAAAACTATGTGCTATTTTCAGCTCCATTAATCATTGGTCTGAGGTTTTCTTTATTTGTTTGTTTTTTAATATTGTACATAGATACAAGAAACTTCGACATAAGGCAGGGAGTTATGTGAAGGCATGAGTTATTTCCCTGTAGAATATATCCTATATAGTACTTAGTTCAAGTTTGAGATATTGGGGTTTTCGTAAGGCTTCAAAAGTAAAAGTACAGATAGCCCTTGATTAACGACCACAGCTGAGCTCAAAATTTCCGTTGCTATGCAAGACAGATGTTAAGTGAGTTTTGCCCCATTTTACGACCTTTCTTTCCACAGTTGTTATGTGAGTCTTTGCAGTTGTTAAGTTAGTAATACAGTTGTTAAGTCACTCTGGCTTCCTCTGTTGACTTTACTTGTCAGAAGGTCACAAAAAGTAGTTTGGGGGCATAAAGCACAATTTCAGATTTGGTTTGGGTACTGCCTCCTTCAGACTTAATCTGTTTGCCCACATTCCTGGACACATTCCTCCTACCCAGCAAATGATTTTGGTTCACTTTAGTATCCAATTATCCATAGTAGTATTTCTAGTTCTGTGTCTTTAGATAAATAGCTATACAGATAACACGAATTTCTGCTTATTCTCTTTCTTTCTGTTGGTCTCATTTTGCTAATCAACAGTTTTTTGTGTGTGTGCTGATAAATAAACATCAGGCCATATTTTTTCTAGCTAAATGAAATGATGGGTGCTTCCTCTCATCTTGATACAGTATTGGGATTATGTGAGAATGTGGTGGGTGCAGACTAAATTGGAAATTACTTTCCAGCACACCAGCACATTTGATCCAGAGAAAAATTTTTAAGAGAAAAGAAGAGAATTTGGGCCTTCTTGGTGCCCCCCCACCAAAGCAAACAGTTTTATTTATGTGGATGGATGGTTCTTGAACATTTTATTTTAGCTGTGTGTGTATTTTTAACAGTGTAGCTGTATTTTAAATGGTGGCTGGGTGGCTGTCTGTTTTAGGTTAATTTATGGAGGTTACATGTTATATTTGGTTTATTCTATTGCGAAACACTTGGAATATTTTTCATCAGGACATTATGCCAAATAAATCTATAAATGCAATATGCATGCACACGCACATACACACACATGCACACATCTACGTAGCTGTGGGACATCTTAGGGACCATGTTTTCCAGACAGTATTTATAGCGGATCATGCAGGGAGGAAGGGAACACTCAGGGTTGCATTTTTATGAAATGTCAAGGAGTCCTGGAGGCAAAGCTAATCCTTTTTTGTTATGGACTCATGCTCTGAAATACTCTGCCTTGGAGGCATATCAGACACTCTCCTCATTGGTTTACCTCATGAAAAGAGTTAAAATTCCTTTATCCAAATGGTAATTGCAGGGTTGAGAGAAGTAGTGTAAGGGTTAAAAGAATGGGAGTTATTTTTGCAGTTAAATTGATTCATTCAAGCTCAGAGAGCACCAAGGACTCCAAAGTTGATTCCTTTTGGCAAATAGTTTCCTGTGGTTTTATTGTAAACTATCAGGAGTTATTTGAGCCAGGTGGTATAGAAAAACTTTCAATCAATCAATCAATCATTTTGGGGACCCATTAGTGTGTGTGATCTCAGCCCATGTGGTCAGAGGTAGAAGGGTAAGGATTCATAAAAGTGTATTTACTTCACTGAATATAAAAATGCAGAAGCGATAACAGATAACAGATAATCAGAGTTGGAAGGGACCTTGTTAGGTCATCTAGTCTAACGGTCTAAGTGTACACCATTTCTGACAGATGGCAATCCAATCTCTTCTTGAAAGTCTCAAGTGATGGTGCTTCCACAACTTCTGAGGGCAAGGCATTCCATTGGTTGATTGTTCTCACTGTCAGAAAGTTTCTCCTTATTTCCAGGTTAAATCTCTCCTTGTTCAGTTTCCATCCATTATTCCTTGTCTGGCCTACAGGTGCTTTAGAAAATAGCTTGACCCCTTCCTCGCTGTGGCAGCCCCTCAAATATTGGAAGACCGCTATCATGTCTCCCCTGGTCCTTCACTTTACTAGACTAGCCAAGCCCAGTTCCTGCAACCGTTCTTCATATGTTTTAGCCTCCAGTCCCCTAATCATCCTGGTTACTCTTCTCTGTACTTTTTCTAGAGTCTCAACATCTTTTGAGAAATTGTTTGGATCCTATTCTTGTCAAAGAAAAATTGTTTGGATCCTATTCTTGTCAATTCATATAGGAAAACAGTAGATTTAAGCTTAACTGCCACATAGAGGCAGAAACAACAGCTTCAAGGTTGGAGAGAAGATCAGTGGGAGGGGATATAATTTGTATTCAGAAGAGTCAATTTGCAGCTAGGGCACTGTCATTTTCAAAAAGGGCTTTGATGATATGCAAAACTTCAGACCCCTTTCAGGAAGAATAAAGAAGCAGGGCTAGATGGACAAATATGGGATCTTTCTATAAGAAAGTCTTAGATTACTGGTTTATTAGATATTATTATTAGGTGTGCATACATAAGACAAATATCCGGGTCATGGTTGGATACGTGGCTAAAATGTCATGTACTATACTGTGGTTTATGTATTACGTAAATCAGACAATTATCAATCTATTCATCAAACCTTGGCTAAACAAACTTGCTTCATGCAACAGGCAACCCAGTCAAAGGCTTAATCTGCTTGTCCTATCAAGTGAATTTATTTAATCAATTTGTTCAATGCAATAGCATTCCATGACACAGTGTGCTCATACTATATCTAATAAGTGTCTCTGTTTTAAAAAGAAATGGTGTAAAGATCACTGTCTGTTAGTGAATCTGGCCTCTTACATTGCGCCATTGGCTTGTTAAGCTAGTTTGGCAGAAAACAGTTTCTTGCCAATAATTCCAGCTGCAATAGAGCGAATTCCATTCAACCTTCCACACCTAGGCTTATGAATGAGGGATTAACTCATTCATAAGCCTAGCAACATATCAGGGATCACTTATTTGCAAATCATGCCAGGCATAGATGCTAACAATCATCTAGAAGAGTGTTTCTCATTCTTGTGAACTTTAAGATGTGTGGACTTCAATTCCCAGAATTCTCCAATCAGCATGGGAGTTCACAAAGCTGAGAAAAAATTGAACTAGAATGTAGCTTCTCTTCTGATGACAACCCCTGAAACATCAACTCATGAATCATTCATTCTCTAAATATGGATTAAATGTAAGGATTTTCTTCTGCTTATTAGCAAAACTGCACCCATAGTGAACAATGAGTTCTTTCTTATGACTGCTACATTCACTTAACAACCATTGCAAAAAATGTTGCAAAATCATGTGACAGATCCATTTTACAACCCTTACAACTTCTTACCGTAATGGGGATGTTCCATTATGGAAGTAACTCAAGAAGTACCTGAAAGGTTGCTCATATCTTTACAGTTGCTGACCTAAGTACATCATAGTCAGATTCTTCCTCATTTTTACACTTTGTTTGTGTTCGGGGGGAAAAAAATCAATGTGTTGGCAAAATCTTAATAAAAGAAGGTTTTTAACGTTTTTCTCTATGGCAAAATGACTGGTAGACTGGTTGAATTATTATTGAATTTGAACTCCACCCAAATGTCAGTAATTAAATTACATAATTTTGCCTTTTAAAATTAAAGGGAAAATGACTTTCTCTTTCTTCTTGGAAAGACATATTGACTCTGAAGCTGTGGACCTTAGCTGAATTATAAACTACCTCATTGTATTCCAGACCAGTTAATTATGCAGCTCCCCCCATACTGTGAGTTTATATTTCACTACGTGTACGAACTCAGGAAAAAAATGAGTTAAGTGCATAAACCATGGTTAACATATCCATGGAAAGGGATATAAAGTGAATCCTCTTACTCTAATACATGATTAGCGTATGGCTGGCTGGGGAATTCTGGGAGTTGAAGCCCACAAGTTTTAAAGTTAACAAGGTTGGACAATCCTATTATAATAGCAAAATGAATGGTTGAATCACATTAAAACAACCCATGCAACACTTGCCTGAAATGTAGATGTTTACATGAGGGGAAATATACATTTTTTTCTGCAGCCTCTTTTTTTTCAATTTATAGTAACAATTCTTTATACAATTTCCCCCCAAAATAAGACCTATCCCAAAAATAACCCCTAGCATGTTTTTATACTTGCACCTAATATAAGCCCTACCTCCCAAATAAGCCCTACATTAGAGCCTGTGCAGCTGCCCGGCTGCCCATTCCATCTGGTTGCTCGCGGTGCCACGTCCATGAGATCAGGCGGGGCGATGGTGAAGCGCCCCACAATACCTTACATCAGGGATCCCACAGCCAGGCTATTCAAACTCCAACACCTTCCTCCTGGCGGCAGTACCGGCAACCATGTGCAACAAGAGCCCACATGGCTGCTGGCCCACTTCTGCTTGCTCACAGACACAATGGAACAGGAGGCTGAATGATGTGTTGGTGCTGCAGCGATGATGCAAGTCAGGGTCAGGGCATGCATGGCCTGGCTGTGGGGGGTCCTGACGTAAGCTGGTGTGGGCCATGTGGGGCAGCTTCACCACCCCCTGCCTTGTGGTGGCGTCACTAGCACACCATGCAGTTTCCTGCCCCACTGCGAGCAAGCAGAAGAAATACATGGGGGAAAAATAAGACACCTCCCAAAAATGGGGCCCAAAAGAAAATAAGACCTGGTCTTATTTTCAGGGAAACAAGGGAATCTATTCATTATTTTATTAAATTTCTGGTCCCCTTTTCTTCCAAAAGTTCAGAACAGAATATAGCACTTCCTCTTTCCATTCTTACTGCAACAAAATCCCAGTGACTATTCTGGCATAAAAGACAATAACTGGCCCCAAAGCCATCAGTAAGCTTCATGGCTCAGGAAGGACATGAACCCAGGGACCTCCTGTCCTATTCCAACACTTTAAACAAAGCTTGGTTTCCTGTAGCAGAATAGTGAAACCACAGATAAGTGATCACTTTAGAAGATATATTATTCTGCTACTAATGCAAAGCTATTCAAGTGTCATCCAAGTTCCTTTACCTGGTTCTAAGACCACCTAGCTGAGTCCAAATAGTTTGCGTGAGAGAAAGAGGGTGAAAACATCCCCTCCCTAATAGTTCTCAGAGTATGTGGTAGATGCACCTAGTATAGTGCTTCAGTTGGCAAGATTCTTTTACAGGTTTGGAACAATAAAGAATTCAGCTTGGAAGAAACACCATGTGTCTTTCTTGGTTTTGGGGGCTGATATAAGGAGAAGAAATCAAATAGCTTAGTCTCATGCCATGAAGGGTTTTAAAGGTTAAAACCAGAATCTTGAATTGGATCCAGAAGCAAACTGGCAACCAATCCAGATCATGGAGCAGAGTGTGATATGTGCTGTTTTGGAAGCACACATAACTGTCTGCACCACTACTTTATGCACTAATTGGAACTTCTGGATGCTCTTCAAGGCCCTGTAAAGAGTTGCATTTTAAACTCAGCTGTAATTACAACTAGAGTAGCTGGCCATCTGCTCCATAATAAGCCACCCCCCCAAAAAAAAACCCCACAACATAATGGCTTAGATGGCCATATCATATTAGACTGCGTAAAATTATGGCTTAGAACAGCCCTATAGCAAAAAAAAAAAAAGGCAGAATAATACTTGTAAATATAAATAAAATAAAATAAAATAGCACAACCTACTTCTTGGTAAACTAGAAAAAATGTGGGATAGACAGCATCACCACTAGATGGATTTGTAACTGGCTGACAAACCATACTCAATGAGTAGTCCGTAATGGTACTACATCTACATAGAGGGAAGTAAGCAGTGGGATACCACAAGGTTATGACTTAGGCCCAATACTCTTCAATATCTTCATAAATGACTGAGATGAGGGAATAGAAGGAGAACTCATGAAAGTTGCAGATATCACTAAGCTGGCAGGAATAGCCAACACCCCAGAATCCAAAAAGATCTTGCAGACTTGAACAATGGGCTCTAATGTGGAGAAAAGCAAGGTTTTACAGCTAGCCAGAAAAAAACCAAATATGCAAGGACAGATTAGGCAAATTCTGGCTCAAAAATAGTATCTGTGAGAGGGACCTTGGAGTCCTAATATACGATCACTTAAACATAAATCAGTAGGTGTAGTAGCAGCCAAAAAAGCTGATACAATCCTTGGTTGTATAAATAGAGGCATAGAATCAAAATCACATGCAGTATTAGTACTGCTTTATAAAGCCTTAGTAAGGCCACACCTGGAATACTGCACCCAGTTTTGGTCACCCCATTACAAAAAAGATGTTGAGACTTTGGAAAAAGTGCAAAGAAGAGCAACTAAGACGATTAAAGTCCTGAAGACAAAAACATATGAAGAATGGTTGCAGGAATTGGATATGAGCAGTCTAGAGAAAAGAAGGACTAGGGTTGACATGAGAGCAGTATTCCAGTATTTGAGAGGCTGACACAAAGAGGAGGGAGTCAACTTATTTTCCAAAGCACCAGAGGGCAGGACAAGAAACAATGGAAATTAATCAAGGAGAGAAGCAACGTGGAATTAAGGAGAAACTTCCTAACAGTGAGGACAATTAACCAGTGGAACAGCTTGCCTTCAGAAGTTGTGGGTGCTTCATCACTGGAGGTTTTTAAGAAAAGACTGGACAGCCACCTGTCTGCAATGGTATAGGGACTCCTTGAGCAAGGGGTTGGTTTAGAAGACCTCCAAGGTTCTATTCTGATTAACATAATAAATAGGTCAAGTTTAAGTGTTTTATAGCTGGGGCATCTGCGTAGAGAGAGATTCAAAGTCAATTTGACAGCACAAATACTGACTTTTTTTTAATCTCTCTATCCCCCCAATATGGACACCTCTGGTTTACAAGCTAAAATTATGGGACAGAATGGAGCCATGCAATTAACCCTCCTGAATTTCATTTAAATATAGACTTGCATATATTTTGTGGAAGAGGTTTGAAGGGAAGGAAAATGTCATAAATACAGCTCCTTAATCTTCTTGTCCTTCTGCAGAATGCTGCCTTAAATGTCATATTCTATTGTCTTCTAAATAAGGCTACTTCCTTTGTATATATTTAGTAAGGGGAACAACCGCTCTTTATTTTTTTCCCCTGATTTACTTTTAAAGATCATATGAATCACTTGTTAATGTTTGACAACATGTAATAATAGAAACTTCATAAAGTTTGGTGAATGGGTATGAGTATGACCACATTCCACTATAATGGGTAAATGTTGCGGCTCAAGAGACCTGTTGGCCCTATCACAACTAAGAACTGGTTGGACCAGATTAGGGCCGTGCCATATGATAGGTCTTCCCTTCTGACCAATCACATAGCATTGTTCTTGGGTGCCTTGGGCACTTTTAAAAAGTGACTGGGGGGGTTGGCACAGCGAATTGTTTGGGTTTCAGAGTGAAGGAAGGTGAGTAAACATATCTTAGGTTTCTAGCTTACTTGTGCTGAGTTTTGATCTCAAGTGTCCTTTTCTATTGTTAAATCTAAAAAAATTTACATATTAACATTTGACACAAATGAGATTAAAGCAATATTTGTCTCTGGGTTGCTTCTGTTTGATCATGCTAACTAAATAGAAAACCCTTAAATTACTTACATACCTTACAGTTTAATCTAAATGTCATGTATTGCTTTAAACTTTTTATTTTTATGTTTCCGAGAAGAAACAAAGTATTATGCCAATGGTAATAACCTACCTTTCAACTATTGCTTCTTAATATAGGTGAGAAACCTTATAGAAAGCAAGTTAAAAAATTGTAAGCCTTCTCACTGTTTTTGAGCAAACAGTTCTTTTTTATTCAGGAAAAGTTAACAGAAAGTGATGCCTGTGAGTGGACGTTGTAGCTTTATACCTAATTTATTTTAGAGACGGTTTCAGTTTTTTTCTTACTGAGTTATATGGAATGGAGTAACTGACAAAAACACCATTTTGGACTGGTATCAGTTTGAAAAATTGATGTGTTAGGTTCTGTACATTCTTCTAAACTCTGTGAGCTATCTATAATTCTTTTGAATTGTCCCTTATTCAATCTCTGATTCTGTATTTATGCTCAGATCCAGAGCTGAATCCTTAAAGTATCTATTAAACTTGATCTTACTTGAAAGTCTTATTTAGTTCAGTGAAGCTTGTTCCTGAATAGGTATAGAATAATTTGCAAGTGAGTAAAATGTTTTGCATCACAAACTAGCCCTCCATACAAATGGCTAGTATCTATCTGTATGCTGCTAAAAATGTCTATTTGTAATCTTCAATTGGGTGAAATGGTGCATCATAGGGTAACAATTTTTGAACCAAAGTACCTCAAATGGGCTAACTTGAAGATGATATCCTAAGTTTGGAGCCTCTTACTCTTATGGAATTGAAATTTCAACAATCTTCATATCAGTTGTATTGGTCAAGTTATGGTCAGTGCACCACCGCTGTGATCAACCATGATATTTGATCATGATTTCTGATGCTCCCTGCCAGCTTCCCACAAGCAAAGTCAATGGATAAGCTGGCAGGAAGTCAAAAGTTGCTTCTGCTGCTTTTTTGCCTGCCCATGGTCATTCTGTTTATCAGTTTAGGAAATATCACTGAAATCATGATCCAGTGGGTCATAGGTTGTACAGGTTTTTTTTTAAGTGTGATTTAACTGTCACAAGTCTCTTCTTGTCTAGAGACTTAATTATAGCATAGTATAGGATAGTTTGTATAACTTACAATTATTATTGTTTTTTGTAAATTGTATTTGAGTTTTCACAAAAAGAAAAGAAACACAATTAAAACATCTTTTTTGAAAGCAGCATAATCCCGGGTTACATTTCTTCGTGCAGACACAATTTCAGGTTCATGCTCATTTTTATATTCTATTCTATATCTTATTACAATTTTACATTTTCTACATAGCTTCTCCCCTCTTTTGATTTCCTCAATTTTATTGTATTTATTTCATCTCAATTCAAATCATTATATTTATATTTTTTGTCTGTCCTGTTTCAATTGTCTATCATCTTTTCTCATTAAAACAAAATTTCTCCTGTAGTTACTGATTGGAGTATGACGCCTTTATATCTTTCTCCTAAAGTTATAACACTCAATATAATACATAGCTTCCATTCGGATTCTGTTTGGTACATTCTTAAACTACACACAGTATTCTTAAAAAAAAAAAAAAGGAAAAAAATTATAAATGTATATAATTAAAACAACATTCCATTCCAATTTAATTCAATCATTAATATTAATATTCATTAAAGTCTTAAGATTTTTCACATTACTGTGAACAATTATTAGCTTTCCATACTCAGTTCCCCCCCTTCACTTATATTTTATAAAACATTGACTAATTAAAGTGTTCCCATTCCTTCCTAATTCAATTTTCTCATTTATTTTATTTCATTTACTTTATTCACAAATATTTCACTAAGTTACACTAACCATTCTATCCCTCATTCTAATCATATGTTGTTTCCAATTTTCTAAAGTTATTTCTATTTCAAATATAGCAACACAATCTCATGTACCTTTACAGAATCCCCCTTTCAGTTAAATTTTCACCCATTATCTCTAAATAGGTCCTGTTTCTTTATATCTTGCTCCGGACCTTTGTAACTTCTTTTCCTTTCCTTCTTCCCTCTCTTCTTCTCCCTCCCCTTTTTACCCCTTTGTCTCTCTACCTCTACTTCCCTCTTCTGTATTCCCCCTTTCTGTTGTTTTCCAGTATTATACTTATTTTTTGAATTATTTTTCTTTTCTTGGGTTGTTTTTTTAAATCTTAAATTCTCCATCTTCTTTCCCCCTTTTCCTTTTTCTTCCCCACATAGACTTACTTGTTCATTAAAGACGGCTTCTTCTTTGTCCCAGTCTTCTTGTTTTGCAGTCTTTTCTTGTTGTTTCTCATAGTTCCAAATCTCCATTTCTAAAAATTGAAAAACGAAGCCAAAGGAACCCTTCCCTTCTTGTGCATCTTCTTTGTCCTTATTAAGTTCCATTTTCAATTCATCGAAAAGTGATGCCATTGTAAAAAATTTTAAACAACCACCCGATTGATTTTAGTCATTCAAATATAATAGCCAAAAATCTAAAAGTCACCAAGTAATCCAAATACACACAAACTGTTTCTTTTTGCTCTTTCTTTTTTTTCCCACTTTCTCTTCCTGGGGTTACTATTTAATTGCAAAGTTTCAGTTAAAATGTATCTTTTAGAAGTCTTATTGAAATTTTACTTTAGATTCTTTTAAAGTCCAGGCAGTCTTCTCCCTCTTTCAGATCCTGCCCTTACTCTTTTTCTCTCCCTTCCTGCTTATAGAAGAAAAAGTTTTTAATGTCCAGAAATCTTTATTGTCCCTTTGGCATTTAGTTATATTTTCAGCTTAATTGCCTATTGATGCCAAAGCAGATTTTTCCAATTTCTTGTTCTTAATTGTCAGTATAAGGAAGGAGAGGAAAAAAAAAAAAAAGGCAAACCTTTCCCTTTTCACTTTCTTTTGCTGCTTCCGACTCTTCTTTGGGAGCAATGTTATTTCTTGTAAAATTTAAATTCCAGGGTACCTTAGTTATTGCTTTTTCAACTTAGCCCAGTCAGCCAAAACTTTCACTTCTTATCTTCCTCCTGCACGTTCTTTTCCGGTTGAGTACTTGTTTGAGGTGGCCATTTCTGACCACTGCTCCTACTGCCTTCAGGAAAGGGAGTTTGACCAGCTGAGGAGGAGAGATGCGGCTCTCCTCGACCCTGCTGGCAGTCTCCCCTTTCTTCACCACCTCTACGGGGTGGCTCAGCCCTGAAACCAGCTGGCTTGGGGCGCTCCAGCGGCGAGCCCAGGCAGAAACCACGCACGATCGCAGATTCCTGTGTGTCACCGAAGCCCTTCAAACTGGAAGTCCCCTGTTTGTATAACTTACAATTAACAGTTGGGCAAAGACAATTTAAGCCAAAATTTCTTCAGCTATTAAATATCTCAATGTAAGATAGGATTGAAAACATTCCCAGTTATATTTGCAAATATTAAGATTTCATGTATTTATCAACTCTTTTTTAAAGTGCCTTTTTTTTCTTCAAGACACTGAGCTGGATCTTGGCTTTGTTCAGTACATGATTATGGTCAGTAATTTGCATAATTCTACAAATAAAATATAACTGATAACAAAGAATGTTCAGTTAAAAATAAAAAAACACCTGAAGGAAAAAGGATACTGAGTCAACGGATGTTTTTAATATATTTGCTTTTATGTAAATTCATTAAAATCTAGTGATGGTTTTATCTGGATACAATCCAGATTTTCCAATGCATCTTGCTCCTTTAATATGTAAAAACAATGAACAGTGTGATGGCCTAGTAGTAGAGACGCTTGCCTCCCACTCGGGAGGTTGAGAATTCAATCCTAGGTAGTGGCAGATGTTTCTCTCCTGGTGGGGGGGAGGGGAGAGAGAGAGAGAGCACTCTTATTCCATGTGGTGTCAAGAAGGGCATCTGGACAGTAAATTGCCCCACCCAATTGCCCCAATTCTACTCCAAATTAAGGGATTACAGGATCGTAAAAAGGGAGTTACGTAAATTCATTGAAATCTAATGATTTTATCTGGATACAATCCAGATTTTCCAATGCACCTCACTCCTTTAATATAATGATAATGTGATCATTATCTTAAATTTGTCATAAATTACCATTTGCAGTCCATGACAAAAAACCCAAAACAGTTGCTGGCAGATCAGATGACATCTTAAGACTATGTTGTCAATAATGTTAATGCTATATAATAACCATGTTTGTCAGTGTGATTGACGTTTTTTTTGTACAAAGAACAAAATAAAAAGTCAAATTCCTTTTTGTTCTGTAAAAAGCTGTAATAGTAACAAATTCAATGAAAGGAATTTGTAACAAATTCAGTGAAAGGAATTTTTTTAAAAAGATGCTAAATATGCTTTGAATACCATTTCATCAAACAGTGTAGATGGGACTGATAATTTTATATGTTTGAAATGTCATCAGTGAAACCTTTCCCAATGTGATAGTCCCCAGATATATGTGGGAAGTCACAGTTCTCAGAACTGTCAGTCAGCCATTGACCATGTTCAGGGGGAATCATGAGAGTTTCTAATGTATTTCTGTATTTGTATATTAAAATTTAAAAAACACTATAATTATCCATAACTGTAGTGTACCAAGTTTGGTAAGCTTATGAAGCTTTAGGACAAAGCATTTTCCACTACAAGATGACAAATAAGTAAAAAGCAGTATAGTTTCAATGGAAAAACAGAGGTTTATTTCTAATGGAATGAATTAGATTTAGGGCATGTCACTACAGATCTGTGTAATGTCAGTGCGGGATTTGAGAATACCTTGCCAGTCTAGAGAATTTTGTATTTGTTTGACTATGCTTGGGTGCTTCTCAATTGGGGAATTGTTCTAGCATCTGGTATCAGCTTCCTTCTCTAAAAACTGATGAGTAACCAACTGAAACTTATACTTCACAGGCACTGTTTCTGATTTTTCTGATTGACAATCTTGCTGAACTTGAGCAGGAAGTTCCAAAATATATATGGGCAATGCTTATACCCTGACTATGAGAGAATAGTCAAGGAATGATTATGTATATCCCATTGCTAAGAGTAAGTTGCATTCATATATACACATTTACTTGGAGTCACGATCAATAAATATAATGCAGCTTGCTTGTAGCTAAGTAAATACAAGATAAATACAAGTAAATGCTTGTAGCTAAGTAAATCTTTCTTAGTCAGGGGAAGAAAGAAAGATCAGGGGAAGAAGTTTTTAAAAGATCTGCATTTATCTTGCTCCAGATATTCATTAATTAAAAAGCACTGAGAAGTTATGGATTGTTCTGGTCTGAGCAGCCCTATAGATATAGATTTCATTTATAGATTTCTATGTTCTGTGCCTCAGTATATTTTCTTTAAGACATTATGTCTGGACTTGTCCCACAAATGCAGATAAATACAGAGATATATATCAATACTATCCATTCTTATAGAGTGTAATAAATCTGGGATTGTTATTTTGTTAAATGTTATAGGCTGGTAAGCACACTTAGAATTTTAAGCGCTAGTTATAAATTGACTGCTATGATGGGCATGACCAGTTACAAGACTGCTTTATAAACTACTGCATAGTCAATCTTCCTGGCTGTTGGCAGCAGAGCAGTCAATGCTGGCATAGGGCCAAGGTGAAATACATCTGATGGGCTTATGACCAGTAGCCACTGGTGAAATTGTAGTAACTCTATTAGCTGAGGAATTCTGAGGAAGAAAGCAACAGCACATAATTCTTCACAAATGGCATTAAAACCCATGGAAAGAAGCTTATCAAGAAATAGTGTCATGTTGCTTTTCAAGATGAGGGCCCCAGGTCTGGAAGTAACTATTTGGCTGTAGAGCAAGAAGAAAGAGCATTCTGAAGTAGGTCTAGGCAGCATGAATAATTGTATCAAAGCCTTTGGAAAATCAAGATGCTGATTGTATCAAAGCCTTTGGAAATTGGTGCGGGGAGCTTGGAGCCGATTGGAAAACTTTAAATGATTGCAAGAAAAGCTGGATTTTGTTAAAACTGAAATGTCATTGATTAGTAAAGGGTATGAGTAACTGAACTAAAATAGACAGGTATGGGACATTTCCAGTCAGACAAATTCAAAATGTTCTATTCTGGAAGTGAGCCCCAAATTTAAAAATCAAGTATAATTTCCATCAACTTTCAAGGATTGCCATTCAGTTTCATGATTATACAGGTATATGCATCATCAACAGAAAAAGAAACAGATGAAGAATTCTAATAATTTCTTGTGATTTTAAAAGAAAAGTTTGAGAAAACCATATATGATTGGAAAAAATAGATTAGGAACCTACAGTGATTAAGAACCCATTTTCTATATAGAAGTCTAACAAACTATTTTAATGTAAAATATCGTTCTACACCTGGATACCTCCAAATAACACCATAATTAAATAGATTACATAGCAAGAGATAGAAAAGTTCTGTTGAACTACTGATGCGGATGCTGGAAGCGGATTGCAGATCACAACAATACAAATACATATCTGACAGAAAAAGTCTCGAAAATTTCCAACCTCAATACCTAAAATTCATTCCATAAAATTATAACTAAACCTGGACCTAGTGGACTGAGAATCTGAGTAATTGTGGGAAGAATTTAAAATACTGTAGAAGTAAAAAAGCTAGAAAGCACGTAACAACGGTTTCTGCACAGGAACAAGAGGAAGACTGATTCCTTTGATTTGTTGTGTCAGAAAAGGTTGCTTTGTGCTCTTTGAACAATCAAAAGAACCATTCATTCAGTAAATACAGGAGATCAAGCCAGAATGCTCATTGGAAGCAAGGGTCTATTCAAACTGCTGGTTCTTCATCTATTACTTCAAAAAGTTTTCATTTCCATCAACAATCCTCTGATTTTTAAAATTATCGATCCCTTTACGTCCTTGATTATATTACAACTATCATTCCCTCTTTAAACACATTATACAGTATTTTTCTGCTCTGTCTTTCATGGCAATAATTCTTTTATGCATATTTTTCCAATTCGTAAGAAAAAAAATAACTTCATTATTCCACCAAACATTTTCCTATTAACATACTTGTGGGATTCTGTAGCATAATCCTTAATGCCTTGTTCCAAGAAGTTTCCTCACTATCTTTCCTTACATCCACTTCCCATTCATTTTATTTGGAGAATATATTCTAATCAGGTTTTATACCGGTCTCATGCTTTCACCTTCCCAGGCATTCTTCCTTGATTTCTTTCCATTTGTTTTCACTATTCACTTTCCCATCCAGTTCAACTCTGGATGTTAACAAAATTTTGATCTGTCCCACTGAGCCTGTCATAATTCTCATGTTGCTCACTAATTCTGTCTTTCATCACAATCAAATAAATAATGCTTTTATATTTGCATTCATATGTACATATGAATAGATATATTCAAACACACATTAAAAACAAACTTTTAGATGTTTTTCTAAGCAACTGCTTACCAACAATTACCATTCTTTTTCATTTAATTTTATTCCTGTATTTCTGAATTGCTCAATCAGTTTTCTATATTATGCTGTCTTTTTGCCAGTCATCCATCCCTGAATTTCATTCATTCAGAATGATCCACAGTTTTTTTTCATAATCCTTTCATTGTTAGCGTTCAATGGATGTAGCATCCAGCTGTCACCAACGTATGGGTGCATATGGGGAGGGGGTGCGCACACGCGCACACGCACACACACCCACGCACACATCCATCCTTTCTGCCATTCATTTTAGCCATTTCATTCATAAATGAAGCATATACTTTCACTTTTATGCATGTATTCATCCACTCCAGTCCACACGCCACCTTCATGCAGATCTTCCTCTCCCTGTTTTTTTTTTTCCTTTGGGTTTCACAACATCACAAGATATCTATTTTTTCTTGCTCCCATTTCATTTGTTAGTTAATGCTCTTTATGTTTACTATTCTTATAATTTGAGTTTCAAGTTCCATGCAAGAGGGTCATCAGATGCACCCTTAGATATTTATCTTTGCTCCCATCCTGGTTCTAAATGGTTACGGTTTGAATACATTTTGGCTAGGGTATGCCACAATGCTCAGTTTTAACCCAAGCATACTGCTACCGCTATATTCAGGTTATAATCTTTAATCCAGAGATTCAGCATATTCTTGCCCATTTCCAACCTACTAAGTGGCATTGTAATAACAAACACTTTTGGTGCGTGATTATTTATCCAGTGTACTTTAGACTACCTTTTGCATTTTGTGTTACCCATATGCACTAAAGCCAGTTCGGTCTAGTGGTTAAGGCACTTGGGTAGAAAGCAGGAGAGTGTGAGTTCTAGTTCCATCTTAGCCATGAAAGCCAGCTGGGTGATCTTAGCTCTTTCTTAGCAAACTCACCTCAGAGGGTTGTTGTTCTAGGAAAAATAGGAGGGGGAAGTTTTGTTGGACATGTTCACCACCATGAATTATGTGTAAAAATAATAAAGGCAAATATAAATAAATAAATAAGCAAACAAACTAATATCTAAGACTGATGTTAAATATGGTGTTGAAAACAAACATTCCCAACTCTTAAGAGTCGTCAGGGCAACAATGTGTTCAGACATAATTTGTTTAGGGAAAAAACTGGGAAATGAAATATTTTACAATGAAAGAACAGCTCCCATTACCCAATGAAATTTCTGAGTATGCAAGCTAGGACATTGTAGAATAAGGTTCAATGCTCATAGAGACTCTGTTCTCAACCACACCCTTTCAAAAATATTTCTCTTTTATCCAAGGCTTCTGTGCTTTTGGTGGAGTCAGGGTGTTTTCCACTCTTTGTTTACTTACAAATTTTTTAATTTTTTTGTTTTTAAGCTTTTGTTCTACAATTGTTAAAAACAAGGCTCAGTTAGGAAGTTTCATACACAACAAAAAAGCCAATTCCAGGCCATTTCTGATTTGGAAAGACATACCTCTACAGGCATGTAGCTCTTATCTTGGATCCCAAACCCATATGTTACAGCTGAGATATTATACTAACATGTTGATATAAACAAGTCTAAAATATGAAATGTTACCAAGGTCACACAAACATTTCATCCAATATCAAGAAAGAACTGAACTAATTATACTGCTACATTTTTCTCCT
This sequence comes from Notechis scutatus, assembly GCF_049901735.1. Taxonomy (NCBI): domain Eukaryota; kingdom Metazoa; phylum Chordata; class Lepidosauria; order Squamata; family Elapidae; genus Notechis; species Notechis scutatus. The sequence goes on along the minus strand of NC_142013.1, from coordinate 26,484,133 downwards.
CTCCCTTTGAGACCTCTTGGGCATCTCAAATTTTAACATATTTATTGCAGTTGTCTTTAAGCCATAAGATATTGGTTGTTATTGTAACAAACAGTTTTGCGGCAAGAAAATTGATGTTTGTTTAGTTCTTTACTTGTTTTCTTCACTCACTTGAGAGTTTTGAAATCAAATGCACACACATTTTTAAATAACTGATGATATCAATACTAATCTGGAGCCAGTCTTTAAGTTCTAGCCAGTAATATAGAGTTATTCTTTTCTTTTCTCTTCCAATGCATTTTTCTGCTTGTCTTCTTCCCCCTTAAAATAAAGGAAACTAACAGTGCTTTTGCTATAAACAATTTTGAAATTGTGAAGAACATATCTTGACAAACTATCTCATTTTCTGATTACTTCTTTAATATATTGTGGAATGTTATATTTATAATATCTTGACTTCAGCAAAAGATCAGACAAAATTTCTTGTAATACGTTGACCAGCAAGCTGATTACTTATAGACTGCAATAAAGTGATTACATAGTTGGCTTACAAAACACACTCAGAGAGTATACTTCAATGGTTATCCATAAAATTAGGAATAGTATTAGGTGGTATGCCACAACAATTAATTTTATGTCTGACTGAGGAAAATACTTATCAAATTTGCAGATGATTCAAACTCAGGTAAGGTAGAACATAGAAGATAGAATAAAAATTATAGTTTAGAAATAACAGAAGAAAATACAACAGATATATGTGCAAAGTTCACAGTTAAAAACAACAACAAAATCAAATGTCCAAGTATAAGATGGCAGCCATCTGGTACACCAATTGTGCATGTGAAAAAGATTGTGGATGTAGTTATCTGCAATTGAATATGATCCAGCAGTGTCACATAACTGGAAAGAAGACACTCAGTTTGCATCAAGAGAAGCATAGTCTCCAAATTACAGATAGTAATCATTCCAGTCAGTCCTGCTTTGGTTAGACTCACCTTGACTAGTGAATCTCCCCACCCCCCCAGTTTGGGACACCATATTTCATCTTGAAAAAAGGATGATTGACAAGAAACATGATAGAACTCTTTAAATATCTGAATGAATATCACATTAAAGAGAGTTGTTTTTCTCTCTTATCAAAGAGTACAAGACATAGTTGTTAGATTTATGTTACACAAAGGCAGAATCCAACATTTAGTTGGATTTATGTTACATGGAAGCAGAATCCAACTAAATGTACATAAATCTTCAGAAATGGCAAAATTGACCTATTTGATCAGGGATGAAACATGTTCTTTTATAAAAAAGAGTGGAATCCTTTTATGATATTTTGCTGTAAAAAAATGAAATGGTGATTTCTAAGTTTGCAGATTTAAAAGGTTGAAAATGAGATAGAAGGGATGTAATCTGAGAGATGGATAATATGTTGGTCTGTAAGTGCTGTAAAGAACATTGGAAGTCACTTTTTTGTCTTTTTCTTGTCGTCTTTATTTGTATTGCTTTTTCACACTGTTTTTCTTTTTCTTAGCTCTTTTTTTATATATGTTTAACTTTTATCCATGTAAAAATTATTTTTTTAAAATTATATTTAAGCAATAGATTTATTGAAAGTATAAGAAGGAACCGAGGACTGTGCAATGTAAAAGGATACACATTCCCCGCATCTCATAACTAAAAATAAACAAGAGCACCACACTTCATCCATACAAATATCACTGAATTTCTCTTCTCTTCTGAAATAAATAAATAAATGGTTGACCAAAATTAGGGGAAAATATAGTTCTGTATAGCATTAGAAAAACATGCCTAGTAGTCTTATTCCTGCAAGTACGTGAGAGAGAATGGTGGAGAGGGTGTGTAAATTCCATAGAAGATACTAAAGACTGGAATGCAGAGCAGAAAGTTTCAGAACTTTAAAACATTCAACTGGAATGTTACTTTCCTAGTCTCCCTTGTTCTAGCTGCAACCGTCTCTTTGAATTATTTTCTGAGCCGGTTCCATAACAGGGGCTGCAACAGAGTTTCTGATGGGTGTGACTTTCTCACCCAAAAAGGTTGAATCAGGCTTGCTGTAGGCTATTTGCTGTAAAATAGGAAATAACATTTTCAACATTTTCATGAAGCAGAAGCTGTAGCCCAAGGTTGAAGGAAACTCCCAGGTAGGTGTGAGAAGCTATGAAAAATCTCGCTCATTGTCTTCCTAGGAGTGATATAACATGCAAGTAATGGGATTATTTTAATCCTACCACAAATAATCAGATGAAGAAATGAATTATGAGTTGAAGCATGTAGAATGGATTATGTCAAAATTCAACTGAGGTAGAAATACAAATATTTTCTTAAAATACATTATGTGTTCAAAAGCTTAATCAATTCCTAAGTAATAATTCCCACCTCAAAAGTTAATAAAACATTTTACATGACACATGGCTTTCTGCGAATAGGTGTTCTTCCTGTACAATTAAAAAAGTTATTGTAGAGACTGTAGGATCATTTTCTTGTGATTTTTTAAATCTTTGAAACTTTTTATTACAGCCTGGAACATAGCTGAAGATTGTATGGCTTTCAGGGTTCAAAAGAGGAGGAAAAGACAGCACTTTTGAAAGAACTTGCAGTGTTGACACATGTATAATTCCTTTCTAGATCGACTTGCCAATTGAACATGGCAAAAGGAGATACTGGTGTTCGATGCTTTCAGGGCTTACTAATTCTGGGAAATGTTGTCCTAGGGGTAAGTAACTTAGCAATGGCTTCTTCAAAAATATACCACTGTCTAGGTTCACACGATATTAAGCCACGATTTTGAAATTAATGGTTAGCTTTGTAAACTACAGTTAGTTGCAATGATATATCACACTAAACCCTAAATTCTGTTTTAGAAACTGCAGAGATGCAGTTATACAACAAGCCAAATCCAACCCAACAAATTATACTCTGGTTTAGTTGAACGCTTGAATACAGTCATTCCCTTGTAAATTATTAATTGGTCGTTGTAGTGTGAAGGGTTTACAAATTTAGCAATGGACACTGGAACACAGTGGAGGGTTTTTAATTTTTTTTTTTTTAACTACATGCAGTTATTTACAACAGGGATAAACAACACAGTTCTGATGTCAGGTTTTGCTCCCAGGTTTCCCTGTGATGACTTTCCCCATCTATCTCTTCTCCTTCCTCCTCTTCCCTTTCTGTCTCAATCCCTTGTTTCTGGGCTTGGTAAGAGAGAAAAAAGAAATGACTGAACTGGACTGAACTGGACTGGACTGGGATTAGTGGAATGTACTCAGTGTTGCCTGACTTTTTTCCAGTTCAGCTGAACACCGATGTTGCAGGAAGAATATCTCTTCTGTCCAGTTTTTCCCAAACCAGGGCTTCTCTACTGGCAGCTGATTCCCTTTTTTTTCTCCAGGGTCTTAGGCTTGGCTGAAGCCACTAACTGCAACCAGCCAGATCCCTCCTTTCCCTGCTGAGTTGTGGATCTTCAATGGAGCTTGTTCCTCTGGACCTTTACTTCCATATTTCCAGGGAGGCCATTCTTGAACTATTGCTTTCCTTTCCCTAAACAACAATCAGTACTTGCCTAGAAGTTTCACTTCACTTTCCAACTTCTCTCCAGCCTTTCTCCCTTTCCCTTCTTTGTTCACTCCAATTTTAATCTGTCTCCACTCTACGTTCCCTTCTCTCACTTCAATTTTGGGTTACATTGGCAGCATGTCCTGTAGCAACTGAGATGTCTGCTTCAGATTCAGATTAACAGAGTTGGAAGGGATCTTGTAGATCATCTAGTCCAATCCCCCACTGAAGCAGGAAACCCTACATCATTTCTGACAGATGGCAGTCCAGCCTCTTCTTGAAAGCCTCCAGTGATGAAGCTCCCACAACTTCTGAAGGCAACTTCTGTTCCATCAGTTGATTGTTCTCACTGCCAGAAAATGTCTCCTTATTTCCAGGTTGAATCTCTCCTAGATCAGGTTCCATCCATTGTTCCTTGTCTGGCCTTCAGGTGCTTTGGAAAACAACTTGATCCCTTCCCCTCCTCTCTGTGGCAGCCCCTCAAATATTGGACTACTGCTGTCATGTCTACCCTAGTCCTTCTCTTCACTAGACTAGCCAAGTCCGGTTCCTGCAACTGGTCATTGTATGATAGGAGCTAAGCAAAAGGCGAGACCAAAAAAAAAGAAGATACAAATTGCAAAATATACTTTTTTTTTTAACAAGTGAGTTACAAAGAAGGTCTTCTGGGAAGGGAGGAGAAAAATTTGTCTCATCAGAAACTCCAAACGGGGCATCTCTTAATCTTTTTGTTCTACAGAGACTTCAATTCAGAGTTTCATTTAATCTTGGATGGAATATGTAATTATCACAACAGGTTGTCAGCCCTGGGTCTGCTTCCCCAGAGTTCTAGTACCAAAGCCCTCTATATCTCACTGCCCCAATGAAATTGCCCACTCAAAATCTCCCCACACCACCCCTGGCTAGCAACCAGGTCATCTCAACAGGCTTCCTAATTCAGCAGCTGCCTTTTAAGGCTAAAGCTGCTTCCTCCCTCCGCCCCCTTTTCTCACTCTTTAATCTGGCTCATACCAACAGAACAGCAACCATACTAGGCTATAAAATCCATATACTGCACATAAAAGTTGAATGTAGAAAACATTCTTATTTATTCATTTTTATTATTGCACTTTATAAATGTGCGTCTTTAGTTTAAGTTGCATGTTAGAATTAGGAGTGTGTGTATCTCTATGTATATATGTGCTTGGATGTATGTGTTTCCCAATTCAGCATTACTTTGAAATGTAAAAAATGCAAATGTGTTTTTCATTTGTGGAGACAAGAATAATGGCAGAAAGAATGCCTATTGTGAATGAAAAATAACTTGTCTGTTTTCTTGTTTAAAAAAACAAATAGAAAATGTCTTTGTCAAATAACAGTATACAAAAGTAGTCAAATAAAAGTATACAAAAGTAGTATTTCTTCTAAAAAGTAATGTGAGAGAGAAAATACAATTGGGATAAGAATCATATGACCAACATAATGGCTGGTAAAAAGAGATTGGCATCAGTTTGAGGAAACATCATTTTCCATTCAAAGGAATCCAGAACTGAAGCAAACGCTTGGAAGCTGGAAAAATGGAAGCTATGCAAAATATTTGTAATCCTTCCAGTCACAAATTTATATAAGTATTTTTTGATCTGGAGTATCCTTTTTATGAAAGAAAGAAGTGTGAGAGTCAAATGGGGTATTCGGTTTGGCTCAGATTTTTGCCTTCCAAACAAATGCAAAAAATTAGAGAATGTTCTGGAATGACTCGTGTCTCTGTGGTTTCAGTGTTGTGGCCTTGCACTCATGGCTGAATGTATATTCTTCGTGTCTGATCAACACAACCTATATCCATTGCTGGAAGCTACAGACAATGATGATATCTATGCTGCTGCCTGGATTGGGATCTTCACCGGTTTCTGTTTCTTTTGCCTATCTGTTCTTGGTATTGTTGGTGTCATACAGTCAAGCAGGACTATGCTATTAGTGGTAAGTTTGTAGCAACAAAAGAAATACTGCTAGCTGTATATCTTGGTATATTCTTGTGTTTTTGCACAAAGGGATTTCTAAAACAGTGATAATACCATAGGAGACAATAATGAATAGGTTGTCAAGGAAATACTGTGATTGCAGAGTTTCAGAGACTGAAATCATTATATGTGCTGGCACTTCTTGCACAAATAAAAATTACTGACAGTTTTAGAAGTAGAAACTTTTTGGTTAAAGGTATTTTTGCATAGTTTGCTGTCAATCACTATGACATGAATAAAAAAAGAAAAATATTTTTTTCTAGATCTTCAGTTTTGCCATTTTAAGATGAGGCTCTTATCAAAGGGATTATAGCCACATTTCTTTAGAAAGAAAATCCATTCAGTGCAATTAAAAATTAAAGTTTTTGATTGGTATATTTATGCAAGCAAATAGGGCAAGAGGAAAGTGGTTATGATCAGAACTGCATATAGTAGCTACATAATTTTACAATAGTCTTGACCTAGTGGCTGGAGGGCTATCATGATCTATAGACAAATAAAAAATAGTTTCAAAACCAATCCAAGAAAGATGGAACAGTTGTTAATTCAGAACCCAATGGACTGTAGGACTCTACTAGCTTTAATTCTCAAATTTAAAATCTGAGGTGAAATGGTTCCTCTTGAAATCACAGATCCCTGGCTAGGAGATCTTTGCCCAGTTTCAGCTGATGCATCCTTTGTGGTCTTACCTGGAATAGGATGTCCCAAGAATATGTACTCATCTAGATTACTGTAATTCTTTCAAAATGAGCTTGTACTTGAAGAATATCCAGAAATTTCAGCTGATCCAAAATGCAATAGCCCACATGCATCATGCTTTGTTTTGATACTGCACATTATACCCTTCCTGCAAGAGTTGCAATGGTTAGCAGTCTATTTCTGAGTGCAATTCAGAGTGTAATTCACCAACTTTATCCCAATATGGTTTTAGGGTTGGGTACCTAAGAAAACATGATTTTTTCCAGATAAATTCTGAAAATCCAACCTGAATATTGAAAAAATACCTGCAAGGGTTCTTATCTACTATGAGCATGACTGGAGGAGCATTATGGTGGTTATCTCCTTTAAAAAAAAACTTTATTGATCATATTTTCACAATTAAAAACATATTTCCACTAATTACAGCATGTTCATAATGGTGTTCACTCACATTGACATATTCCTAAATATGTATGTTATTATTAAGTATTGTTACAATTATTTTTACATTCCATTTAGAACATATATTCATACATGTACAAAATTATTTACATAGTTATTTCATCTTACCATAACCTTTCTTTCCTTTATCTACTTTTTGTCTAACTTCTAACCAGTTACACCATAGGTTCCAAATTTCATGGTACTCTGTTTCTTCTTTCACTTCATTACCATCAATAGCCTATTCATCTGTGCATTCTAAAACCTTTTTTATTATCATGGTATTGAAAAGAATATTATCACATTTCCAATTCTGGGCACAGGCAATTCTTGCCGCAGTTATTATATGGAATATGTTATATTGATTTTTTTTTTTTGCCAATTTTCTCTCTTAATATACCCAATAGGAATATCTCTGGTTTCAATTCAATTTTCTGTTTTGTAATTTCTTCAAGCCAATTCTTAATTTTGAGCCAATAACTCTTAGCTTTAGGGAAAGTCCATCACATATGGAAAAAAGTTCCCTGTCCATGATCACATTTCCAACAGTTTGCTGATCTATTAGGGAAATATCTTAGCCAAACTTGCTGGAGGTAAGTTCCAGCGATAGAACATTTTATACAAATTTTCTTTATATGCTGCTGATAATGTTAATTTGTAATTTATTTCCCATAATTTTCCCAATCTCCCAAATTAAAGCTATAGCCAAAATTCTTCACCCAAATTATCATGGTCTCCTTCTTCCATTTGGAATCTTAAGAGATACATTTTAGTAATCATTTTTCCTCTATCCCCTGTAATATTTTATCTAATTCCTGTTGATCTTTGTAAACTCCATATTCTTCTATATCTTTTTTATATCTTCTATATATTTTTTGGATTTTTAAATATGGGGTGGTCATCTCTATTGCCTTCTCTCCTATGGAATATCCTGCCTCCCATTCTTATGGCCTTATAGAAAGTTGTCAATATGTGGCTCTTCCAGAAAACTTTTGGGGATAGATTATGAACCTATCAACAGCAGAATTAACATTATATGAATATGTGTAATATTGTATCTATATCTGTATCAGCCTATATCTCGATATAGATATGCACATTGCACACACATGATAATATATACATACACATACAGCCCAGATGCCAAATGCCCAGAAGCCAAATGAACTGAAGAACTGGATGGATGGATATATGGATGGATGGGTGGATGGATGAATAAACAGGACACTTTTCTATATACTTTTACAGCTTTCCTATACAATTTTAAGAAACGGAGAAATTCATTTCTATCATAACATTATTCTCAAAGTAGAATATAAACCGTATTCCGACAGATACAGTATAAAAGATGCACATATCATAAAACATGTATGCTAATATTCCTGCAATACTTTCATATTGCAAAAAAGAGTTTAAATGCTAAATTACTGAATGTATGTTCACTTCTCATTTGTACAAAAACTGTGATGGGTAGCGAAGAAATTTATAAATGAAAGAAAAGCATGATTTTGTGAGACAAAAAGAAATACAAGTAAAAAATTGTCACAGAACAAAATTAGTGCTAAAAATCCTGGATAAACAATTCCAAAAGATCCTTAACGGAGAAAGATTTAATCCCACACACTGTAAACAAAATGGCAAATTATTCTGAAATGTATAAAAGTCAAATTGGAAGTGACCAGGAAAAGCTTGGACTCTTAATAGACTCTTAATAGAGAAGCTTGGACTCTTAGGAAAATAACCTTTTTACAAACAGCAGGATTTAGTAATTCCTGAATAGCACCTGAAGTAAATTCCAATTACACATAGCCTGTTCTCGGATTTGACATTCAAAGTATAAAGAAACTACAGCTTAGCAGAATTGTAAAGTAGTGAAAAAGTACAAATAGAAAAATAGTCTGGCATCTTGAGATTAGCAATGAAGTCATTATTATGGGAGACCTTATCTTACTTTTCCCCCAAGATTTTTTAGAAATAAATATAGATAGTTACAGGGTGTTGAAATGGATTCAAATGTTAATGTAACAGTAATTTCAGAAGAAATAGATCATTTTTCCTAGGTTGAAGTCTGCCGATATTGCCTAAAGCAGCTCTAGAGCTGTGACAATTTATTGCAGATATATTATACAAAAGTAAATGCTTCCGGTATGCAATTTCAAAGATCAAAAGTTAATAATCTTTACAGTAGATTATATTATACAGACAAGATAAGTCTAAATACAGACTCACAAAAGAATCTTTTATGTGCCATCAAGTCACTGTTGACTCTTAGTAACACATTTAACACTTAGGAATATGAAATCTGAAAAATGATTGTTATGTTTTTCAATTAAGAGAAGAAATAGGAAGATAAATTTATTTATAATAGATATTTCTTATAAAATATCTAACACGTTATATAAAACTTTTATTTTAAGGCCACAGGGTGATGAAATTATGACTTAAAAGTTTTAATGTGTTGAATTTTATTGGAATCCTTAGTGCAGAATGGCTTTTAAGCTTTAGTAAATTAGTAAGAACTAAGTTGAAGATTATTAATAGTAAACTTACACTGCAATAAAGTTGTACTACATATAAACTTCCTAGTGTATGTTAAGCAGAGCACTACACAAAGCTAGTTGTATGGCAATGCCCAGCTAGTTTTTAATTTTTGTGAAAATATTTTGCAAAAAAATGGGAAAATCATTCAGCAGACTTTGGCATAAACCCTCCTGTTGATTTTATGTTCAATTTTCTTTAGACATAGAAACTGATGCACTATAAGACTGATTGAGTTTTTATTGGTAACAGCAAGGTTTGTTATTTCAAAACATCAGAAAATGGATGCATTTAAAATGGTCTTAAAAGGATGGGAAATAGCTTTACCTCAAATCATTAGCACTTCAATGAAGAGCTTTGAAGGACTATATAAATTGGGATAGATACAGCATATTGAAGTTTGGGCATCATTTCTTAAGTATATTAATAAAGCTGTTCCTAAGATTATCCTTCTGTGCAGATATTTCATTCTGGGATGAAATACTTACACAAATCTTTCTCATTTCCACTTAAGATGACAGAACATCAAGTTTATTTCCCTTTTTTAAATTCCTTTTCCTTTGTTGCAGTTTCCTCTTTTTTTAAGGTAGGGCTTCTTAAAGTTTTTTCCCCTCCTCAGACTTTAGATTTGTTAGTTCAACAAAATGTGAGTTCAAATGATGTTACATTTTGAATGGTCAATCTAACTCTGTTTCGCTGTTCATAAGAAAGTTACTTCAAGACCTAATGGTGAAAAAAATCCTCTGGCATTGTAATACGCAGAATTTGGAGAAAATTAGTATTAGAATTCAATGTATGAGAGTTTTTAGGTTTTACAAAATGCAGTGAATAGATTACACAGAATACCGTGCAGATCAGGCTTCAATAAAGATATCAATAAGAACATGTTGACATGGATTTTGCAGGTCATACTGTCCTAAAAGTGCAAAAGGTTCTCACAGTATATATTTGCCAGATAATCTCTGGAATGATTTATTACTTGTATAATAAACAGCATTATTTGGTGGATAACATAATCAAAGAATGCTACAGTTTGCAAGTGGATATTATTTTTAATAGACAGGTTAATGAATGGATTTGTATATTTGGGAGCTCCTGAATTGTTTACTAGAGGAAAAGCGTATCATTTTGCAGGTGTGATTTGAAGTAGTTGTAGATCAAACATGATTTGGAGCACATTATTTCCAGCTCATATTACTGGCAAAGGAGAATAAGCTGTGCAGAAAGTTCAGTAAACAATTTGTTACTCATTTGTGGCCCTATTGTTAAGAATCTGGTTCATCCTGAGAACTGAATTCATAAAGCAGTCAGAACGTAGTAAGGGCTAAGATTGGCAGAAGGGAGATAAAATAACATGTGAAGATTATGTTGTTATTTCAACTACTGGTTTACTTTGGACACCACTCTTGTTAATTAGATTGTTTTTTTTTTATTAAGACATGCTATGGTTAAGCACCCAGTTGGATTGCTCTTCCTTGATATTGAATTTGCATGAATACAGGTAGTCCTTAATTTATGACCAGAATTGGGAGCAGAAATTTGAATTTCTTGTTAAGTAAGGCAGTTGTTAAAGGAGTCACACCTACTTTGATTACATTCTTTGTCATGGTTGTTAAGCAGTTGTTAAATGAATCCTGTAGTCATTAAGCAGATCCAGCCTACCTTCAATTTCCCCATTGCTTGCTGGAAACCAGCTGAGAAAGTTACACATGATAATCATATCAGCCCAGGATGCTGCAACTATCATAATTACATGCTGGTTGCCAAGCACCAGAATTTTGATTGTGTGATCATGGGGATGCTACGACAATCATAAGTGTATGGGCCAGTTGCAATTAACTTTTTCAGTGCCATTGTAACTTTGAATGATCACCAAATGATTGTTTTTAAGTCAAAGAAAACCTGTATATTCTCAGTATTGCAAATTAATGCTAACTAAAAACTGTGGCTGGATTGTTAAGTGGAGTAATTAAATGTCCATCATTCTGTTTGCTGCCTTTAAATTTTTGCAAACAAAAGGAACAAAAAGTTTTTAAAGATTGTCAATTCAATACCACCTAACACAGACCCCAAAGTTGGTTGGTGAGTCCTAGTCTTGGTTCCATAACTGGTGTACAACATGTTAACAGGAGTAGAACATTCTCAAGAATAGTGCATATTCATGGAACTTGCTCCTAGGAAAAATGTAGCTGGGTCCTATTCTGTGCTGTTTTAGAAAAGGAATTGTAGGATTCTTGTTTTATTCTTGCTTTAATTCCATCATTTCATAAATTGCATTTTGCAGTCAATGTGACTTTTTCAGTAGAAGTCTATGAACAATATATGAACAAATAATTTAGCTGAAAGTTGCTTGAAAAGCCATTCATGTTTAGTTTGAAAGCTTTTAATTCTGGCAAATTAAAGAAGGAAGGAGGAAGAAACAGAAGGAATAAAACAGATTTCAGTGGAGGGGTGTTATAGCACTCAATGTATCAAAGTGTATCAAATGTTCTTTGTGACATATGTTTTGTTCATTTGTCTTTAGTACATCATCCTGATGATGATTGTCTTTGCCTTTGAAGTGGCCTCTAGCATCACAGCAACAGTGCATCGGGATTTCGTGAGTATTATGCCAGTGATGTGTCTGTTCTCTCAGATGCTCTTAATTCAGTGTAGAGGTTAAAAGGGGAGGGATTAATTTCTGCAAACATGTTGAAGGTCTGGCAGCACCTTTATATGGCATGAACAAGCTTTTAATTCATTATTTTAATCTAAGGGAAAGAAAATCTTTCTACCACAACTGTGGGCTGGAGGATTTTATTTGTTTGTTGACTAGAGTCTCTTCATTAGCAAATACATTTCAGTGATATGATCACTTTAAAAAAAATAAAAATAAAGCTTAATTACATATGAATTCCTTAAAGTTAGTCAGTGAAGTAGTCTACCCAAAACTGGAATGTGTGGGTTAAGCTTGTGCGAATGTTATTTACATTAGTTAGCATGTACTACTGGAGGAAAACAATTAATTTTAATAAATTTTTTAAAAATCTAAGATGTATTTGCTAGATGTTACCAAGGACGTGACTTCTGATTTTATGGAGTGTTCTCCAAATAGGGGGGAAAGCTCACATTTGTTCCTTTTATTACCACTTAGCTTACAACTGAACTTTTCTTGAAGCAAATGTTGGAAAAATACCAGAATCCAGAGCCAATCAACAATGATGACAAATGGAAGAGTGAAGGTATTACCCGAACATGGGATCGTCTCATGTTGCAGGTAAGAATATTGTACTATTTTGAGACTAATTCTTCACTCTCATTTAAGAATATTTTTAAGATTGTGACACCGTCAGCATGAAAGTCTGAGGGACTGTGGGAAGCAGATGGAGGAGAAGTTCAGTTTGTGCGAAAAGACTCATCACAGACCAGATGGACAGATTACGGGAAAGACACATTTCAAAGAGACTTTGGATTAATTGGTTTACTACCTAAAAAGTTGGTCTTACAGTTTTCAACTTTGTGTTTTATACCATTTAAGACATCGTTTTGAAAACTATGTTATTTTTACTGCTTGAGCTTGACAACAATGTGGAGTTTAAAAGAAAGGGATTGCCGCTATAATTCTATCACACGTTATTCCAATTGAGTGGAAAGGTCATTTAAAAATGAGCACACATAGGATTATAAATTGCTTATAGTACATCACTATCCACAATTTCTCATCAGCTTGAATCTTCACTTATTGTTTTGCTTAGTACTTTGAAGACTACAAACGGCATCTTCAGACATTCAAATAATGTAAGCCTGGCCAATGGATAAAAACATGCTTAGAAAATATACATAGAGAAACCCCGAAGTGGAATTATAACTACATTTGATAGAATGTGATTACAATGCATATAGAATAAAGAGTCTTGATCTCAGGGATTATTGACAAACAGAGTTACAGTACTTTAAGGACTATGTTATGTATTTATTTCTGACCCACCTTTATTATTTTTATAGATAACTCAAGGCAGCAAACATATCTAATACGTCTTCCTTCTCCTATTTGAGCTTCTGATTTATTTGTTGTATGCACTTGCACAATCTATGAAATCTGTTCTGAATAATTGTCATAATCTATCCATTTATTCTCTTGACATTAAGCAACATTTTTGTACGAATTTGACTAAAAGTAATGTGATGACGCAGAGTTAGCTAAAAATTTGGAGAGCTTTTGAAAAATGTAAACTACTTTCCCCCCCCATTGATATGATTTCATTCTGCATCGTAATATCCGGTAAATTATCTGTCTGAGGAAATCAGAGTTCCTTGATGTGCTTTTTGTATTCCACCCAGTTGTATTACATTCCAACAATTTTCAATGTTTTTACAATGTGAAACATTGTAAAATTGATGCTGGTTCATTGGATGTAAATCATTTCACACATTTTTGGTAAGAAAGTAAATTGACTGAAATTTCTTTTTTTTAAAAAAAATGACAAGTGCAATGCCCTATTATTGCACCCCAACAAATGCATTTTTTCTTCATAAATCCAGAATGAATGCTGTGGTGTGAATGGCCCAACCGACTGGCAAACATATACCTCCATTTTTCGGAAAGTGAACAGTGACGCAGATTTTCCCTGGCCACGACAGTGCTGTGTTATGGATCCTCTAGGAAAAGCAATTAACTTGGATGGCTGTAAATTAGGGGTGCCTGGCTATTACCATACGACAGTAAGAATTTCTTCTTATTTTTTTCTGCAGCAATCAAAACACTCGTTTATATTTGTCTTCTCTGAAATGTTAATCGGGTGCTCAATGCTAGCAATATTTTCTCCCAGTGTGATGGGCTGAAGTGTTCCTTTTCTCCTTGTGTTTCCTGTTTTACACCATCCCCCCAGTAAGTAGTATGTCAGAAAAGAACAGTCCTGCCATAAGATAAAATGAAGAAGCTATGTTAAGCAGCAAATCGGGGCAGCTGTTAACTAAAATAAGTCAGTCTCTAACATTCTGTCTTCCCAACCCTTCAACAAGAGCAGTTGCTTCATGGGCACTAAGGCATGGAATTCTCCAGAATGGCCTACTACTGCTAGCTACCCTACGCCATTATTTTAAGGCAATTCTCAGGAAAATCCAGACATGGCTGTTGCAGCCATCTTAAAATGTGTCAGTCTGAGGATACTAATCAACTGTTAATAGGAAGAAAAGTAGTGGCACTACTGCTTCTGGAGAAGGAGTGTGGAGAAGGAAGTGGAAATAGAGCATAGATTACATTTTCTGGGGCTGCTACTACTTATTAAAGTTAAGGACTTAATCTTGATCATAATTATACAAATTCAACAGCCTGAAATATTATTGATTATTGATTATTGATTCCATTTCTTCATCACTCTGCTAGATCTACTGGCCTACTGTTATTTGATTAAAATGTGAGGGGATGGACTTCTGTGATAATCTTAAAAACTAACACATTGACTTTAATAGACTTAAGTCCATTACTATGCACCTGATATCCTTCACTTTGTCAATTCTTTAAAATGGGATTCCTCCATTTCAATCTGGATAATCACATCAATGATTTTAGTGACTTTTAACCGCAGCAGTACAGCTGTTTGAGAAGAAATTAACTTTGAAAAGATGGATGCTAAATTTCCATAAAATGAATTTTTATATAATTGCTTTAGTTATTGCTCAGTCCCTTGTTGGACTGATGAAGTTAAAGATATTGTATTTCCAGAGAAATCTCCTCATCTTCCAACCTGGAAGTGTGTTTTCTCTTTTTTTGCTTGATGACATACTGTTTTACTTATTTGCAAATATTAGTATACATACTATTTTTATGATTCCCATATATTGGCATTTTTGGCTCATACATATTTAGTTTTTAAATTTGACTTAAAAATATCTGTGTAGGAATTCATAAACATTTTTGTACAAATTTCAATCTAAAATGTACATTTTTGTATGGACTTTTGTTAATGTATACATAGTTTGCAAACAATTTCCCTGAATACATTGTTTTACCTCCCACATACACTTTTGGGCACATATTTATTGGTTGCAAGCCATATTGCACAATTCTGGAAACTGCCAGTATTGACAAGTAAGTTCATTCTAGTTCCATATGAATCAGGCAGGTACAAGTTCACATTAAAACTTGCCTGTATTAATTTATATCAATCCTTCTTTTCAATTAAGGCTTAGCAACTAGATCTATGTGCTTGTAGCTGAACCTCTTCCTATTTATTTTCCCCTAGGGCTGCTATGAAACTATTGCTGGCCCCATGAACAGACATGCCTGGGGTGTTGCCTGGTTTGGATTTGCCATTCTGTGCTGGACTGTAAGTATCTAACAGAACTTCATTTGTTGGGCTTTAGGATTTAGTGTCTTTAATGTGCATTTTAGGGCTAATTTTAAGCTGTGCTCTTAACCTTTTACTTTTTTGTTCCTTTACTTTTTCATTTTGTTATCCGTTCTCTTCGGAAAGGTTTGGTCCTGCTGGTGAATGTCTTTTCCTTTTCATTTTTTAGCATTAAATTTTGTTTGTAAATGACTTCTATCAAAGCCCTGCCTGCTTATACTGTTGTCACTAATGGTTGTGTGTAATTGAAGTTGCTTGGGTTTTAGCAAACCATCTCAAAAGTTTACAGCTTAATTGAGTCTCCAGTGTTTTGGGATTGAATTCACAGTTTTAATGTTGTGAACCAGCTAAGGTCAGATAAGCCTTTCATAACAGGGAAAACTTGTTTGTAATGTACTGTATGACTTGTTTGTGCTGTCCTTCTTGGACACTTGCAATGGCTACCTGAGTTTACAGAGTCCCTTAACCAGTAAGACAAGCCTTAGTTTCAATATAAAATGACCTCTAGGAAGGCAATAAAAAGAATGTGAATAAATGCAGGAAGACTGGTTATCAGCAAATGAGAGGCATGTGGACAAACATGATGGGAACATGTCACCTGAATGACAAGCATAGTAGAATATTTAGGATGTTTAAATAATGTTGGAGTTGTACTAGGGATAGCCAGGCTGAACAGAAATATGAATTCTAAAGTTCATCAATAGGTTGAGGCAAGCTAGACAGTCTCTCTCACTCTCATCTTAACAAATACAGTGGTACCTCAGTACTTATCATTAATTGATTACGAGAGGCACAATGAATCCAAAAACAATGAGTATCAAACAAATGTATACAAAGTATAATGGCAGCTGACCCCAAGGTCTAGCTTGTGCATTGAGTACCAAAAACAATGAGTACTAGAACAAAAGTATCATGTCAAAATCCATTGACTACCAAGTTTGATGAGTTTCAGAGCAGTTGAATACCAAGTACCACTGCATTACAATACAATAATAGAGGAAGGAAAAGGAAGGGAAGAGAAGGGAAAGGAAACTTTTCTTAGTTTCCCAAATCTTATTCTTGAAGAAATTGGACACTGGTGTTACTCAAAAGTAGATCCAGAATCCTCTTTCCCAGTCTCTCCCTTTTACAGTATGTTTGAATATGTGGGATTAGTTATGATAGCCCATCTTGGTCTACCACAAATAATCAGTTCAGATTTTTAATAAAGTGTGTTCTCTGTCTAGGACAGGACTTTTAAAAGATTTTGAGAGGTCCAGCTCAGAATCTGGCTACTCCCCCCACCCCCACCCCCCCCTTTTTTTTTTTTACTTTTCTTTTAGACGACATCAATGTAATATTTTTATCATTGTTTTCTCCTCATTGAGGAGAATTTAACTATAGTCAGGGCAATGTGGGAAATGTTGAAATCCTGAAATAATCTTTCCTTTAACATTTAAACATATTTATTTTTTTCCTGCCCTGATTAAACTATTGATTTATATATTCCAACCAATCAAACAGTGTTTTTCAAATTAGCCAACTCTCAGAATTCCCCATAATTTCTGCTGACAGAAATGCATTCTGGCTGGGGGATCTGGAGTCCACACAGCCCTGCCCAGTGTGTGCAGGCAAGACTAATTGCTTATCTCTCCAGCTTTGAAAAAGACCTTTCTCTGGTAGCCTCCTGGGCAGGGAAGCAAAAGCATATTCCTGGTCACTTTTGAGCTTGGCTTGGCTTTCTCTATTGCTGGTTCAGGCACACCTAATGTTGGCATGTATTATCCAGAAAGGAATGTAGCTGTCAACAGGAAAAGTTTGTCACCTCTGCCCTAGACATTGCCACAGTCAGGCAGAAACATGCAAGGAAACAAGGTTGTCCTAAATTCCTGGGCAGTCTGAATATTTGTTTCTGTGCATACTTTTTGGCAGTGACTTTAATGGAAGCCTTTATGAGATTGCTCCTTTGTCTGAAGAATTTTCCATAAAAAGAGGGAGACCTGAGAACCATTTTACTTGCATAAGTTTTCATAGTTTTGCTGTCAGCCATGGTGCTTATTAAATTTATACATTTGTATTTCTGTATGGTAATAAAACCACCTTGGGGTTCTGTGTTGAACACAATATATGCTTAATTCAGAGAGCTAGTTGTCCCACACCTAATTATGCTGCTTATACAAATTAACTACAGGCTGTTCTTCTATTCAATGGAGTTTTAAAGTTGAAAACCAAAATGTGCTGCATAAAAAAAGATGTTTGCAATAATTCTCCTTGAATTGTTTCCTTTTTTTTCCAGACTTGGGTGCTTCTTTGTACAATGTTCTATTGGAGCAGAATTCAATATTAAAGGTGTAATGGCCTCGCAATCTGTACTTCCTGCTTTTTTCCATAAATCTATATAGATTTTTTTCCTTCTTCTGTTGAGTTATGACCATTTCTCAGAGACTACCTGGACAAGTCCCTAAAGTTTTCTTGGCAAGGTTTTTCAGAAGAGTTGAGAGAAAGTGACTGGCCCAAAGTCACCAACTGGCTTTGCACAACTCATGGTCTCCACATTGGTAGCCTGATGCCTTAACTAGTACATTAAACTGGCACTCACAAATAGTTCATATCTGTATAATTTCTTTCTGTGGAACTTCTCAAGATGTCCCTTTAATCTTTGCTTCTGCCATTGCCTTAATTTCAGACGTTGTAGCTATAGTAATCACAAGGCAGGAAATTGGACTATTCTAGCTGTAACAATCAAGAACATGCTAAGACATAGCAATATATGAGAAAATGGAGGTAGAGTCCCTGGTGTTCTCTTGTTTGTTTGTTTGCCAATGTTTCATTACTCAACTACAGTAGTTGAGTGCCAATGAGCGTTGGATTTGTTCCCTGTTTATATACAGCAGCTTGCCCTGGCTGTATTAGTGGAGCTGTGCTTTTTTCTTTGGTAGTTACTCTATTAGTTTGTTGATTAGATACATAGAGATAAACCATTTTTATATATCATTCAAAAAATCACTTTTATATATCATTCAAAAAAGAGAATTAAAAAACTAAGAAGGAAACAAAAAGACTACAACCCATCATCTCCAGCATCCAAAACCCAATAATCAGGGACAAGACAAACAAGAGAGAAAACCATCTGCTCCATCACTCAAGGAAAAAACCACAGCCCTACCAACACAGAGCAAGCTACTATATATAAACAGGGAGAAAACCCCAAATGTATACTGATAGTGTTACCTATTTTGCTAATGAAACATTGGCAAGCAAGCAACCTGCCCAGAGAACACCAAGGACCTCATAGTTCAACCCTAAGTTGCGTTTATTGTCTTTTATTGGAAATGGCTATTTTAAGAAAATAAAGTGTTGAACCAGTTGTTTGGAATGATTATCTAGGATTTTTTGCAGTATTTTTTGGCTACCTCTGATTACTGGTAAACATATACAATCCTCAATTTACCAATGTTTGATATGATCCCTAAATTATTTACAAGAGAGGATGACTTCTTAAAAGAATCAAACATAGAGGAACAACTATACTTGAAAACACATTGAATGCAAGAGATACCCTAACATTTTATTTGGATCTTGAATAAAATATATTTTGTTAGAATTCACGATGAAATCATATATATTATTTTAATATGAATGACTAATATATAGATGGCCAACCAATTACACAATCAATCTTTTGTTAACACATCAGATTGTAAGTTTTGTTGTGATATGCCTTGTACAGAGAATTGTAAGATGCAAATGATTTTCCATGAAATGTAAGCTCCAAAAAGAAATGTTTTCTGTATATTTTATTCCTGTTCAAATCTTTATTAATAAACTGTTTTTTAAAAATAAAATAAAGATGGTTAAGAGAATAGAATGTTGTCTCACATGTAACCCCAAGTATATTGTTTGTACATTATAGTGATTGCTCTTATGCTTTCCTAAGCTGAAGAATTGGAATGAATGGTGTTTTTTTTAGTTAGTGGGAAATTTCAGTTATCGAGTCAAAACTGTGTCTTCATTTAAAAAAAACACAGTAAAGATAATCATGTTTCATAAGGGAATCTTTAACTGCAGGACCTGGATACTTAAGTATAATTTTTATATGAATTCAATGTATCAATGTTAAACCACTTTTACCTATAATTTCATGAAATAACATTTGAATTTGTGAATTGAATATCATAGCTTTAAGACTTTCATTTTGTTTCCCAATGACCCAAATGAAGATTTTGCTGAGGGATAGAATGCACAAAAATATTTTCCACATATACTTTCTTCCACAATGCAAATGTGATGAAGAGGGGTGAGGTTTAGAGGACAGGGTCACATATTGCTCTCAAATTGCCCATGAATGAATATGCTGAAAGGGAAACTTCTACAATATATTAAAGAGTTTATTGGTTTTTTTCTGGATTCAGCATAACATTGATTATTTAGAGGGTTATTCCAGACAACAGCTAAAAAGCACAAAGAAGATGTGTTAATTTTCAATAAAACAACCAAAATTAATAACTTCCTGTATGTGAACTGTTCTTTTCACACACTTTTGCATAAGCAGTAGCTGTTTTCTTAAGGCTATTCAACATTTCTGCAGTGGTTAAACAGGCAGTATAGCTGCTGGGTAAGTAGCTAAGTATTATTCCATACACCTAGTTGTTGCTACTAATGCTCGAGAGAGTTGCTGGTCTGACAAGTAACAAATTCCCTTGGATTTACAACATACTATCAGTACTCCCACACTTTAAGAAGTATTCAGCCTGGGGCAATTTAGGGAGAGTAATGGAAAAGAGCAGAAGATGGGAAAAACAAGTTCCATTGAGGAGAGACTAGAAGTCATCATTATACTTATCCTTTAAAATGCAAAATAGGAGGGGGGATAATAATTGGAAGAGATATTATTTTTTAAATACCTAAGGGGAGTTTGATTTGGTTTGGTTTGATTTCACAGTGACACTAGCAACAAGGAAACAGTGTAGTTTATCATACACTGGATATGTTGAAGTAGAGACTAGACAACCATTTAATAAGGGTTGTTTTAATTTGTATTACTGTATCAATTGAAGTCTATGCTTGTCCCTTTAAAATAGTCACTGATTTTTTTTCCAAAGAAAGTGGTATCAGTTAGTATTGTGTATATTCACAGGTAAGTTAAAAATGTTAGGTTCCAAAACACACATCAAAAATTTGGTTTTGGTTAGCTGTTCCATTGGCACATACGGTAATGCTTTAAAAAACATATCTATATTTGTTTATTTATATGCTGCCCATCTTGTGGCACATGGTGTACTCAATGATGAGTACATCTATTGGCAACTGACCTCTGAATTTTTAAAGAAAATAACATGAAAAATGCCCCATCCATGAATAAGCCAATTGTACAAATTAAAACATTTTTAAAAAATCTATGGATGAATCATTTTTCATATTTTGTTTAAAATTCTAGAGTAGACTTATCCATGCGTATATATGGTATTTATAAAGCAATTATAATGAATTCTTTACAGTGACTGAAGAATGCGAACATAGCAAAATTCTGACTAAAAATATTTTCAGGATTTCTTCATTCAGTCTTATGGATTCATTTTCACCAACTTTGGTAGTCAGAGAGCATTAAAAAGAGTGGCAGAAATAGTAAAAGAAAGATGAGCAAAAACTTGTCATTGGAGGTGAGTTCACAATATCCTCAGTGAAACTGCTGACCCACACTGCTGTTTCCTATTCATGGAGTTCTATAATAGCTTCTAGACTATATTGTGGAAAAATAGCTTTTGTCCAATGATCGTATCTTGACCATAGGTATTCTCACATGTCAAGGGTAACAAACTCGCAGTGCCATGTTGTTGTCATGTGACACATCATGACCTTTCCCCCCCTTTGCTAAACCTGAGGTGAACATGACCAGTGTGTGCTGCATCCGGCCCTCGGGCCGCAAGTTTGACACCCCTGTCATATGTTTTTGGTACAAATTTTAAATATTCTATTAAAGGGGCATGGTGGTCAGGAATATGGTCTTGAATTTATCACCATGTTTTTCACAAAAAATGTTGGTAAGATTACTCAATTATTTCTCAATTCTTCACATACTTCTTTTCTTGTAAAACCTGTATTGTTTCTTTGTTCAACTTAAACTGGAGTAAGAAACCAATATTACGTAGATCAGGACTACTTTTATTGTAACAGGCATAGAACAGAATTTTGTAAGTCTGAATGTGCTTCCCCCTCCCTCCCTTTATCTTTGTGTGAACTAAAGAAGGGCCTATCTGGGATGATTTTTCAATTTAGTTTCTTGGAATGAGCTCAACTCCCACTTATCTGACCTCTGCCTTAGTAATGGTTCTTCACCTTGTTCCCCAAGGCTGTTGCCAATGTTCTCTGTATCATCTTACATTTACATGTTTATGGGAAGCTGCTAAAACCAAGAAGCCACTAGTGGCGCTTGCTATTACAGTATTCTGACCACTCTGCAGGATTTCATGAAGAGGTTTCTGCTAATGAGTTAGCTCACATCTATAACTGAAGAAGCCAGAAATTGAATTTGTGATTTTTCTACATTCAAAGCATTTGTTTTATCATAGCATCCTGTATCTTCTATATCAGGGGTGTCAATCTCAATTTCATTGAGGTCCACATCAGAGTTGTGTTTGACCTCGGGGAGGGCTAGGGGTGTGTGGCCAGGGAGGATGTGGCCAGCTCAATGTCACTCATATTGGAGGCACCTGTGGTGACCCGAGCATTCTGCCAG
Source organism: Notechis scutatus (assembly GCF_049901735.1). Classification (NCBI taxonomy): domain Eukaryota; kingdom Metazoa; phylum Chordata; class Lepidosauria; order Squamata; family Elapidae; genus Notechis; species Notechis scutatus. The sequence continues at coordinate 26,461,865 of NC_142013.1, read as the reverse complement.
CAAAAACGGGATCCTCATGAACTCTGTTTTCACTGGCAGAGGGTTTCAGGAAGCCGTCTCAATTGGTAACAGAGTTCGGGAACCCATTTTTTTCTGGCAGCGGCACTGTGGGAAGGTCCCCTACTGTTTCCAGGGTGGCCCTGTGAGCCAGATCTAAGCTTCCCATGGACCTTGAGTTTCACACCCCTCTTCTACATTATGTCAGCCAATTATAACCTGGAATAACCACAGGCCATGGTGGCTGAGAATTCTAGAAATTGCTTTCCAGCAGAAATGGGAGTAACTGGATCAGAGAATGTACTACTTTTTTCCCATCCCATAAAAATACTGCCCTGGGTACATGGCCCAGCTCTCCTGATGTTTATTGTTTTTAAATAAAAATAATAGATTCCATATTGAAAGCAAAAACAAGGAACAAAACAAAAATCCTGCCTCTGCTTTCACATTATTTCTAGGAATATCACAGCCATTTTGTGAGTACATTCATTCTCCAAATTCTAAATATACTTCAAGTCTCTAAAGACTGTTAACTCCTGCCTTATGGCAAATACATAGATAGGAGGCTATAAGCATGGGTATGATCCCTCTAATGTTGTTCATGAGTAGCTGAACAAATGCTTTTCCAAGTGCCTTCTCCAAGTGCTTACAACAACACTCCAGCCACATCTAAATATGACTTAAGTTTTTTTCCAGTCATGTTGGAGTTGCATAGTTCTTACTGAAAGAATATTCCTTTGTAATAATTAAACAAGGCTCTTCTTTAACAAGTGGTTTAAGGTTGTAGATACTCCAGGACACATTGAGAGACATAGAATTCCTTTTGATCATTTTTCTTTGGGCAAAATTTGATGAATTTTCAGTTGCCTAAGGTAATGGTAATGAAATATAGAATAACAAATGTAGTATTTGCTGAGACAGAGATTAACTTTCCACATTTTTAAAACAAGCTTTTTTTTTCTCCAAGTTCTTTCAGCAGTGGAAAATGAGTTCAACATCTGCTTTTTGTTTCTTTGCTTCAGCTTTTGCCTTTCAGAAAATGCTCCTTTTTCAGAAAACTTCAGCTATATTATTTGATCCCCGGTTCTGTATTTTATCCCTTGGCTTATTATTAAGCAGCTGCTGTATTTGCTTTGAAGTGCTAACATATCTTCCTATTGCTAAAATTAAATATTTCTGGATTGCACTTTCACTAAAGCTAAAAGGATATGATGCATTTCCTTCCTCCACCAGCATCACTGACATTCAATCAACAAAAACAATAGTATGTGTATGATTATGGATTAGGGACCAAAAATTTAGTTCTGTTTTGAATCAACTCTTTGCAGGTGGAGGGGAGGCTCCGGGGAAGTCCATCATAACTTTGAATGGTTGCTATGCAATGGTTGTTAATCAAGGACTACCTGTAATAAACCAGATTTTGCTCTTTTTAAGTGATGTTAGTTAAAATTTGTTCTGAATATTGTAGTACTGTAAACATTCACTGTTTTAGAGAGAGCAAGAATATAGTCCTGAGCACTTATTTTGTACATGTCCTACTAGGTTTTCAATGTATTAAAGGAGAAGCTTTGTCCATTTTATACTGTACTTGTATTAAAGAGGAATGGACCTTTTTGCTACTACAGATAGTCCTCAACATACAACTATTCATTTAGTGACAGTTCAAAGTTACAATGGCACTGAAAAAAGTGACTTATGGCTGTTTTTCACATTTACATCAATTGCAGTATCCGCATCATCATCTGATCAAAATTTGAAATCTGAACACTTGGCAGCTGCCATGTATTTATAATGGTTGCAGTCTTCCAGGGTCGTGTGATTGTCTTTTGTGACCTTCTGTCAAGCAAAGTCAATGGGGAAGCCAGATTCCCTTAACAACTGTAGCAAGAAAGGTCATAAAATGGGCAAAACCCACTTAAAAGCTCTCTTGCTTAGCAACAGAAATTTGGGACTCAGTTGTGGTCATAAATCAAGGACTATCTGTATTACTAAACATCTGCCATAGAAACACATGAAAACGATAAGTTTGCCCTCACAGTTACAATATTATAGAAATAAAGACCCACTCCCAATTTCCTCCAAAAGACCTAGCAGAAAAACACCCAAATCCACTCCTTGCAACTCTGCACTGCTGACTTTTCATTGGAATTTTTCACCTCCCCTTAAAATATTAAATAAAACATTGCCCACCTTCTCAAAGAAGAAGACAATGTGCAGCTGATAATATTATTCTTTCTTCAGTATAATAGTGAAAGTACCAATTTCCCAGATCAGGTCTTTTTTTGTGTGTATCCACACATAAGGAAGATGCCATGAATACCATCAAATCCAGGGAACTAGCAGATTGCCCAGATCTGATTCTAGCACAAACCAGATTACTTCCTAATTATATAGCCATGCTAAATATATTACTAAAAGTAAAATACTAGACTAAGCATCCTAAATTCTGTTGTATATCAGTCAAAATGCATGCAAATGGCCTTTCATTTTAATGTATCTAAAGACATGAACAGGATCCCAATTAATGCATTTAGATTCTGAAAAATAGAAAGGAAGCAGCTGGAGGCATGATAGTAAGAGAATTAAATCCCTTTGAGTTATGAGCTTGTGGTGACAGTCAAGATAGATGCTTTATAAGAGAATATGAGATCCAGCTGCTACCAGATGTAATGTTACATTTATGCAAGTTGCTTTGGAAACACAGAAGATTGGATTTTCTTCTACTAGATATGAAAAAGACTGAAGTTCCGCAAGAATTTTAAGTCTGTTTGTAAGTTTTGGATTAGTTACAAAGGATGCAGGGTGATCTCTAATATTCTGACTGCTTCCCACAGGTAGATGAGCCATCTACACGGAGTAGTTCAATCAATTTCCTGAAGTATAAATCTACCCCAGAGTATTTTTCAGCTGAGAATGAAATAACAATGTACATTCTCTCAATTTCTTTAAAGAATCGGTTGTCAATGATCTTGTATAATAACACCTGGGATGTTGATGAGCATCCTTAATATTTGGGGCTATTTAAACATGGAGAAATTATAGCCTTTCATATTGCTGAAAGATTCCTCACCAATATTTCTCAGAACTTGATATTAACTGGGCCTTTTGGAAATTGAATTTCAGAAGTATCTGGAAAGTTCACAGGTTTTTCATCCCTGATTAGCTAATCAAGTAAGAACTATGGCAATAGAAGTGTCAAAGGTAAACATCTTTTGTTCTCATCAAGAGCACAGTAACTATGTATATTGTTAAAACAACACTAAGACACAAATATGCTTTTTTAAATAAAAACTCCAGTTTAATCTCATGGTTGAGACTTGGCTAAATTTCCAAGTGACGAAAGCACTAAAATAGAGGAGCAGCACTCCATGAAAACAATACTCATCATGATGATTAAATGAAATCCAACACATTCATACAAAGCTCACATTAATGGACTTGGTTTCCCCCTCTCAAATGGAAAGCAATAGGAATAACTGATTCATAATTTCTTCAGGGAGGAGAAGGGACAGGAAGGAACAGGATTTATCCTCAACTTAAATTGGTTTTATTTTAATAAAATTATGAGAAACAAATCTTGAAAAAAGTATACTTGTATTTTAAAGAATTGCAGTTAAAATGTTATAAGCAATTTAACATGGCATAGAGCATTTTTCATATACAGGAAAGATGCACAGCTTGAGACCTTACAGACATACAATGCTTTGACTATGGTGGATGTGTTCCTTCAAAAGTTGCCAACAAGTTGTAATTATTATTATGAAAGGAGGAAGAAAACTATAAAATGCATAGGAACATTTTTACATTTAATACATGTAAAAGAAACATTAACCAAGGTCACTTTTGAATGAAATGAAATCAATTTTAGTTTATTTTATCCTTGATCTAACTTCTGGAGTGTTGTTCTCAGCATGCCATTGAAAAACCAAGTGCAGCCATCACCTTTTCCTCCGCCCCCAAACCCCTCAAAGTTAGGCCAATAGAAGAAGAATCCCATCCATTTTAAAGATTTGCCCATGATTTCCTCAATCTCAACTGAAATTGTGTGTGGGTGTAAACCCAAGAATTGAAATTGAAAAGAAATTGAAGCAAAACAGTGCTAAGGTTGCAAAGTGATGTACAGGCACCTTCCTACCTCTCATCTCATAAAACAATTCTTTACCACCATCACCCCAGTGACCATTGCCATGCAATAATTAGAAGATTTACTTTTTTTGAGTGAGATCTGTTTCAGATAAGCTTAGCAATAGTTGGTAAGGTCCTGTGTTGATATTAAGAACAATTGTAGGAAAAGAAATCAGGAAGAACAGACTCCACAGTTAGCGGTCACAGCAATCAATGATCTTTCTCTATCAAAAGTGTGGGAAAGCTACACAAGAGGAGTTTACAACCAAGCCTAATTTCTAAACACTGGCTTAGTCCAAGATTCAGAGATGCACTGCTGTTTACAGACAGCTTCTTAGGTCTTAATTATACTGTATTTTAATATATTTCTATAGCACACTTTTAGAAAATATATCTGTCACTAGGAAAGCAGTCAATATACCTTGCTTGAAGCAAATCCTAGGCATTACTTAAGCAAAAGAACAAACCATCCCACAGATAACTACTGCAAACCTCTCTTTCTTTTTAGATACAATTCAATGAGCAAGTAAATTATTTTTGCTATCTCAGATATGGTATAATGTACTAACAGCTTTCCTTCTAATTCAACACTCTACTTCACTCCATTAACCTATTCTTTCTTCCACCATGAATGACAGCCTACAGTCCCCTTCCTTCTGTCCTTGGGCATTATTTTTTCTTTCCCTTCTTTCCCAACTCTTATAAGCAGCATACCAAACTTTGACCAAATTCAAGGATGCAAAAGGCAGAACCTCTTGTTACATGTTTCCCAAAATGGAGAAACTGATTTTTTCTCAAAATGAATCTTAAAAATCCATAATATTCCAATTGTCTTTAGCTGAACTTCTCTTCAATTAAATAGCTGAATTTCTCTTCAATTAAATTATCTTCAATTAAAATCAGTTGTTTTGTTAATAACAATGTGCAAATTAAGACAGTGTCACCCATTACTCTGTTATAAACAGAGAACCACAATGTTTTAAAAGTGCCAATTCTCTTTCACTATTATTTCAAACTTCCTTACTTAAATTTTATTGAAAAGTAAAAAACAGGGATTTATAATAGATTCCATAAGTAAGAGGTGCACATTTTGTTATGTGAAGCAACATATTCTCAAAATAAAAGTTGGAATTCTAGAAAGAAGTACATGTATCAAAATAAGTATTAGTAAAATTACAATACATGCCATTTCAGTATCTTATAAGTATACCAACATTCACAACAATGTCATTTGTCTACATGTTTTTTGTCCTAGCTCTAGTTCAACTGTGTTTTGTGAAAATGTAGTTCTAGACTATGATATTGAGAGTCAATGAGAAAACAAAATCTAACACATGTAAGTCATTCTTGACAGATCTTCAGGCCCTCAATTCTGATTTAATAACTTGCAATCAGACATTTGGGCTGGAATATATTTGCTAATTGAAATTTACTTTGTGCCACTTATTGATGCAAGTTGAGTAGCAACTTAAATTCAATCTCATTTGCAAAGTAGCCACACTGGGACTGGTGTAGAGAAAATCATATTATAATGTCTTCAATAAACATTAGTACACTATAATGTTCTAATAAATGGATTGAAGCTTATTATGACTGTCCTATCACTTCATTTAGCAACTATCAAAATTGACACTGGTACAAAGATAGAAAATTAGTGCTTTTGGAGGAGATGAATATTATCTGGAATGGGTTCAATCCAGTGATGGAATTCTAATTTTTTTTACTACTGGTTCTGTGGGTGTGGCTTGGTGGGATTTATAATGGCAGGGGAAGGATACTGTAAAATCTGCAGTCAAAGGTGGTATTTGCTGGTTCTCCAAACTACTCAAAATTTCCGCTACCGATTCTCCAGAACTGGTTAGAACCTGCTGAATACCACCTCAGGTTCAATCCCTACTATTACATCGCTAACTCTTCCAATCATTGACAGAGCAGATATTTTATATTGTATGGCTATAATCAGTATTAAAATACATCAACCATTTAGAGAAATGTAAGATATAATTGGTGTTTTTTAATAATAATAGCTTATCAAAATAGGTTTCACTCAAACACATCATCCTTTCTTCTCACCACTTATTTGAGTGCCCAGTGTGTACATTATTCTTTTGACAATGCTCCTTGTAGGTCTAAATATAGATGCATGGAGCAGGTCTGATGTTTTGAATATGTACTTAGACTGAAATCTCTAATACTTAGCATTTCAACATTATAGAAAGACAATAAGCAACATCACGGAAAGGAATATTAGCTGAGATTACTTGTGTCCATTGGTGGGAAGCAGAAGCATGACAGTGTCTTATAAAGGAATACATTTCTAGACAACTTTTACCCCTGCCTTTCCTTGCAGTAAAATGTTGCTTTCACCTATGGGATAGGTCATCTATTAAATTGGACAAAGTATAAAATTAAGGATTGTTGAAATCAACAATTACTGTTTTAGTAATAAGCATTTAGCAAAAATAGCATCATATTCATAGTTCTCAGTGTTACCAATACGTCTCATCCACCAGGGAAGAGATATTGAAAGACCTTATTCTATCTGACGCCTGCTTCTTCCATCCAGAATTACAGACCTCCTCTGTGGTTGGTAAAAGCAACTTGTAGATGTCTCTAGTCTTTGGCCATTCTTTGGAATAGTCATCTTGTTACGAAGAGTGACACCCTCTGGGGCTGCCCCTAATAAATCATTCAAAATTGGACTTGGAGAAGGGGTCTGTGCAGGGCTTCTTATTGGAGATAACAATACTCTAGAGTCTGCAGAGGAGGGATGGTCCATGATAGGAAAGGGAGGACTAAATAGAATAAGGCTCTGAGGTCTTCCTGGTCTAGATCTATAAGAAGGCTTTGAAACCCCAGATGGCCTTTCCATTTTTGAGGATTGTGGAGTATCTCCAGTAGTTTCTCCTTCAGAGGTTCTCTTTCGGCGAAGAACTGGTGCATCCTGAGTAGTATTATGATTGGAAAAAGATGATTCAGCTTTTCTAGTTGCAACTGAATCCAAAGTGAGTGTACTGTTGTTTTCTTTTCCCATTCCATCGAGTGGTGGACTCTTTGGAAGTTGCATCTGACCCTGAGCATTTTGAATTGGCTTGATTAGACTTTTCTTGACTTCTGTTTCTTTATTCTCTGATTCCAGTGAGATTCTGCAGTTGGGGTTTTGTGCCTGCAAAGGCTGGGGAACTTGGGTATATTGAATCTTTGGTGGAATTACTGGCACAGCTCGAGCCTGACACATCTTAACCATGAAAGATGTTCTTACTGCTGAAACACTTACAGGGGCAGAATTACGACGACCAGTGGTAGCATGAGCCATCATTATGTATTCTAAGTCTAAGTCTTGAGGATCAAAGTGTGATCCCCAAAGGTCAGCTTTATTTTCACTTGGACAAGCAACAGGAAGGGATGGTGCAGAATCACTAGACTTAGCTTCTTTCTGCCCGCAAAGAAAGTGCCTGGGTGAGGAGGAGAAAGACAAGTTGTCAAAATTAAAATGGTTGGTGAGTGGAAGGACAGAATCCAGATTGAGAGAAGAGGGCCTTGGCTTTCCTTTACATGGAATGTCTTCTTTATTGATCTGCAGCTCTTTAGTACAACATGGTCCTTTCGTAAGAAGAACTCCAGGTCTGTCATTCTGTTGAATATTAGTTGCCTGCTTTCCTGTGCAGTTTGAATTTAATAAACTGACCTCAGTATTAATTTGTGACAAAGGGGAATCTAGCTTAATGTTTTCTTGATTTTTTTCATCTTTAGGCAGTTCCTTCTTAGCCAATGCTTTACAGGCAACACTAGGCAATCCTTTAAGACTAGAAGGCAAGTCCATTGCCGCAAAGCCTGCTTCATGACTTAGATATTTCATGTTTGTTTCATGTGAGTTTGAAGTTTCCTTTAAACACTTCAGCCAGGCTTCAGCTTTCTGAAGACTTTCTTTCCACTGTCCTGGTGAATATTCCTTCATTCCTTGTTCTAGGTCACCACAAAATTGTTCCTCATTTGCATTAGCTAAAGGTATTTCTATAGCCCAGTGAGCTTTCAAAAATTCTTTACTGTCTAAGGAAAAGCTACGACTGAAACATGGTTTCTTGAAATGGCTTTGGGCAATTCTTTGATTCTGTGGCTGAAACTCCTGAAGTGCTTTCCCTTGAGTTTCTTTCAAGGTAGGAGAATGAAGGGGACTGGTAACCCACTGATGATCTTCCCATGGCTCTAGCAATTCTAAACTATGTACATGGTTACTCCATGTATCTTCCTCCTGTTGATTAAAAGAGTTTTGATCATTCATTCTGCCCTCTTTGACCCATGGGACTTCAATTCCACAGTGAATCTTCAAATTGGCTAGATCTCTCTCTGAATATGTGTCACTGTTTTTTTCCAATTGGGTTGTTGTTTCAACTTTTTTCTCCTTTTGAAGAAGCCAATTCTTACTTTCACATTCTGGCTGATCTAAATTATTTTCTTTGGAATATGATGGCTTGTCTGTTGAAAAAGCTGCATTTTCTTTTAGTTCTGTTGGAAACTTCCAGTTTGAGGATTGAAATGGGGGGTCATTTTTTGTGTTATCATCTTGTAGGCAATTTTTTGAACATGGAATATTTTGCAGCTTCACTGAAGTGAAGGAAATACTACTCTGCTTTCTGAATGGCTCAGAGGTGCAAAGTTGTACATCTTTTGATTCTTTGGAAAGAATGTCAGATATAGCCAATGGATCTCCGATTAGGTTTTCCTCTTTGGAGTGGGTTGGTAGCAGAAGAGAACTACACACTAAACTCTTTGCTTCTGAAGCAATAGATGTAAGACTTGGTTTAAACTCCTGTTGTTGTTGTTCTTCTGTCTTTAGAGAACTTCCAGTACAGGAAAACTCCTCCTCAGATTCAACAATTTTCAGCTCTTGTTGAATATCGTGCCACACGGTGCTGGAATGATCATCAACCACCTGAAAAAGAGAAACCATCTAGATTACATAACTCCTTTTTATAAGTTGTGGCCCTTTTTAAAATCAACTACATAAAAGTTTTAGTATAACAGCTAAACATATATTCTATTGAAAGAATGAAAAGTTCTTCCAGATCGTCCATTAAAAACCATATACGTTCAAATTCTATTAAATAAATAATGCTAAAATAAAATTTTTCTTCACTGAAGACAGAAATCTTGCTATTTTTCCATCCTGCTTTGTTGGAAACCAAATGTTAAAAATGAGGCGCATATTTGAAAACTATGATACAGTGGGAATAAAATAATAAACTATTTCAATCAACTATACTATTTTATAGTGGATTTGGATTTATACCATCTGAAACTCCATAACTGGCCCTCCCTCAAAGTCAATGGGAAAATCAAGACTGACAATTATAATGCCAAAATGTGACACCCTAACATAGTTCTAATTTGATAAGTATGAAATTAGAAATAGGCTAAGAACATATAAATGAGACTTTTTTGAACAATTCAACAATCCTTTTATTCCAGCATTCTGTGTCACAAGTAACCTAACTGATGCATCCAGAAGCTCACAGATATGACAGCAGGAAGACAACCATTTTCAACTGTAGGTCTCTAGCAGCTGGGTACTTTAAGAGCTTCTAGAAACAATATGCTGCCAACAAAAGTAGTAATTACAGATAACTACTGATAGCACCATGAATTAGCTATTCCCCTTTAAAACTGCTTATATTGATTGCCATCTTCATAGTTCCTTTCTAGCATTTTTCCACAAGTGCATGGTCTAGTTTTATTCAATTCAACTGAGTGTTGATCCACTGGTTGCAACAAAAATTGACTCAGTTGTCACCTGAGGTTGACATTGTGGGTTCAGAGAAAGGACTGGCCCAAAGTCACTGATCTGACTTTCATCGTTTTTAGCCTGGTCTCTGAGTCAGTAGACCAAACTAGTTCTCCCATAATTATATTTAATGATAATAATTAGTAGTTAAAATAAATGTTGCCTTTTATCAATCATGTTTCTTCCTGCATTTCACTTCAGTGGAGGAGTATGCAGTATAATATTGTGAAAAGAATGGGTATTTATCCCAAGCTATTTTTCACTTCATGCATTTGCCATTTGACCATTATAAAAAATTTGCCAAATGCTGAGTTTTGAGGATGATTATTTTCCATGGAGAATAATAAAAATCCAAACCTTAGGAAAAGAAAAACTTTTAAAGGGAGTGGAATTTGAAACAGGCCAACTAGGACTAAACATTTTCTATGTGTGCATAATCTTGACTATCTGTTATCATGCCAATAATGATCAGGGAAATAAAATGGAGTAGTTTGCAGATGATCTATGAATAGGAACACTATTTTGCAACGTTTTATTACTGGGCTTTCTTGGACGGATCACACTATGGCAAACGCAGAAATATACCAACTAGCATAGCTTCCCAACCGGATAATTTCAGTCTAGTGTTAGGTCAAACAGCCAGATCAGTGTAGTAGTAAGACACAAGGTTAGAAATTGGGAGGCCACCAATTCTAATCCTGCATTAGGGATACAAAGCCAGCTAAGGGCCAATCACTCTCTCTTAGTCCTAGGAAGAAGGCAATGGCAAGTCACTGCGGAAATCTTGCCAAGGGTCAATGCTGACTTGAAGGAGAGAAAAAAACAAAACTGTTAGGCCAGGGTTCCTCAAAGTGGTGAATATTAACCCACTCCTCCCGGGTGGTTGGGACTATCCATTTTCATTGTTGTTATTATTCATAGTACTATTCGATAAAGTAGTATTTATTAAATTATTTTCATATAATGCATGTTTGGAGATCAATGAGCAATCTGAAGCTTCATGAAAGGGGTCAATAGGCTGAAGAATTCAGGGCAAGTATAAATATCTGAAAATCAGCTATGAATGTTGATTAATATAAAGTTTTTCAATTATTGATTTTACTTCAAATTCACTCACTAACTTAGCATTTTCATGACAGATTATACTGTTATTAAAAATGTAAAATTAGGAAGCAGGATACAATTAATAAGTAGCTCAATTAAAAGGGCTCACTTACTGCAAGTTATAGATATTTTACACTAGATATAAATATATAAATACACAAATTATATACATTATTGATATTTTTACATTTTTAATAAAGAGGAATGTTTTTACTTTGATAGTAAATTAAGTGGGGGGGTGTGTCATTTGTGCCTCTGGAGAGAGAGAGAAAAGGCCTTTCCTTTGTAGCTAACCAAGCTCACTCAGCTTGGCCAAAATCCTGGATGACAAATTTGGAAGCTGACAGACACATTGGGTAAGGTTCTTCATTGAAAATATATATTTTCAAGCCATTCAATGCTTTAAAAATCAGTTTGAAAGCTTGGGACTTAAACCTGGAAATGAACCTAAAGTCAATGTAATGGAATCAAGGGTTTATGCTAGGCAGTCCAATGTTGCAGTTCTATTTAATTTAACTGAAGTTTCCAAATAATCTTGAAAAGAGTCCCAAAAGAAATCCAATTCAGAGAAAATAGAATGAATTAGTTGTTTCGTAGTGATAAATTTATTTGCAAAATTGGAAAAATTCCTGTAAATCAGATTAATATCACCCTGAGCATCACGCCAAAGTGATAGTTCTGATCCCAATTTTACTTTTCCATCGATACATTTGGGATCAGCATTATTGGACTTTAACATTTGACAATGACAAAGGAGAAGGGGAAAAAGATTTGTGGGTTTTTTGACTCAAAGGAAGTAAGACTGGGAGTTATTAGTAAGTGATGAGTGAAAAAGAACTTGGATTTTTTTCCCCAAATAGCTTTAGTTTAGTTTATTTAGAATGACTCAATTCTTTTTGGGGACTGAATTGAATTTGAGATCTGAAATTTGAATCCTTTTGGCTATTACTAAAAATGAAGATACAGCTGTAGTGGGTTTTTTTTTAATATTCAACTAATTGGATTAAAATTTGTTGACATTTATTAGAAGAGGAAGGCAGTTCAATTATTTTTAAAAAAGGTTCAGGCTCTTGTAAAAAAAAACAACCAGTAATATGGAAGACACTCTAATGACTAATTTAATTATTTGTGGAACTAAATGCCCTTTTTCAGAAATTTTATTTACCTTTCTGAGATGAAAATTAAACCAACGTGAAGAAAGTTACACATGGAATAGAGATGTGCCTATCCATGCAACCTGAAAATTTTCTGAATAACATGACTGCTTTGTTTGGTTTTTGTGGAAACTTTTTTAGATTATCTTTGGATCCATTCTTAGACATTGCAGTGTATTTGTAAATGTATGAAACTCACAATCATTAGTGAAAGTCAGAGATAGTTCAGAATCAAATCAATTGACTTTGAATGAATTCTGCTCTGATTTACATATTTATTATGTCCAAATCATCCTGATTCAGTTTGGGAGACGTTTAAATCTGGAATACACTGTGTAAAAATGTCCATTATTACAGAATGTATCAAGAATGGTACTTGAGGAAAGAATAGTTGGTGCCTATTTCATAAAATAGCAAACGGTCAAACAACATAATGTCCAAAGAAGACTTTCAATACTCTTTCTTACCAATTTTTTTAGATGTGATTTATCTTCTGTTGATAGCTCTGCTGGCCAGCAAACTTGCTCTGACATGTCCTTAATTCCAAATTGGTCTTGACTAGCTTTCTCTGTCAGCTGCTGACTTGCAAGGATCATAACCAGTGGGTTCTGTTCCATGGGGAGCTTATCTTTTAAAGGTTGGCTGCAGTTGTTGCCATCACTCTTTGTCTCCTGAGTGTTGACTGTTGCTTGAGGAATACTTACAGACTCCAGCTCTCTAATAATGGCTATTTTCTCAATAGTAGAATCTATATAAAAAATAAATAAAAAGCATATATACAAATCTTAAAGAAGAAAACAAAACAATCAAAAGAAAATGAAGAAATCTTATAATTAAAAGGTCAAGTTATTCTAAATCATATGACAATATGATATGCACATGACAATAGTTCTGGTGTTTTTGAAAGGCATCATATTGAGATGGCAGCTTCAAACTGCTGGGCAGTCCTATCTAGGCTGAAAGCTATAGAGCCATGGTGGCGCAGTGGTTAGAGTGCAGTACTGCAGGCTACTTCTGCTGGCTGCCGGCTGCCGGCTGCCGGCTGCCGGCTGCCTGCAATTTGGCAGATCGAATCTCACCAGGCTCAAGGTTGACTCAGCCTTCCATCCTTCCAAGGTGGGTAAAATGAGGACCCAGATTGTTGGGGGCAATATGCTGACTCTGTAAACTGCTTAGAGAGGGCTGTAAAAGCACTGTGAAGTGGTATATAAGTCTAAGTGCTATTGCTATAGAAAGCTCTCATTGCTGTCTCTTTTGCTGTCTCAAAAAGTCCTTAGGGGCTTCTAGTCAACCAAAATGTAGACATAGTTTTTTTCTCTAATCAAAAGGATGAATGTAGCTATCTCCACTAGTTCCATAATATTCACCAATCACTTCTCCATTATAGCGTGTATCAAACATTTCTACTTTTTGAGTACAAATAATCTCATTGCAATTGTCATATATAAAAACAAAGTTCCACAACTTTTTTTCCAGCTGCTTATCCATTAGTTCCCAAAAGAAAAGTTTCTGATTTCAGTTGTACTTCAACCTTTTAAATCTTCTGAATTCATCCATGTATTTGAAAATGTTTTGGCTTTCTTACATATCCACCAAACATGATAAAATGTCCCTTCTTGTTGTTCACATTTCCAACTAAGGTTTGAAAAACCTTTATATATTCTAGATCCTTTCTCTGTTGACAAATATAAATGTTACATCATTTTATAAAAAGTGATGTGTAAGATTAGAATGTAATGTAAATTTCAGTCCTTTCAACCATATATTTTCCCATTAGTTCATCTGTACCTTATAGCCAATTTTTAAACTCATTTTATTATACATTCTTTTACTTTGTTCTTCTACCATCTCATATTTTCAGAAAAAGTTTGTATATTTCAGCAATGACATGTTAATCAGTGAGTAGTAGGGTTTCTATTATGGACTTCAGAAATCTGAAATTTCACTAAGAGAAACAGAAAAAAAATGTACTTATGAATTGTGATTTTGATTACTAGAGAAAACCCTGAATATAGAAAAAAGTGAGCTGTTTTGTAATAATAGAACAAGGGTAAATTTTGCAATTGTATTGCTATTTGATGCAAATAAATTGGAATCTTCTATTTTTTATTGTTTCTGTACTGTTGCTTTTTTCTTTTTGATTTCTTGACTGTTTCTGTTCTTTATTAGTTTGTGTTATTTTTTTATATGCCACGCCCACAGAACCGGTAGTAAAAAAAAATGAATCCCACCACTGATACACACACACACACACACACACACACACACGTGTGTGTGTGTGTGTGTGTGTGTGTGAGAGAGAGAGAGAGAGAGAGAGAGATGTCTGGCTTTTAAAATGAAAATGATTTTTTATCCTGGTTATGAATGGAAGCCATCTTAATTTTTATGCACTTCTGAATTTGAGTTTATCTTAAGGACTGACAGTTTGAAGTCAACTGCCTGAACTGTTATACAGCTGTGAGATGAACAATACCCTCTAAGTGTGTTTGGCAGCATAGTTATATGTAGTAAATCATAGTTTCTTCTCTATAGTATATACAAATATGCCCTTAATCTAATAGTTTACAGATTATGTGAAACTAGCTACATTTTGCCAATAATTATTCTTGCTCCTCCAAAGTTTTCACACTGACGGAAAGATGAAAGTTTTTTTGAAAGATATATAATTATTACCATCTCTATCTGGAAGTGGCACATAGACTAGTGAATCTGGGTTCTTTTACATATATAGAGTATATTATTTAGCATGATCCTTCATATCCCAACATCTCTAAATATATGGAGTTTTCAGTGGTTTCAAGCTGTAAATGCTATCATAAGAACTTCAGTTATGGCCGAAATATTTTAATGCCTAAATTTTTATGAGATCATTATCTTTGCAATCTCATGTTGGCTTCTTGTGACATTTAGAAAAGAAGTCTAGAATTGAATGAGATCTCATACCAGAATCTCTGAAAACTGGCCATTTAATTATTCAAAAATATAATTTCATTTATTTTGGGAACCAGTATAGATATTTTAGAATGTAATAGATGCCCTGGCACTGTGTTTCCAGCATCTGCTCTAGATGTTCAGGATAGTGCAATAATTTGATTTAAGATGAAATCTAGGTATATAAAATAGGTATATAAAATACTGAACTCTGTTTTTTTTTTATTATATTTTTAATGAAAAGAGATTTAGAGAGGAAAGCAATTGAGGAAGTCTAAGCTATGCCTTGCCAAGTGCTTTCCTGCCTCAATTGATCCTTTCTAAAACTTGCTTTTGTTCTTCCAAGTACATGTAATAACTTGTCTGACAGTTAATTTCAGCCTACCACTAAGACTTCCCTTTTGTTCCTTTAATAACTAAATAAAAAGATCACCCCAGCTGTATCACTGCAGGCAAGGTTTTCATAACATCCTCAGGCTCTGGGATCTCCAATAGAAAGTCACCCATGTGTTCCTAAAGGCACTCTGTTCCACAGGATATTTTTAACAATTTTATGTAACTGGGAAAAAAAAACACTTACTTTTCTAATTTTAAAGAACAGAGCCAGGATATAAGATATCTATTATTTGGGGGTGGGTGGGTTCTACATTATAAAAATGAGATGTCACAATGTGTTGCTTTGTGATTTAACAAGCTTGAAGGATTATATCAATTTTAAATTGCTATTGATAATTATAAGGATTGTATTTTTCTGTTAATTAGCTTTTCTTTTTCCAATTTTAGTTTTTTTTAAACCACTATAATATAGCTAAGCTTTTCTTTCTTCACTGGCAAAAAGAAAAAAAGAATGGGCAGACAGAGAGAGCAATAGGTATTCAGGTAAACTGGCACTTTTCAATTGCATGCTCTCACCAAAAAAGCAATGTTGTGAAGAAACACATGTGGCAAATATTCTTCAAGAATATCCATTACATGCTCTCAATATTTCAAATATTCACTATTAACCATGTTGGGGGTCTCTGTTGTGAACAAATTACTACTGCTTTTTCTAAGTCAGGGTGCACAACTGTTTCCAAATATTGTTTGGTTGCAAATCTCATTCTTTTGATCATTTGCCATGGATAGACATAAGCTGTTCAACACCTGGAACCTCCATCCTTATTCTAAGCTTACCTGTTATGGATTTGGACTCAGTCTTCTTTTCTTCCTTGACTGTGACATGCTCTAACTGGTCATGGTTGTCACCTTCAGGGACTGAAGAGATAGCACTTTCTTTTCCCAGAAAAGAAGATTCTTGAAGGCCAGAGAAAGCTGATTTGTCTTTAACAGGCATCCGACAAGGTGTACTGTTAATACTGATGACTGCAGACACTCGAAGGGGCACCGAGACAGCAAAGGGTTCTGAGATATTCAAGGCTTTATGTTGGTGACGGGGAGAGGCTTCCAGAGGAAATAGGGTCCCATGGAATCCCAAATTGGATGTCCCATCATTTGAAGTGTAGAACATACGGCACATCTTTGGGGAAGTTTGTTCATTCTCAGGGTCTTCAGTGGGGCGGAATACCTTCAGTTGCTCAGGAAGGGGTTTCATTTGGGTTGGCCGTGGACTATGATTCTCTTCATTGTCCTCTGCTCCTCCCTCCGCTCCTTTCATGGCACCTTTGAGATCCCACTCTGCGTCTTGCTTGTTGAGGTCAAATGAGCTGCTAGGTCCCCCCACTCGTTGTTTCATCACTGGAACAAAAAACCCTCCGGTCACGATTGTGCGCTTGAAATGACCTTTTTCATCCTCTCCTAAGGAAGGAAGGAAGAAAATAAAGCTGGTCGATCTTTTTTTGGCCTGGATTATACGTTGTTTATTTATTGTTTGTTTGTTTTTTGTTTTAATCTTTAAGGGACACAGGCACATATCTACTGATGCTGTGATCCCGTCATATTTATGGAGAGGGGAAGGAAGAATCTAAAGGGGCATTAAAGGAAAAAAATAATGGTAGATTGATACTAATAAAGGAGAGATTGATGCTATTTTTCTCCTTTGGAGTAAAATTAATATCACAGAACATGGCAGAACCTTGGGATCAAAATGGAGATCTAGATGTTATTTGAAGACTATAACCCATGGTTATTCATCTTAGATTAGTTTGAATACTTGGCCAGATAGAACTTTTAAATTGTATTTTCTGTTTCTTCTAGAGCACGCAGGTTAATATTCCCTTCAAAAATCTGTTTCGTCTTTATAATGGCCCAGCAAAAGCCAATGTTCAGAACGTCTTTTGTGTCAGTACCTGGTACACACCATGATGAGGAAAAATGATGAAAATGTGTTGCAATATCATGATGCAAATTCTGGCCTTTCATAATTGCATCAAGGTATCAAACACAAGTGACAAAATTTGCATTGTAAAATTATGATGCGTGGTTATCACTTGTGCCACCCCACAAATGCTGTAATCCTATGGTAAATACTTCACTGAGAGTAGTAACAACTCAGGCTGATTTAAAAAGATTTAATGATTTAATGCTTGTTAGACATGATTCAATTTTCTTTCAGTCCACTGGTTGAATTTATTTCTAAGCACTTCCCACTTTACAATTATAATTTCAAAAACAGTCATCATGACCTGCTTTGGCATCTGCAAATCTGTATTCTGTATCCCAGTCATGGATTCCATCTACTGTCTCTTTGGAAATGGTGATATTCAGTAATAGAAAAACTTGGAGTAAAAGGAGTATTTTCTGTTTCCTCCTCAATTCTCTATCTTTAAGCCGAAGGCAGCAACCATAAAATTGTTTTAAAAGATGGACAGGATGAAATATAAAGCTTGGGAGGTGGTGAAATAGGGAAGAAAAGGAGACAAGCATATATATTTTCCTTCAACCTTTCTCTGGATCCATATTTGCAACATTTCCTCACTCTTTCTGTCTCCATCTCCATCTCTGAATTTGTTAAGGTGGAAATATGAAAAAACTCTCTCACTATTCCTCCCCCTTACCTCCATAAACTGCAGTCATCCATAACCTTAAGATATTTGTTGGTATAAGCAGGGGTGGGCTGCTTCGGGTGAACCGGTAGCTAATTTTATCATTTTTAATTACCGGTTCGGTGAACTGGTAAATCCCACCCATGGCTGGCCCCCCCCCCCCACCCTGTCCCTCCCAGAAGTCCCCACGCGACCCGTTTTGGATGCCAGGTAAGCACAGGGCCTGCGCAGAGGCTCCAGGTGGGCAAAAAGCGGGCGTGCTGTCCTATTGTTCCTTTTTATTTTTCTTATATGTATCCATTTCATGTATTCATAACTATGTTTATACTTATACCTGTTATCTTATAACCACTTGACAAAATAAACAAATAAACAAATAAATAACAGGCATCCCAGAGGCTCCAGAAGGCCAGAAACATGCCCATTTCTGGCCTCAAGATTTTTCCAGATTACTTTTTCAGATAATCAGAGTTGGAAGGGACCTTGTAGGTCATCTAGTCCAACCCCCCGCCCAGGCGGGAGACCCTACACCATTTCTGACAAATGGCAGTCCAATCTCTTCTTGAAGGTCCCAAGTGATGGCGCTCCCACAACTTCCGAGGGCCTCTGGAGCCCGGGGGTGTCTGTTTCTGCCCTTACAGAGGCTCAAGGAAAGCCCCCAAAGCCCAAGGGGGGCAAAAACACCACGACCACCCAGATACCGGCCAGAGAACTGGTTGCTGAAATTTTTGAATCCCACCCCTGGATGTAAGTGATAGTAGTGTGATACACAGCACAGCAACTGCTTGCCACAAAACGTTTTTCTGAAGTAGTAACAATAACAGTAAGGTTTGTCTCTAGATTGTATGGCACAAAATGCAGAAAACTGACATGATTATAATTTTAAATATAATTTCTTATAGCCAAGCTTTTTTCCCATGTTGATCAAAATAGACCCAATATCAGTGATCAAACAGCCTATTTTGGCATTCGTCCAATTTTTTTTTTAAATAAAAAAACCAATGAAAAGGCATGGTAGAAAAGAATTCCTTCATCTAAGACCCGAAATTGCAGTACACTAGCAACAATCTAATTTCTAAGGAAAAATAAGTTCCACAGTTGTGATTGGCATTCCTATGACTCCAGCTTTCCTCTAGTAATTGGATGATCCCTAAAGCAGGCTATTTCTGAAGTTTAACATTACAGAAACAAAAATAAAGGGAGAGGCATTCCTAGAAGTTAACCAAATCCTAAACCATTTGTAGCTTTATATATTAAAATTAATCCTCTGCATTGGGGTTGATCAGAGTCAACTAGTGCAGCTCCTTAAGAATTTATATTAAGTGGCCTCGAATTAATGAAGTACTATAGTTTACAAGTTTGTATCTGCCTTTGGCACAGATTCCAAACTCTGAACCATCTTCAACAGCAGCTCCATACAGAGTGTATCTCAGAAATCTAGGAGATTGCGAAGCATGGATTACTGTGGAGAGACCATTCCTATACTGTACATTCCATAAAATAGTCAATCAGAATAGGACTGGAAGGGATCTTGGAGGTCTTCTAGTCCAGCCCCCTGCTCAAGCAGGAGACCCTATACTGTTTCAGACAAGTGATTGTCCAGTCTCTTCTTTAAAATCTCCAGTGATGAAGCACCCACAACAATCTGTTCCACTGGCTAATTATCCTCACTGTTAGGAAGTTCCTTCTTAATTCCAGTTCTCTATTTGATTAGTTTCCATCCATTGTTTCTTGTCCTGCCTTCTAGTGCTTTGGAAAATAAGTTGACCCCCCTCCTCTTTGTGGCAACCCCTCAAATACTGGAATACTGCTTCTTTTCTATAGATTAGCCAAACCCAAATCCTGCAACTGTTCTTCATGTGTTTTAGTCTCCAGGCCTTTAATCATCTTAGTTACTCTTCTTTTCCAAAGTCTCAACATCTTTTTTGTAATGTGGTGACCAATGAAGTATTCCAGGTGTGGCCTTACTAAGGCTTTATAAAGTGGTACCAATACTTCATGTGATTTTGATTCTATGCCTCTGTTTATACAATCAAGGATTGTATTGGCTTTTTTGGCTGCTACTGCACACTGCACATAGCTGCACACTGCTAGCTCATATCATAGTGAAAACCTTGGCATTTTTTTTTCTTGAACTATGACATCTAGGAAAAGATGATGTGGAAAGGCAAGTGGCTACTACAGCACACTCTCTGACCAGTGACTGTACTAAGTACTTTTTGGTATTTTTCCCAATCTACTGATTCTATGAATAGGACTGCATTTGCATGCAACAAACCCCACAAAACATTTTGAGTAAATAAACAGATTAATATAAACAGATATCCAGAATGTCCATGAAAATTACACAAATTCAGCTTCTGCTATAAAAATGCACAAAGAAAGGGCAAATCTTTGGCTTTTCATTTATCTGACACACTAACCAAGCCTTACCTTCTACTGGAAGTGAACAAAGTGAGTCCATGCTTTTAGCTGGTCGAATGGTTGCTTTCTCTGCAGAAAGAAAGGATGTAAAATGTTTGAAATATAATGACACACTGCAGTTATACAGAAATGAAAATTGTTAATAACTGCAGCTGCAAAGCAGAAAAAGATTTAATATCCTGAGAATACATACAGCTCGATCTTTAATTTACAGCTAAAACTAAGCTTCCTTACCAGCTAGCAAGGTATAAGAGGTGCACTGCTTTCTTAACTTTTTAGCACAGTGAAAAAGGCAAGCTTGATTCAATATGTTTATCTGCCAAAATAGAGATAACGATTTTTGCAAGGATTTTCTGAGTTGCTTATTCATAAACAATGAATAATTGTGCATTGTTCTTTATTCAAGGAGCCCACTATCTTCTCCCTAAGCAGAGTGTTGGGCTGTTAATCAAGACTGGATTATTTTCTTTGTCTTTCCTCATTGTGACAACTGTTTGGACACCTGTCCTTCATGTAAGGTACTTATCTGGTAATAAATATATATATTTTCAAAAATCAAAATCTACACATAGTAATTGTATCTTCTTTGCACTACAAGGATTGTTGGAGGGGAGCCAGTACATTTCTTTAATAAGATACTGATTATCTCATAAGGATTCTAATCAGAAACCCCAGACAAGATGAGATGGACACATGTTCCGGGACTCCTTAATAAAACAACTGGCATAGGCATATTCTTAGTAACAGCTTGGGCAGATGCATATTTGACCTCTGCCTGCGCATGCATTCAGCGAGTTCAGAAATGCATGTTCAACACAGTAAAATAATAGACAGTGTTCACAGCAAGAATTTCATAGGCTTTGAGATATGACTGCCTTTTATTGTGCTGCTGAAGTGATACTTGGCATGATGCAAGAGGTTAAATATGCAATTTCCCCCATGCTGTTGTCAAGCATCATTCATACTGGCTTTTAATCCTTGTTACTTTATTAGCATGAATGATCTTTTGCAAAGTGCTGGGATGTGTGCCCCACCCCCACCCCCCCGTTGGCCAAGGCCAAGCTAAGGGAGAAAAGAGAAGCTATATTAATGAAGGCCATAGAGAGTCTTTACCAGGGATTTTTTGTCCTCGAACAAACACACTTCCATTGCGGCTCAGTTTAGTCTTAGCTTCCGATCCTGACCGGCCCAGATTAAAAATAGACTTCCATTTCTTGGACTTTGTGGATAATTTTCTCCTGAAAGATAAAATCAAAGATCTGTAAATAAGTAACAATGGTTAACAGTTAAGATTAATACGTTTTTAATGTGTCCCCTTTTGTTTGTCTTCGTTTCCTCTCAGATTTTATTTTATCGCTTTTCACAGTTGTAGCCAAGAAAGACTTGAGCATCTCCAGCTAAAAAAAGAACAGATAGCAGATGGTGCAAAGGCTTTGATTTGAAACATAGAGGGCTCTTGCCATTGGAGTAGCCAAGAGGCTAGACAGTTTGACCCAGAAAATGACTGCTTTCCCTTTCCCACTAATTATATATGTTATATTATGTATGATGTGGGAAATGGACTTTTATGACTGGCCAACTCCACCCAACGAAATTATGGGTAAAATAACATTTGACCTCAGGGTTCTGAGTTCGATACGGCCTGCCCTTCATGCTAATGCTTCAAGAGATTCAGAATTTATTACTCGTACAAAGATGTGGCTATTCAGGCCCTAATTTATATTATGAGAACATGATCAAATGCCATATGCCAACAGCAATTTAAGTACTGCAATCTACAAAGTACTGATGATGATTCCATTGTGGCTGGATAATATAAGTCTTGCATAACAGCTTTTGACATCTTTCAACAGTATCCAACTATGCATGAGTAAAATATAGAATATTGGATATGCTACACAAATAAAGAATGACGATTGAGGTAGATATTCCAGATGCAATTGGGGAAGGTTACCAGTAGGTGGCTGCCTCGTCACAGGTGCCTCAAGACTTTGTGTTTCACTCCTGATGACCAAACATTTAAAATGAAGCAAAGCAGAAAAACTATTCCTGTATCCATCTGTCTGCCTGCTACTAAAGGTACTGACGCTGACCAGGAATTTAATGTTATCCTTCTCACAGCAATGTTGAGGAATTAGGGGGAAAAGTTAATATATTTTTAACATATATTTCAAGTTTTGATGTATCTATACAGTGCTGGGGAAAATAGCAACAGCAATAGCACTTAGACTTATATACCACTTTAAGTGCTTTACAGCCCTCTCTAAGTGGTTTACAGAGTCAGCATATTGCCCTCAACAATCTGGGTCCTCATTTTACCGATCTCGGAAGGCTGGAAGGCTGAGTCAGCCTTGAGCCTGGTGAGATTTGAACTGCCAAATTGCAGGCAACCTGCAGTCAGCAGAAGTAGCCTGCAGTATTGCACTGTAACCACTGTGTCACCATGGCTCCAAATGGTTCTTTCTCCCAAAATTGCACTACGCTTATTCATGGAAGCTATCAAATCGGTAAAGGTTTCTCTTACAGTGCTTGGCTGCACATTGTTATAGTTGGTCCAAATTGGCTGCACACCAATTGCATCTAACAAGATGCCTCAGAGCACCAAAGAAGACAGGTTAGACCAGGGGACCCCAACCTGTGGCCCGTGAGGAAATTGCAACCGGGTGATGGAAACAGCTGGTGAGTGCATGTATGCACACCCTCACTTCTGCGAGCAGTAGGCAAGCACATAGGCTTAATTTGCATGAGCGCAAGAGCTGTGTTCATGTGCATTTGCCAGCCGTTCTTATAGAACCATCCCCTCTCCCTCCCCCACTGGTCCACAGGGCCAGAACACTGGGGAATTCTGAGTTTGTTCTGACCCAGGGCCCAAACACATCAATCCCTTTGCATTTAACAAAACGTTTCCTTTATTAGGAATGCCAGCAGCCGCTCTTTCACAGCAGGATAATGAAGTCTCTAAATCCTGTGGAAAGCTCCTTTCCCTGAATGCACACTTCCACACTCCTCTCCCACACTTGCACACACACACACACACACACACACACACACACACACACTCACTCACTCACTCACTCACTCAGAAGGCTCAGCAGATTCCAAGAAGAATTCTGATAATTTCCAGGCAGGATTCAGAAGTGCAGGCTATCCATAGCTGACCCGCAGGGAGTTGAATAGTTGTCTGCCACACCTATTCATCTCTGCCCCCTGCCTTTTATCCCCGGAGCTAGGGTGGGGCTTCGCTACCAGCGGTGGCTCTTCCATCCCAAGGACCAGCCCATAGATTCCTGCTGCTCTCCTCTTCTCTGCCTTCTGTGCATCCGTGCATCAGACACTGGACCCAGCTGTTCCTCCTCTTCCTCATCAGCCACCTCCAGACCTGGGGGTTGTTGACTCTCTATCTGAGGGCTTATGGATGGCCCAGGCTCCACCTTTGTCTCTATCTCTGACAGCTCCATTCCCCCTTCCTCCTCAAAGCTCTCACATTGCCTTAATTCTGGCCCTGACTCCCATGCTGCCTCCTTATCTGATTTGGCTGCCGGAGGAGCTGATGGCCAGACAGGCCACAACAGATTTGGACAATGGTAGGCCCTTGGATGATATTTATTTACTGAACTTATATGCTCTTTCATGGCCCTATTTATCTTTGGTGTTCAGTTTTCAGGTACTAAAACAAGGAATACTTGCTTGCTGTCTGGTAGATCAAGGACAGTATGATAAAAGGAGCCTGTGGCTGGAACAATTTCTGGCAAACTGTTCTCCCTTCGCTCCTTGCGGGCAGGGTGACAGGCTGAGAGGCTTCGGGCCTGAGCTTCTTCCAAGCTCACCAGCTTCATTGGCAGAGAGGTGGAAGGTAAAGTTAGGCTCTTCATCACAGGTTTATTCTCTGGAAAACAGAAGGAAAAACACATTAGAACAGAGGCCTCCAGACTTGGCAACTTTAAGACTTGTGGACTTCAAGTTCCAGAATTCTGGGACTTGAAGTCCACAAGTCTTAAAGTTGCCAAGTCTGGGGACCCCTGCATTAGAATCTAGCTTAATTTGGGATGGAATGGAAGGTAGGAATGACAGAGAGAAATAGAAAACCAATAGATTTCTCAAGCACTGCCTTTAATGAATAAACTTTCCCAGTGAAATTGTTTGCAAATGTGATTGTTGAAGAAATTCACTTCTTATCCAGTAATGTAATCCAGCACCCTCCACCCCAATAGTCCCTTGGTCAGCAGCCATGCTCCACAGTGCCTTGGCATGCATCGTCTGAAAATGATGTTGTTTATTTGTGCTAAACTCTGGGAAGACTAAGCTCTTTTTTTTTTGTTTTGAAGATGAAGGAATACTTCTCTCTCATCCAGATTGTTTTGGAAATTTGTTCTGAATATTGTTGCTCTTTTTCCTATTCAACACTGACTGCTATTGTCAGAAGGAAGTAGGAAGTTACAGCTCTGGAACTCCAAAGAAAAAAAAGAAAAAGTCCCGATGGTTAAAGGCAGCTTTCCCAGCTTCAAAATTGACACTTTAGCATTTCTTCTAATTAGCTGTGTGATTGATTTATTGGAAAAGCCATAGCAAAGAAAGCTCACCTCCAAACACACTTTATAATAAAATAGAGGACAAAGCCAGATTAAACAGAAGTGAAACAGAAGTGAATATACCTGAATGGAAAGAGTGTGGAGGAGTCTTATGGTTCTGTTATTATATAATTTGACTGGTGGACTTTGCATTTAATTTTAAATATTTTTAAACATTATTATATAGAAACCATGAAAATGATCTCTTCTGAAAACCTTTATCAGGTTGTACACCATTTATATGGAACAGTTTATAAGGGAGCCTAGGAAATTCTTATAACAGGTCTGCAACTCTTTTTGAGTACTACTCATGATATGTGGTGAAAATAATCCCTTAGCTGCCAGAAAGGAACAATTTAAAACAGCCTGTCCACCCGGCAGCTGCAACTCATGAACCCATGCTATTTACACCTTTTTCTTTTTTAAGATTGTTATGGGACAGAACAATGGCTAAATTGATTTTTCAGCATGATGGCTATTCTAGCTAGTGAAACAGCACAAGGGTGGGTTATATAACATCCATGGGTAGTAATGTGTTTGCAAACAATTTTCTTGGCACATATTCCTTGCCATACTTCACTTTAAAAAAAAAAATACTCTTTTAATCCAAAACTTGATGTGTCAGAAACTGACAAAGTAAAAATCAAGGTGTCAGCTGCTAATATCATTTCTTTTCCCCAAGAAGGTTTCTGATCTAGGCAAAAATAAGTGTGGAGTTTGGAACTTGGTGGTTTATTTGGAAATATGCCCTCATGCTCAGGAACAAGACAAAATAATCAAGGGTCAGAGGACATTTGAGACAGTAGTGATGTCAGGAGGAGCAACCTCACCAATTTCACTGTCTTCTATTAAATGGAAATTTTATGCCTGACCTTAGCATCAATTTGTGGATGGAGAAACTGCATGACAATCATTTTAGTGATGGCAATATTGTCTAATATTCAAATGTGTCCACCGGCCCATTAAAATGCCAATTTATGATAGCTGATAAATTTCAAACCAAGTATCTCAGGACTTTTCCTGTATCTTTTTGGTGTGATGAGTAACTGTAACAACATACATTAGGTCAATGATGGGGATAAAATTCTCCCAACTCTTAATTATCTTTTCCATGCTCCCCCCCCCCCCTTTTTTTGCTTTTCCAAGTAATCAGGTTGCAAGATCAAGAGAAATGAGCAACAAAAGAGAACAATGAAAGCTGAGACTTCTCCCTAGATCCCCATAATTCAGACTTCAATGAACGAGAATCTTTGCAACACTTTTTCCAAGGTGAAATGAAGATTGTATGTCTTTATTAGCAATAGCACTTAGACTTATATACCACTTTATGGTGCTTTACAGCCTCTCTAAGTGGTTTTACGGAGTCAGCATATTGCCCCCAACAATCTGGGTCCTCATTTTACCCACCTCGGAAGGATGGAAGGCTGAGTCAACCTTGAGCCTGGTGCAGTGGTGGGTTTCAAAAAGTTTTACTTGGATAGTCAGCAGAAGTTGCCTGCACTACAGCACTCTAACCACTGTGCCACCAAGGCTCTTCCTTTTCCTTTTGTGCATAAATTAAGATTTGGTAAAGGTTGGATCTTCCCAAACCTACTAATGGTTCTGAAAGCAATTTTAAAAAGTCTTAAAGGACAAAAAAAAAGATTACAGGCAGTCCTCAACTTACAACAGTTCATTTAGTGACCGTTCAAAGGTACAATGGCACTGAAAAAAGTGACTAATGACCATTTTTCACACTTATGACCGTTGCAATATCCCCATGGTCATGTGAATTACATTCAGATGCTTGACAATCAGTTCATATTTACGACAGCTGCAGTGTTCCTGGGTCATGTGATCCCCTTCTGGAACCTTCTGACAAGTCAATGGGAAGGCCAGATTCACTTAACAATGTTGTTACTAATTTAGCAACTGCAGTGATTCACTTAACAAATGTGGCAAGAAAAGTCATAAAATAGGGCAAAACTCAACTTTCTCACCTAAGCAACATAAATTTTGGCCTCAATTTTGGTCGTAAGTCAAGGACTATCTGAAAAAATTGAGGTAGCAGACTTTTGCCCACTATTAGTCAGGCTTTATATTAGTCACATCAAAAAAGTCCACTATTTTTTAAAATAATATTCATATAGATGCCCTTCATTTCCTTCTTCTGTTTCCTTTTTTCAATAGAATTGGGATTCAGATGTTTTGAATGAATACCTCACAAGACCTAAATACTAAAAGTAATGTAAGTAGGTTATGTGCTGGGAAGAACTAAGTTTATTGGCCAAAAGAAGTCAGATAATTTGGAAATGGTCATTGCTAGCATAAAAGAAAATAGAAGGATTTACCTTCATTATCCTTTGGCCTGATACAAACGTTGTCGCTGAAGATCTCGTCCACATGGTTCAATATGAATTCTATCACCAACTGTTGGACTCGCACTTCCAAGAAAGCTGCATCTCCATTGCAGCCCTCTGCCTCAATTTCCTTTGATCTAAGCACAATCAGAGAAGCAGTTGGAAGAACAACCCCGCATCACCCTGCCGAGGCGCTGCTTGTGAACAAGAGAACTAAATTTCCTAATAAGCCATGTCTGCAACTTTATAGCAAAAAACACTGTAATAGCAGCAGAAATTGACCTACAGCCTAATTGTAAACCTTTTCGTTTTGCATTCCTTTCATATCTCCTCACTTACACTACAGACATGCGTAAATCAACTATATACATTACATGATTTAAATGAAGTACATTTTAAATGGCATGGTCTCTTTTTTATAAAAGATTTAAAATAAAAGGTTGCCATAGTCGGTTTATGGAAAGATGAGAGGATGAAGTCCATCCCTTTAGTCCAAAGTACCATTCTATTTTTATCAATACCAACATGTTATTGGGTAGCAAAATAGAGCCAATCACACAGAACCTGCACTGCTCACTTCAAAATACAAAGTCAGGGTAGACAATTGGTTTCAAATGGTCTCCTCTGCTCATAATAGAATACCTTATGCCACCAGGCTTGAAATTTTGGACCTGGACAACCTAGAACTACACCACCTATGGTCTGATCTAAGCTTAGTACACAAAATTGTCTGCTACAATGTCCTACCTGTCAATTACTACTTCAGCTTCAACCTCAATAATACACAGGCAAACAATAGATAGAAACTCAAAGTAAACCGCTCCAAACTCGATTGCAGAAAATACGACTTCAGCAACAGAGTGGTCAATGCCTGGAACTCACTATCTGACTCTGTTGTTACATTCTCAAACCCCCAAAACTTGTTTTCTCATACATGCTTGACAAACAAAATAAATAAATAAATTAAATAAATAAAATGTTTTAGGAATACCACACCACAATGTGTGTATCTTAGACCAACACTAACAGAGCTAAGCTAAAGCAGAGAAATGGTTTGGCTTTAGAACCACGGTTGCATATGTTCTATTCACACATAAACTATTCACCCATTTAACCCTCCTAAATTCTTCTCCTTTCTCAGAAACCACAGCAATTGGGTATTAAGATATCCTCTACTAGAGTTCATAAAGTCTGCTTTGAAACTTAAATACTGCACAAAGGGGACAACTCTTTATAGAGATCCATCAAAGCCCTGGAGAGCCATGAACCCTTCAAAGATGCAGCAAAATTCTTCAGGCAGTCTTTAAACACTGCAGTGTGTCTTTCAATGAGCATTTCCTCCCCTTTTCAGAAAGACAAAAAGAAGAGTTTGAATCTGGGGGAACATCTTAAAAGAGAACTTCCATGGGCTATATTCAGCTCATAATTCTTTATTACTCTCCTAGGAGAAACAAATGGTAATAATCAACTTATGGTGGAATCAAAATATAGATTTTTAGAAGGACAGCAAGGGAAGAATTAAAATGAATCACAGATCATAACTGAGAAGAACAGTTTCATGAGTGGAACTTGCATCTCAGAACAATCCGGTTGCAAGAACAATCCTTGTGTATGCTAAAAGAAATGTCAAGAATAGTCGTCCCATTAAAGAGACTCAATTAACCAAATGGCTTTTTTTTGTATATGGATTAGTGTATTGATTTGCTTAGTTAGCAAAATGTCTTTGCTAAGCTTTTATAAAAGGAAGACCAAAATTTATGAACAAAGATGAAGTACAATATAACAAGCCTTTCCCTAGATCTCATTAAGTCAGGGTTTCAAAGAATGTGACAAAAACTCTCATTTATTTCACTGGCTTTTATCAAACATTGCAATGGCAGTTTTAATAATCCTTCCCCTAAACAATATCCTTCAGATGTGTAGCTTTCAACACCCATAATTTCGTAAACCTGGGAGTACAGTCAGTCGATATGGTACAATGATTAGAATATCAGATTAGGTACAACGAGCTCCATATTAAATATCTCTTCAGACAAGAAGCCCACAGTACTTATTCTAATGCTAACAAAGATTTCTCCAGATTAAATATATTTAACATAATATATAATGGACAGTCTTTTCTTAAAGGAGCAATTAAGATCAGCTGGAGTTGGCAGCATGTCAGGGATAATGATGATTATAGCTGCTTCCCTTCTAAATCAAATATCAGTCATGAAAGAAACATTTTCTATCTCATTAGACTCCTTACTCCAGTTGATCCTGTTAGCATTTTTAAGCTGGCCAAACTAAAGCATGAACATTCAGTATTGTTGCATGAGATGAAATGGGCGGAGGAGGGGAATGCTTGGTTGTCATTTCAGCTTCCTAAAAGAAGGGTAAGATGAAATGCTATAAATCAACAGGGCACCGTTGTTTTATGGCAGACCAGACAAATAAAATAGCTAGCGACATAATCAAACATGAAACATATCTCAGCCAACAATATTATGTCAGCAAAAATAAACAGCATACACAAGCAAGGATTGTTTCAGATTACTTCAAAGAACATTCTGATGAAATTCTTATCTGAGCTGAACTACTTTAAATCTGCTGCCTAGTGGCAGAAATTTATGTCCCATTTCTGTACAGCAAAGAGTGAAGACAAGAGCCTTAAAGTGCATAGCAAGCACTTTCATGTGAATACAAGATACAGCATTACAGCAAGCCTCCCTCTACTACACCAGATTATTAAAGATGCAAGGAAGGATGACCCAAGAATTTCAGAACTCTGCCTAATTACGACAACGGATCTTAACCACCCCTTGCTAAGAGACATATGAGCCATTTTCTAGGCAACATTCTGATCATTGGTAGCAATTCTACTTAAAGCTGGGGCTGCTGCAGTCCAAGTTAATCCAAAGGATTTAAGTTATCTCTGAGTAGAACCATCACTTCAAAGTGTCAAGTGGGAAAGGACGGGAAAACATCAGAAAACAATTCAACTAGATGGATTTTGTGAGTTTGTCTTTTTAAAAAATCTGCTTTGTGTTTTTTATCACATCAATGGTTTGGCCCAAACAATCTTTCCTTCTAACTCCAGCTTCACCCACCTATCCAAAAAATAAAAACAGATAAATTCTTTCTTATCTTGACATGCCAAAGTGTTGCTGAAGAAATTATCTTTGGGTAACACAATCCTTTGTAAAGCTAATGGCTGCAGTGATAGATAAAAACTCAGAAGGGATTCCTTCAACAGGATAGCCTTGTAAGGGAGGTACAACTACTTTTCATTTTCCCTGGGGATCCATATTTATATAAATAAGTGTAGCTTCCAACAACAACAACCACCCTCTGTGAAATAAAAAAGGAGGACTATGCAGGAGACACAATTAAATTTTGGAGCAGTTTAAGAACTGCAAAGCTGGAGACAAGTTTTACCCTGTATTTTCTGAGGCTCAAATCCTGAGCCTCTTGCTGACCAAATCAGTATTCTTGAAAAAACTCATTTTAGTAGTGGTTCATATGCAGTGCATTGCTGCATACACACAATGGAAAATTCTAATGAGAAGCTTTTTTGAAAGCTACATGAAACAAATGGATCTGTGCAATAGTGCTTTCATAATCAAGTTCATTTCAGTGTATTACTGCTTGGAGAAGTACTGTGTCAGATATCTTCAATGCTCTTAATGAATTATTGTGATACCTAATACTAGAAACTTCAGTACAAAAGTGGATGTATGTGTGTATGTGTGTTTTACATCTCTTCTTGTGCCTTGCAATGAGGACACCAGATGCACCCAACAAATGGGCATGGTTGCAGCAAACACATACATAGAATTAGGATTTTGCAATTTCTTTCTTAATTTAGAGGAGATGTGTCTGAGATTTTTGTTTTTGTTTTAATCTATACAAAGCCTATTTTAGGAGTTACAATACCATATTCATGTTCCATTGAAAAATACTGTGGAACTAGAGCCAATTTTTCAGCAATCATTTTAGTATATACTTTGAGAAAAACACAAAAAACAGGCTTGGTTCCCTTCTCCAGTCATGGCCTATATCAGTGGTTCTCAACCTTTTATTCACCACAAATCCCCTTTAAATATCTTTTGTGGCCATGAACTCCCAAGACTGAACTCAATATTTAAATCATAACATTTCTTCAAGGCTTCAAGCCTGTGATGACATCGTAGCCAATGGTGGAATTCGGAGGTAGTGTTCAGCAGGTTCTGAGCAGTTCTGGAAAACCCGTAGCAGAAATTTTGAGTAGTTCAGAGAACCGGCAAATATCGCCTCTGACTGGCCCCACCCCCATCTATTCTCTGCCTCCCAAGTCCCAGCTGATCAGCTGGGTCTTCTTTTGTTGCCCTGCACAGGAGAACGGAGCTGGGAAGCAGGTTAGTGGGGTGGGGAGGGAATGGGGATTTTGCAATAATCTTCTCCCAGGAGTGGGGAGGGAATGGAGATTTTACAGTATCCTTCCCCTGCCACATCCCCAACCCATGCCTGCCAAGCTATGCCCACCAAGCCACGCACACAGAACCAGTAGTAAAAAAAATTTTTTATTTTTTTTATTTTAAAACAAATTTTATTGATTTTGAGGACAAACAAACCACCGTTAACCTTTAAATACATAAAACCTCCATTATTAACTTTACAAGTCAAATAAAATATTATTTTATACAACATCATTCTGTTTTTCACCATTTCAATATCATCTTCATTCCTCTCTGTCTTGTTTAACATTATTCTCATCCAACATTCCTCCGAGGTTTTATTAATTCTCAAAGAAAACATAGACACACAAAACACAAAAACATAAAAACTTCTTTTAAGAAAGTAGTTTGGCCCCAGATTACCTCTCTTTGTATGGACTTCAATTAAATTCGTGCTCATCTTATATACCATTACCTATCTTATTTACCATTCTATATCTTCTATATAACTTCTCCCCGCTTTTCACTCTCCTTATTTCTATTTTATTTAATTCATTTTAATTTAAATCATTATATTTATATTTTTTGTCCATTCTCCAAATTATCCATTTATCTCATTCCCTAGAGCAAATTAAAAAAAAAAAAAAATTCTCCTGAAATCACTGATCAAGGTATGATGCCTTTCTATCCTCCCCCTAAAAATATTTAAAATTCCCAATCTGATTCTGCTTAGTACATAACCTACTAACCTCTAAAGAGAGAAAATAATAAATCCATAATAATTAATATAATTAAATAATAAATCTAAATTTTAAATCTTATAACATTCCAATTGTCTATTTCAAGAAACAAGTGCTACAATAATGAGTTTATAATAAGATCAAAACAACAGTAAATTAAACTTTTTAATTAAACTCAATATTTTAAACATTCCTTTTAATCTTTTATTAAATTTTAAAATCTATCATTACTAAACATTTCAACATTTTAATCTTTTGTTGATTCTTATAACATTCTAGTTTTCTATTTCTAATACGAATACTACAATACCATCTTATGTACCTTGCAGAATCTTCTTTTTTTAAAAAATTATACATTACCCTTTATCCCTAAACAAAATTCCTTTTTTCCCATCTTGTTTTATACCTTTGTGGCTTTTCCCTCCCTTTTCCCTTCCTTTCTTATCCCACCTAACCTTTTTCCCTCCCCCTTTAGCTTCCCCTCTCTGTTGTATTCCTTTCTCCTTTTGCTCAATAACATTAACATTGAGTTGGTTTTACATCTTATTTTTTCCTTTCTTAAGTATTTTTTTAAGTCTTAAGTCCTTCATTTTCCTGCCTTTCTTTCTTCTTTCTCTCTTAACTAAATTTTTAGATTCATTGAAGATGGCGTCTTCTTCTTCTTCTTCTCCTTCCATTTCCTTCATCTGTTGTTGTATTTGATAATTAACAAGCGCCATTTCTAAAAAGAGAAAGGCTTCTTTCACAGCGTCCTTTCTTTCTTCATATTCTCTAAGTTCATCAACAGATAAAGCCATTCTTTATTCTTCTTCTTAAAGCAACCAAAATGTTTCAAAAATTAGAGCAATTCCCCAAAGATCCAGATAGAGTCAATCAGTCCAAACAATACACAAAGTTCTCACTTTCTCTTCCTGGGGAGGTATCAAAGGGAAAGGAAAAAAGCTCCAATCTATACTTTAAAGCCTTATTGCAATTAATTTCTGGTCTCAAAATCTTCAAGGCATCCCCTCCAACAAAATCTTAATTTTATATATATATATATATATATATATATATATATATATATATATATATATATATATATATATATATATATATATATATATATATTGTCCTCTTTCTTCCCACTTAAAACAAGAAGCCAAGTTTTTACCTTTTATAAAAAAACAACAGGTTTCTCAATGGCCATTTGTTGATTCCATAAGGAAGGAGAGTGAACTTTCCCTTTCAGCACTCAATTTTGCCGCTTGTAATCTCCTCTGGAAATGAAGTGTTGTTCAAAAAACCATAGTTCTCAGGATTAAACGCCTCTTAAAATCCTGGGTCAGCCAAAAAAACCTTCTCTTGACAACTTTCTCCTCTCTTCCTCCTGCTCAATCTTGCCCAGCTGCCGTCTTCTTTGAGGCGGCCATTACAGACCGCCGCTCGACCGTCTTGGGGAAAGGGGGTTTTGCCGGCTGGGAAGGGGGTCTGCAACACCCCCAAACCCCTCACCAGCTCCCCTTTATCTTCGGCTGCCTCTTCGTGGCAGCCCCAGCCTCCAGATCCACGGATCGGAGACACCAAAGCGGCTAGCATGGCAGGGATCGCGCAGGATCGCAAATCCCTGCCGCTAGCGAAGCCGACAAACCGGAA
The DNA here is from genome assembly GCF_049901735.1 of Notechis scutatus. Taxonomy (NCBI): domain Eukaryota; kingdom Metazoa; phylum Chordata; class Lepidosauria; order Squamata; family Elapidae; genus Notechis; species Notechis scutatus. The sequence continues at coordinate 26,427,670 of NC_142013.1, read as the reverse complement.
GTCCAGAACCAGTAGTAAAATTTTTTGAATCCCATTGGATTCACATTTTTTTACTACCAATTCTGTGGGTGTGGCTTGGTGGGCGTGGCAGGGGAAGGATTCTGCAAAATCTCCATTCCCACTCCACTCCTGAGGGAAGGTTACTGCAAAATCCCATTCCGTCCCCACCCCACTAACCTACTTTCCAGCTCTGTTCTTCTTTGCAGGGCAACAAAAGAAGACCCAGCTGATTAGCTGGGACTCAGGAGGCAGAGAATAGAGGGGGGGGGGGCAGTTAGATGTGGTATTTGCCAGTTCTCCAAACTACTCAAAATTTCTGTTACCAGTTCTCCAGAACTGATCAGAACCTGTTGAAAACCACATCTGATTGTAGCCCCCCAGGAGTCTGCGGACCACAGGATGAAGACCACTGGCTTGTTTGATCAGATAATTCAACTTCACATCACTGTTTCTAGTTTTGGTCTCTTGAAACAAACTATATTTATTTATTTATTTATTTATATATATAACCTCAGAATATATATATATATATATATATATATATATATATATATATATATATATATATATATATATATATATATATATATGTATATGTATATGTATATGTATATGTATATGTATATGTATATGTATATGTATATGTATATGTATATGTATATGTATATATATATATATATATATATTAAAAAATAAATTTACATGTACTCTTGATTGAATATTTTATTAAAATATATATTTTATAGTTTTTCAGATTTACAACTTTTTCAGGTATTTCCTTTACTTTTTCCAATAAAATGTGGGTCACTGAACTATATATGAACACCTCATCAGTTTTTATGGCCATGAAAATGGGAAAACAAACAACAAATTGATGAGATTCACCTCCACCATCATATTTGATTTTATGCTCTTCCCCCACGGCTGGATTCATCCACAAAGTTCCTATGTGCACATCTATTATATGCTTCCATTAACTTTCTCGGTATTGCCTTTAGGATAAAGCAAAACAGTAAGCATATTTATCATACCTAAGGAGATTAGGTGCCCACACTAAAGCCAGGTTTCTGGTGTGCATGTTGGTCATGCCGCTGAAGGATGCCAGAAGTGCCAGGTGCTTGCTTAAGTATTCCAAGGTCCTGAAATAAAGTAGTCAAGACAAACCAAGAACAAATATGACTATTACAATGTGCAGGATATGCATCCATCTGGAACTGGTACAACTAATGTAACACGCAGTAACACAATGCTAATGTGTAAACTAAAATATGTACCGATTGCCAATTATTGAGCATATTTTATGTACACTAAGCTGTATTGGGACTGAATGTGCAATCATTTGTAGCTAGGGTTATAGCTACAAAAGTTTAAACAATAATTTTATTGACATTTTTAAACAGAATAAGACTAGTACAAACTAAACTAGAGCAAAAAAGAAAAGAGAAGAATGCAAAAACTAAAGGTGCAAAAAGAAAAAAAAAGCAGAAAAATAGAAGAGAAAGAAAAATAATATACAGAAGTGGCATCTATGTTATGGGACTTTCTCTCCTGTCCTCCACTCCAAAATTAGATTAGCTCCATCCCTTTTGACATTCTGGAAGACCCTCAAGACTGGTTATGTTATGAGGCCTGGGGCTCCAGTTGATATGCTTAGATGGCTCCATTGTTGATGCACCTATTGTTATCCACTCTTTGGTTTTATATATATATATAACTTTGGGTGAGATAGGTGAGTGTTAGGAATATGAGTCACCTAACAATTATTTGGGTTGGAAATATATAAACCAGGATAGACATTTTAACACTGCATCTTTAAGAATGAAAAAATTGTAATTGGGTGTGGTTTCTCAAATGGCCATAAGATGGAGCCAGAAACCTGGGTTGTCTTAGTCTTAGTCTCAGAAGAAGTCTCAGTGAGTCTCTGTTTCCTTCTGTTGGAGAGTTCTGCCGTTCCTTCTAATTGACTGATAATCTTGGATTTGATGTAAGTCTGATACTGAACTGTTTTTGACACTGGACTTTGTTATTGGATTATCCCTGGACTAAAAACTGACTGATCATACCTGTGAATGACTTTGGACTGTGTTTTGAACTTTGCTTAAACCTTTATTGAAAGTAAAAAACCTACATTTACTGTACAGTGTATCTGTGTGCTGTGTGTGTATTATTCAAACACTACTCTCAAATATGTCTCCCTGTATGCACTCATTCTCCTAACGGAGAATTACCTCAACAGTGAGTATACAAATTTCATTAATAAATATATGAATACATCTTCTTAATAGCAGTTACAAGTATAGTTATAAATTGACTTTACATTGTGACTCCTTTCTTTTTATAATTTCTAATGTCTAATAATCAAAGCCATAAATCATGAGTTCAGGCTTTTTCTAAATGCAAAAAGTCCATAAGGGATTTCCAGTCACCAATAAATGTAGATATTTTCTTAGATATGTTGACCTTTGAGTGGCTTGTTAAGATCCATGTTCTATTGAAAAAGTGAAAGCAGTCAAAGCAAAAATATTTAAGAACAGACACTACACTTCATTATATTTTTATCAAAAAATTTAATTAATAAATTGCAGCTAATGAGATCACTGCCTTTAATTATATTTCCTATCTTATGTCACATTAAAAATTAAAAATTTAACATTGATTCCCAGTGGATTTGGGAGCTGCAGCAAAATTTGGGCCATGAGGACTTCAATTTCTTCATTCTGGTCTACTACTTTAACTACTAATGCATTGGTTAAATACTCAATCCCACCTTCCATTTAAATATTTGTTTTCTTATTACTCTTATTTATCTCTCCTGGGAGGCATTGGGACCCCACAAACTCACGTCCCATGTCTCTCCACTGAACATTTGAAATTGAATGAGGAGAAGACACAAAATAGATTTAATCTGAGCTATGTAAACCTCATCTGAATTATCTTGAAGCCATGTTGACTGAGGAGCCAGCTGGTTGTGCGATTATCTACAACAATGCTTATACAGACTCAAAACAAAAAGCGTTTTATGATTGAAAATATTTTACTTGACAATAAAAAGCTTCCTGGAATTTCAAAATGATGTGATAGAGATCTGAATATAGTAATAAACATCAATAATAGATGAGTAAGCATTAAACAAAAGCACTGGAAGAAGGTGCCTGGGAAAAAGATGATTTTGATAGGTGGGGAACAGAGATGGTTAGTCCTGATAATGTAACATCCTGCATGTTTCAATAAAAATATATTGAAAAAATATAGTTAAGTTGTTGAGCAATTATTTGATTAGTGGGCTATTAGTGGACTATTCAGTTTTTTTAACTAATTAAAAACCAAGCAATCTCAGATAAAGGATATTTTTCTGATGTTACCTGCCTGCAACCCACAATAACTACTAAGTTTTTTCTTTTACCTGTAATGTGATGGTGGAAGTTCCTGGATGACATTTTGAATCTGGGCCAACTGCTCTTTCTCAGGGAAGCACGAGACTGCTTCCTGCAAAGACATCAACAAAAAGAATTCAGTTAGTTCACAACCCCTTCTTGAAGGCAAAAACAATGTCATCCACAATATCATTACCAAATTGATGCACAAAATAAACAAACATGGAAATAATAATGTCTGCAGATACCAAGGAAAACAGCAAAATAATTGTAATACTTATTAGGAAATAATGACATTTGGGGAATTTAAAAAAATGGAGTGTGACGTTGATCATCAGCTTATAAGGAGATTAAGCAATTGCACAAAAAATAGATCTGCCAAGAACTATTTGTCATGAGTACTATCCAAAGTTTTCATTTCAGTGGTGATATATCAATTAGTATATTAGGAAAGGACATTGTTTTCCTCATGATCATATTATGAATGCCAAAGAGGTCACCACCTCAATCAGATTTCTCCAGAAACTGGCACTTCCCAGATTACATGGGACCATTGAACACAATGCTGGCTAGAAAGTATTTTTAAAAATACTGGATATAGTAGGGCAAAGAAAACATCTTTAGAGTAGGTTTATTTGTCCATTTGTCCATAACAACTTGAATTGGCTCTCTGAGGATTGAAGCACGAGTCCTTATTATTATTGTTCTGGATATGTCAAAGACTGGAAATGAATCTTCTACTTGTACAGCATATGACCTTCAAGAACTGAACAGAAATGTCATCTTTGGATTCCATTGAGGAATCTGTTTCCATCACTAATATAACCATTTCAAACTGGGTTTTTCCCCCACCTCTGGTCATGATCTCTGTTCATAGGAGATAATTACCAACTCTCCCTGCAGGTGCATTTTGCATTTAACAGAAGGTGTAAGTTTGACTTAGAATTGTACTTTGTGGCAGGCTTCCTGAGAGAAGAAAATTCATATTCACATACAATCAAAAGGCAGCCACTCCTGAAAGCGTGCAATTTTGCTACTTATTTGGACTGTCTGTGACTAGAAGTCAATCACATGCAACTCAGAGCTGCTTGAGAGTTACTTTCCCCCATTCTGTTGCAGACAAATATTTTGGGGTTACTCATTAATTTCGCTTACCAAATTAGAACTTCAATTACAAGACAGTAGTGCAAAATTTTACTACAGATCAGCTATTCACCAAAATATATATTGATAAGAATAGAGGAACATGATGGCTGCTTAAACTGAAACTCCTTCAAAATCCCTCAAATTAGGAATAGGCTGCCCAGGAGTAGACAGTTCTGTCTACAATTTTGTTTTCTGAGATAAAATCTTTAAAAATTCATTTCATTTTAAAATTCTAATATATCTATTTAAAAGACAAGGACAAACCAGGAAGAAGTGGGGGAAATCACCGTCAAAAAGAAATGCATTATTTTAGAAGCATTGCAGAAAAAAAACATTGGCATTCCTGTTATCTGTATTTTGAAAGAGCAATCCAATAGAGAGTGCTGGGACACGTGGGAACATAGGACTATGCTGCATTAAACATTAACTATCATAATTAAATGCCTGCATAGAGGTTGTATGGTTTGCACTGCAATATATTATATATACATACAATAATGAGCACCTTAGGAACGTAAGTATAAAATCTGACAAGAGCTAGTCTATTCTGCTTGCACCAAAGGACCATAAAATTAATTATTTAAGGTATCAAAGCTTTCATATTGTTCTCACAGGAACACAATAAGTAAAGTCCATACTGTTTGATCCCACTTTATAGGCAGAATAAAAGGAGATGAATAGCAATTCAGCTAAGGCCATTATAATACGGGGACTGATTGTGGCAGACATGAAAAGCAGGTAGATCAGGCTGAAGGAAACTTTTTAAATGAAGGGCTACTGCATTGATAGTAAGTGTTGAACCTTTGTTTCTAGCCTTTGCACTGTGCCTATGTATTTTTTACTTTTGTAAACAGTATTTTATGAGGCTGAAGAACTAATCTTGAGAAATGTTAAAACTTGATTGACAGAACAGTAAAGAAACAAATGTATGCCATGTACACCTCTGGTTAGTTAAACAATGATATTTGGTCCCTAAAAAGAGAGAAAGCTTACCTAGGGGACAGCATTATGGATGAAGAGAATGCAATTTAATGGGAAGAAATGTAAAGATCTACATAAATATAGGAAGCAGAAATTGGTTTGATACAAAAACGTATGAAAAGTATCTGGATCACCTTATTGACCACAAGTTAAAATTGAGCAAAATGTGTGATCCAGCTGCTTAAAAAGTAAATTCTATCTGGAGATGGATTAGCATATTCATATAATCCAGATCATGGCAATAATTGTTCTATTCTACCCACCTCTGATGTTATTTAGGAATGTTCTATTCTACCCACCTCTGATGTTATTTAGGATTTTGTGCCCAGGTTTGAGCATCACTATTTTAAAAAAAAAAAAAGGTAAATTGGAGCAAGTTCAGAAGAAGGCTACCAAGATGGCAAGAGGTCTGGAAACCAAGCCCTACAAAGAATAGAAAAAAGACTGAGATATGTTTAGTCTACAGATAAAAGAAATGTAATAGCTGTCTGAACATCTGAAGACCTAACCAGAGGATTCGGTCCTTTCCCACTTCTTGGATAATAGTCTAAAAAGATATCTATAAACTATAAAGGCTCTCATTGACCTTAAGTATTAAATAATGCAGATGATGAGCCCTATAGCTGGAATTTTTCTGGAGCACCTACTTCTTGGAAATTTCAGATTTTAATAGGGATAATGAAAACTTGAAAAATCCCACTCTTTTCCAGTCTCAGTCCACAGGTTTTCTAGAATTGCATCCCTTGTTTCAAAAACAATCATTCCTTTTTTTCCAGCAAACGGAGAAAGTGACCTAGTACATGATTGATATCCATGATATTTACTTGAGGGAAAATGTATTGGGAATATACAGTCTGCAGAAAACCAATATTCTGTTTAAATTACACAGACAGCATAAGACAACTTTTATAACAGATGTTGTCAACTGACTTTTTAAACATCAGTACTCGTTATCATCATTGTCACATCATAGATATTATTTATCATATATCATTTGCTATCATTTGTCAATTAAGTTCACCTTTACTTTTCCAGAAATATGAATAAGCTCTACTTTTTATTTTGAATGTTTGCATTAATACTACCATTTATGTGTAAAATGATGCTGCACTGTAAGTCAGGATTTATGCACCTTACCAGTTGCAGACCAGACCAGTAGTCAAAACAGCATTGAGCAGAATACCCATGAACAAAAATATTCGAAAGGGAATTTTGACTCAGTTTGCTTGCTGGAGTACTATGTACTGGGAAAGAACATAATGCTTTTTCAAAAGCCATTACATGCAAAATAGATTTACTGAAATTTTTAAATATTCTAATATGAACTGACCTCATTCATATTTCCCAAACTAGAATGAAAACCAGAAAATAATTACCTTTCTACAAACTGTGTGATATATTTCTACAAGTAAATACTATGCACAAAATTTCAGATATTAGAAAATTGTATGCTATGAAAATGTACACAAACACACACATACACGTACACACAAACATATACACAAAGCCATGTAAAAATAATGTGCACATTTAATTAGTATATTATTAACTTTTGTTTGGAAAAAAAAGAAATTGTATAGAACATAAACAATTCAAATTAGTTCAAACCTATGATCAAGTCCCTCATTTTGACAGATAATCACTTTTTTTGATGTTTCTGTCATTCGTAAGATATACTTATGCAGCAGTAGGCCAAATCTATGCTGTTATGATTCAAACCCCATTTCTTTTGTATGTACACCAACATCACATACATGTAAAAAAGATGGGAGTTGGGCCATATTCACCATTTTGCAGATGTTGCCTTCCTACAAGTGGATGCCCATGATCTTCCAAGCCAATAGATACCCTTCTTCCAAGTGGTGACAAGTGAAGCAGCTGATGGAACTACCTGTTTTCCTTGATAACATTTCCTCTGCTTTTGCATGGGTCACAAAAAAATAAATGCTTTATCATTCAGTTTGGTATTCTCTGAAAGAAACCACTCTATCTCAAACATCAATCAGAATAGAGCTGGAGGGGACATTGGAGGTCTTCTAGTCCAGCCCTCCACTCAAGCCAAACACCCTATACCATTTCAGACAAGTGAATGTCCAATCCCTTCTTAAAAATCTCCAGCGGTGAAGCACCCACACTGGTTAATTGTTCTCACATTAGGAAATTTCTCCTTAATTCTAGGGTGCTTCTCTCCGTGATTAGTTTCCATCCATTGTTTCTGGCCCTCTTGTGCTTTGGAAAATAAGTTGACCCCGCCTCTTCTTTGTGGCAACCTCTTAAATACTGGAATACTGTTAACATGTCCCCCTTAGTCCTTCTTTTCTATATTTTCTAGACTATCCAAATCCAAATCCTGCAACTATCCTTCATATGTTTTAGACTCCAGGCCTTTAATTATCTTAGTTTCTTCTTCTTTGCACTTTTTCCAAAGTCTCAATATCTTTTTCTGTAATGTGGTGACCAAAACTGGATGCAATATACCAGGTGTGGGCTTACTAAACATTAAAAAGTACAATTCAAATCAGTGCTTGTATTTAGCCTTAGAGTAACAAGCTAGGGACTGTATGCTGCCCCCTTTGGGGAAAAAAAGAAGACAGGGAAAGGATAAAGAATTAGGTAAAACAAAGATTAAAACTATTGTATATGTGTTTAATTTATATGTAATATTTTTATTTCCATTTATTTAAAAAAATTCCCTCCGTTATAATAAAAATTGCCATATGGAAAACAATGGGAAATCATGGGCTATGTTATTCTTATTTTGTGTGTTTTGGGCTAAATAATTACAAATGCATTTAACCTAGATTAAGTTAAAGCCTGGGAAGAAGCACAGGATGAAACTCAGACTTTTTGAGAAAACTCAGGAATTTTGTTTTTCTTGTTACTACATGCACAAAAACAGAATGCATTGTAAAACTGCAATAACTCCTTCATCCACAATGAAAATTTTTAAAAAATGGAACAGAGACATCTCACCGTAAATTTCTTGTAAAGTTCATATGTGAGAAGAGGATTTGGGAGTTCCCTGAAGTATAACTTGCAAAGTGATCCAACACAGTGAATATCTTGTAGGTATACTTCCCTAGTCAGGTCTGGGCATTGATCTGATCCAAACTCTTGTCTGCAACAACAGAGTAGGAGAAATAATGTGGTTAGTGAGTAGAATGAGATAGAAACAAAATTCATATTTTCATTTTTTTTTAAAGTATTCTGATTTGGTAACAAATATCTGATAGTATAATACTGTTAGTATAATAGTATAATACTGATAGTATAATACTGTTACAGCCGTGGAAAACCTGTTTGGCACCTAGAATCACCATGGAAACCTATCATAACCTTAAGAAGTACATGGATTCTACATATTCTAGTTTCAGATACTGTAATTAGTATGGTATAAATGCCACTTACATGAAGACAATCCATTATAAGCCACCGATGAACTATTGGCCATAATTTCAAAATATGTCTAAGGGCAGATTCATAGACATAAACATACATACACATAAATATGTAGAGGAAAATAAGCCTTTCAACTTACGTATTCTATCACCACCATCATGTAAAAATGTGTTTGAAAAATAATGAATGAAACTTCTTTATGTGGATAAAAGATCAAGAATCCATTGCTTAACACCAATAAATCAAATGAAAAATGAAAAATAATTATATGAGCTTTGAAAAACTAGAATTGGGAGAATTAAATAGCTTTCAAAACCTCTGAATATGATCAAGATTTCATTTGCAAACAGTGCCAATTCTAATGATTGAATAGAATCAACATTTTCCCCCGCAGGTTTCAGTTTTTTTCGTATAGAGCAGATGTGGTATTCAGCAGGTTCTGACCAGTTCTGGAGAAATGGTACGGAAATTTTGAGTAGTTCAGAGAACCGGCAAATACCACTTCTATTCTCTGCCTCCCGAGTCCCAGCTGATTGGCTGGGTCTTCTTTTGTTGCCCTGCACAGGAGAACAGAGCTGGAAAGCAGGTTAGCAAGGGAATGGGGATTTTGCAGTATCCTTCCCCTGCCATGCCCACCAAGCCACGCCCACAGAACTGGTAGTAAATTTTTTTGAATCCCATCACTGGTATAGAGGACAGTTATGAATCAGTATTACTCCCAACACCCAAAAACTTCAGTATCTTGGCTGTTCCCGGAAAACACTTTTAATAATGGGGTATGACTTCAAACAACATATCAAGGATCTGGAAGCCCAACAAGATCAGTCTGCTCTTCCTAAGACTATTTCCTTGACCAGTCAAACTCCTCTTTGCAAAGCAGCAAAATATTTACACCTTATAACTGTCCCCAATCTCCAAAGGGTATTAACTTTAACACACTGATATGTACTTCCCACAGCAGTCTTTGTGGGTCGATATTAAAATACATATATATCCCATATGAGCTCAGATTGTGCCCCTGTGGACAAGGGGCTATTAAAACTCTGCTCACATTTTATTCTTCTGTATCTTCTATAAGGACTCACGAACCCATCTCATAACACCTGACCTGATAAAATATCTGGGAAACACCAGCCTGTTTTTATGTTCAATTTCTGTTATTGGATCAATCCAATGTCTCTTTGAAGGTAGCTAAATTTTGTTACACTATCTGCAAAATTAGGTAGACTTTGCCCACTGACAATCTACTAACAGTTGTTAAATATTATCTTCTTTTTTAAAATTTAATTTAATTTTATCATTTAAAAAATATTTATTTGTAATGCTTGTCTATGACTGTAATAAAATTACTAGAACTATTGGGGGGAATATCAACATGGCATACACCTTGGAGAATCACTTCTCATTTATAATATCTGACAGGAATTGAACATTCCAGGTTCCATTAAATTAAGCAATGTCATTTTAGAAGATTCCAGAAACCTGTATTTTCTGTGCTGTGCCAGTCCTCTGGAACACCATTGCTCCATATGGCCTCAGCTTCACTAACTAGTAAGAGGATGTCAAAGATCTGCCTCTTTCAACAAATTTTGGGTTAAGTGTGAACCCATTGTTTTTTATACAGATATCATTCTTCCCCTGATACTGTTTTTCTTATTAGCCTTTTGTATCTTACTTTTCTGTTGTTTTACTCCTCATAAGCTTCCCAGATTCATTAGTAAAGTAAACAGTCTTAGAAAGTAAATAAATAAATAAAATAAACTACATTCAAATGTCTACATAGTTTAAATCACATGGGTCTTGTTGAAAACTCCCATATAACGACACTCAAGATGTTTCTGAATTTATTTTGTAGCTACATTTCATATTTTAGTGCTATATTATTAAATAAAAATCAAGGTCCAATCCACATATTTATATTTATAGCCATCTCATGAAAAACAAAATGCATAAGAGGCTTAACGTGGATTCAATTTTGTTACCTCAATTTCTGAATGTTGGATGTCACACCAGAAAGCCGATAGATTCCATCCACAATTCCATGAGTCTCAATGAACTCTGCGCAGCTCTTCAGTACTATAGGAACTATGAGAAGGAGAGAAGAAATTAAACATCATTATTAATATTTGTTACTAAAAATTACTGATGATGAATAAAGAGTATACAGTTATGATACATCTATGAATCAAAATAATTGTTGAATAAAAAGCAAAATAAACTAAACATATGTATGGCAAATATGGTTCTACTTTGTAAAATGGAACAATATCTTAAATGTTTTTTTTTCTTGCCAGCTTATCTCTAGACAGAAGTCTGGGGGAAAATATGGAATTTTCTTTATGATTTTATATATATATATATATATATATATATCAGTAATACATGAGAAGTAAAAAAAATAATCTAGGTTTGGCAATATGCCAAAATTTAAAAAATAAACTAATACCTGAAAGAGCGAGAAAAATCTCATTCCCTACAAAAGCCAAATGCTTACACAAAGATAAAAATAAGGGATCAAAAGAAGCACCGTAGCTCGGATTCAGAGAATGAGACTAATTTTAGAAAACCTTTTTTATGTGGAAAAATGTGCATTCTGTCTCATTACCTTCTTTTAGCCTTTTTCTGAAATATAATACTTTCTACAGGACAGTGTTTCTCAAATTTGCCAAGAAGTGTGGACTTCCACTCTGAGAATTCTCTAGCCAATCATGTCCATTATGGAGATTAAAGGCTTTTCTTTTAAACTCATGTTTTTCACTTTGTTTTTAATTTTAACTGCTGCCTGCCTACTTATCATACATAAGCAAAATTACAAGGATGCCACTTTATTATTATTCAGCAGCTTGTAGCTATAGCTACAGCAAAAATTAGGATAGTTAAAGTAACTTCAATGGAGTCATTTCTCATTATTATGTTAATCAACTTATACATTTCATTTCTATACAATACACCAGTTTCATAAACAAAGCAAGTTATATCATAGTAAAATGAACACATATTGGTAAAGGATGCTAAAAACAAACAATATTTGTATCATAATTTCTCACAATATTTTCTTATTTTTCTTTTTAAAAAATCCACCCAATTTACAAGAAATAATTGCTCTGAATTTCTAAAAGGTGTTATTTCTAGTTATCTCACTGAGGAAAGCAGATTTTTTTTACAAGAACAAGATAGTCTGTAGTCATGTTTTACAGTAATGCTCTCAAGCACTTACTCCATTCTTTTCCATTTTATTTCTATTTTATGGTTTCAGCATAATGTGGTAAATATATATTTCTAATCATTTAACTAAGTAAACAAATTGTCCTGTAAGAAAAACTCAGGTCTAGCTCAAGTACACGATATACTTCAGTGGATAAATATGATTGCTTAAATAATTATCTCATTATATTAAAATTTTACCAATTAATACAATTGTGCGGGTTTCTGTAAATTACAGTTTTCCAGAAAATGTATCATAGTTATAGATGAATTGATGCTTTGCATTCATAGATGCATTTTCTCTTTAACAAAGATATTTATATTCATTTACAGATTGCTCTGCCATCTTATTCCTATTATTAAAAAACAGCAAAAATAAAATATTGAAACTTTTAGCAACATTACTAGATTCTGGCCTTGCATGCAAATAAAGGTAATCTATGATTTGTCTTATCAATATAATATTTGCAAAATGTTCATTCTGGTTCAGTACAAAAAAATCCTAAGTTTAACCTCCATTTCGGAACAAAACAGAAATAGCTGCATTTATATGATATGTTTTTTTTTTAATTAAAGTTTTATTTGGGTTTTCACACACACAAAATACAAGTAAAACATCTTTTTTGAAAATGGCTTGGTCCTTGTTGCACTTCTTTATACAGACACAAAACTCAATTTCATGCTCATTTTTGTGTTCTATTCCATATCTTATTATATTCTGCATTTTCTATATAGTTTTTCCCCTCTTTTAATTTTCTCAATTTTATTTTGATTATCTCATCTCAATTCAAATCATTATATTTATACTTTTGTCTGTTCTGTTTCAATTTCATATTATCTTTTCTCATTAAACAAATTTTCTCCTGTAGTTACTAATTGGAGTATGACACCTTTATATCTTTTAATTTTATCCATTCAACTCTTATTTAAACTTTGATATATACCTTAAGGTTATGACATTCAATATAATACATAATACATAACTTCCAATCGGATTCTGCTTGGTACATTCTTATAATACACACTATATTCTTTAAAAAAAAAGGACTGTAAATATATATAATTAAAACCCTAATTCCATTCCAATTCAGTTCTATCATTAATATTCATTAAAGTCTCAAACATCTTTAACATTTCTTTTCAATTAAATATCATACTTCCTTAAAGACACGTATAATCTCCATACTTAATTTTTCCCTTATTTCTCTTCACATATGTTTTATAAATCATTAAATATTCATTTTGTTACATTTATTTATTGACAAGCATTCCATTAAGTTACGATAACTATTTTGTCAAACATTTTAATCATACATTGTTTCGTATTTTCTGAAATTATTTCTATTTCTAATATAACAATACTATCTTATGTACCTTTGCAGAATCCCTTTTTCAATTAAATTTTCACCCATTATGTCTAAATAGGCCCTGTTTCTCTATATTTTGTTTCTGTCCTTTATAACTTCTTTTCTTTTCTTTCTTCCCTCTCTTCTTCTCCCTCCCCTTTTTACCTCCTTGTCTCTCTACTTCTAATTCTCTCTTCTGCATTTCCCTCTTCTGTTGCTTTCTGATTTTATACTTATTTTTCACTCTATTCTTTTTTTGGGTTGTTTTTCCCAATCTTAAACTTTCCATTGTCTTTCTCCCCTTTTCTTTTTTCCCCCCAAATAGAGTTACTTGTTCATTAAAGATGGCTTCTTCTTTGTCCCAATCTTCTTGTTCTGCAGGCATTTCTTGTTGTTTCTCATAGTTCCAAATCTCCGTTTCCAAGAACTGAAATACGAAGCCAAAAGAACCTCTCCCTTCTTGTGCATCTTCTTTGTACTTTTAAAGTTCCATTTTCAGTTCTTCTAAAAGTGGAGCCATTCTAAACACTTTTAAACAACCACCCAATTGATTTTAGTCATTCAAATGCAGTAACCAAGAATCCAGAGATCACCAAATAATCCAAATAGTCCCAAGCTGTTTCTTCTTATTTCTTTTTCCACTTTCTCTTCCTGGGATTTTACTATTTTGTTGCGATGTTTCAGTTAAGATGTATCTTTTGGAAGTCTTGTTGAGATTTTGCTGTAAGTTCTTTTTAATTCCAGGCAGTCTCCTTCCTTCCAGATCCTGCCCTTTTATTCTTTTTCTCTCCTTTCCTGTTTTCAAAAGCTTTTAATTATCCAGAAATCTTTATTATCCCTTTGACTTTTTATTTTCAGCATTAAATGCCTATTAATGTCAAAGTGGATTTTTTCCCCAATTCCTTGCTTAAGTCTCTTAGCTGTCAGTATAGGAAGAGGAGAGAAAAAAAACCAAATCTTTTCCCTTTTCTCTCTCCTTCGCTGCTTAGAAATCTTATTTGGGAACCGTGTTATTATTATTTTTTTAATGGTTTGAATTCCAGGGTACCTTATTTGTTGCTTTTGCTGTTTGACTAGGTCAACCAAACTTTCTCTTCTTATCTTCCTCCTGCACATTCTTTTCCGGTTGAGTTCTTCTTTGTGGTGGCCATTTCTGACCACCACTGCCTTTGGGAAAGGGAGTAATGGCCAGCTGAGGAGGAGAGGTGCGGCTCTCCTCAACCCTGCAGGCAGTCTCTCCCTTCTTCACCACCTCTACGGGGTGGCTTAGCCCCGAAACCAGCCAGCTCAGGGTGCTCCAGCAGCAAGCACGGATCGAAACCGCGCAGAGTCGCAGTTTCGGTCTGTCCCCGAAGAAACTCAAAGCAGAAGTCCTGCATTTATATAATATGTTATTCCCTTATGACAGGGTTTTTAACCACAATGGCTATATTCATACGATATGGTACAAACAAGAAAACCACATTTTGACTAAGTGTCATGTGGATAACCTGCTATTAAGCTATGATCTATAAACACTGTAATTCTCATAGCGTGCTAAACTAAAAGTGAACAAGCTGCCCTCTGATTTAATGATACATGTGAACCCATTCTGCATCTTGCGGGACAGATCTATTATCATGGAGGATTTCTGTGTAAAACTACACAGATAGCCTCTCACAAACAAGGTCCATGTTGTGATGCAGCCCTGCAAACACAGCTTAAAACATGATACTGTGTGAAAAGTTTTTGTATCCATACAGCTTATACCAGGTGGTTTATAACTTGTGGCTAAAAAGGATATTTTTTCACATATTTAATATGCTAAATGAACTATATCTCAAATGTAAATCCTCTGGACATTCAGACACCTTGATTAGTTGGTAAACTGTAACTCATAGGCATCTATCTATAAATGGAAATAACAAAACCTGGAACTTGGGAATTTCTGGCACATATCAGGATGCAAGTACATAAGCGTGGGATTTGTGTCATGGCTTCATCATACAGATTTCATTACTTTGACATACTGTAATCTCAGTTTGCTGTGGACATATCTAGATTCTTAAGATACGATATGATCTTCCAATTTCTGGTCTGAATAAATAATGGTGAATAGTTTAATTTTGGAGAATATAAGATAGTTGCAAATAAGAGGTTAGAAATCTCATTAAACATGTTCCATACAGGATATGTCTGCTCTCCATGAAACTGTAATCAGTATAATGTAGCTCCCAAGAAAGCAAAATATTTCAAATTTTGAAATTTGCAAACCATCATTTTTAGGATTTTTTTTAATGGTGAACTGCTTAACAATGGGTATAAGAATTACATCTAATTGTGAAAACAATCTTCTTGTATGCTGAATATGCAAATACAAGAAGAGAGAAAGACATGTAAAAATTGCCTGGATTTTCCAGGAGAAAATTAAATCTGCAAAAAAATCTTATTCTGTTTTCTTTTGTCCTATTTTCTTCCAAAGTGACCAAAAATACCTTTGTTTTCCTGGTTCAAAATGATATTGCTTCCTTGTCTTACTTCAGTCATTTGATTGGTAATGAAATCTGGCATCAACCCTATATTTCCACCAGCTCGATAAGTTAACTCCTCCCCTTTTTTGCAGACTATTTCCTGCTGTTCTCCCATCCTGAACTCTTCTACACCAGAACAGCCTGCTTCTTATGACTAAAGTCTGGGTATTGTGATGTCAAGAAACATCCACCAAACATTCGTTTGCCTTGTGACCAAAAATTATAAGATTTGACCTCAAATTTCAAGGATTAAAGGGCTATGCATCAATTTTCTGCAAAGCCAAACTTCTCAATGAATTGACTACATGAAAGCAGAGGATAAAAATGTTCTTTTTCAGGAATGTCAAAATCCAGAAGTAGTAGCTCTCTGACTCAGTACTAGCAGGAGCTGGGGTTAAGATGGTAATCATAGCACACTAAGTACTGAGATAATTTTCTCCTAAATTATTGTCCGCAACAGTTCTTAGTAGAAAAGAATCACATTAATCTGAAAGGGGGGAGGTGGGGTGGAGAGGGAGAGGGAATCTGTAAGATCTGTAAGGGAGATAGCGGGAGAGAGATTATATATATTGAATTTTTGCAATAACTTTCTTTGTTTCCAACAACATGTACAAAGTACTGAAACTTCTGAAAGTGAACCACTTTTCTGTTCTTCATGAGACATTAGACAGGACTAAACAAACAAACAAAAAAGGAAAGCTGCTTTGTGTGAGGAAAAGAAGGAACATGGCTGAATTTCCCAATCTACTTATGTCTATAACTGAAACCATACTGGAGGCTTAGAAGTTTGAAGAGGAAATTCGTGTCACAAAATTTCTGGTAGTTTTGCCAGGAAGGGAAAAGGTTCTTCATTTTACAACTACAATGGAAACCAGATGAGGAATAAAGAGAGAATGTAGCCCCCCAATATTACTTCAGTGAAAAATACTCACAGTGAACATATTAAGACAATAAAGCTTTTTTTTAAACTGCTGTTTTAAAAATCCCTTGGGAATAATTTTGACGTCAAGATGTACTACACTGAAAGAGAATAATTATATTAAACTTAAACAGCAGATAGCATCTGACTTGAAAAAATGGAAAAATCTACAATTATCTTTGATAGGTAGAATCTCAACAATTAAAATGAATATTTTACCCAGAATTTTATATTTGTTTCAAACAATACCAATTAGGCTTGGTAAAGACTATTTTGATGAATTAAATAAAATGGTGTTGAAGTATATATGGCAAGGTAAGAAAGCGAGAATAAAACTAAAACTTTTCAGGATGCTAGAATTAGAGGAGGATTTGGCCTTCCTAATTGGGAGTTGTATTATCAAGCTGCAAATTTAATGTGGGTTAAAGAATGGATAACGTTAAGAAAGTCTAGATTACTGGCATTGGAAGGACATGATTTATTATTGGGTTGGCATGCTTTTTTATGGTATAAGGGAACTAAATGCGCAGGAGTTATTTCAGAAGGCACTATATCACGGGAATCGTTATGGTTGAATTGGGAGAAAATTAAGAAACAATGTTATTTGAAAATTCCAGTTTGGTTATCAACTATTGAAGCCTTTTCCTATCCCATAATTTGTAAGAAGGAACAAACAGTTAGATATGGGAAATATTGGATGAAAAGGGTGAACTTAAAACGATGCAAAAGCTAGAAGAACAAGATATAAAGATGAATTGGTTTTCATATGCGCAAATACACTCAAGGTATCTTAAAGATTCTAAAACAGAAGGATTTTATGATAAATTGACTGATTTAGATGGGATTTTGACAGGTGCTGATGAAAAAGTGATTAAAAAACTATATAGTTATTTGTTGGAAATTAAATTAGAGGAAGAACAAGTTAAAGAAACAATGATTGTTTGGGGAAGAACTTTGGATATGGGATTGATTTAGAAAAATGGCAAAAATTGTGGTCTCAAAATTATAAAATGACAATGTCAGTAGCATATAAAGAAAATTTGTATAAGATGTTTTACAGGTGGCATTTTCCCCGACAAGAATAGCAAGAATGTTCAAGAATAAATCCGAAAAGTGTTGGAAATGTCATCAGATCCCTGGCTCATATTACCATATGTGGTGGACTTGTGAGGAGGCCAGGAAATACTGGACTAGAATTCGCATATGGTTGGAAGAAATGACAAAAAACATATAGATTTGAAACCAGAGATTTTTCTATTGGGAATCTTACCTGATACATTTAATAAAAACTTAAAGTATTTGATTGTAAATGTGTTAACAGCGGCTAGGATTGTATTTGCTAGAAATTGGAAGAGTGAGAAAATACCATTAGAGGAAGAAATTATTAAGAAAATATTGGAATGTGCTGAAATGAGTAGATTGACATTTGAAATTAGAGAACAAGAAGATAAACAATTCTATGAAGTTTGGGATCTTTTTTATCAATGGTTAGATAAAACAATATAATAATAGAATATATATATATTTTGGTTTTGATAATATTTTTAGAATATTATATTAAGATAGATTGGGTATGATTTTACGATTTGTTATAAATTAACTAAATTATAGTTATCTCGCTTAAGCATGAATTAGTTAAATTATAGTCAAATGATTGTTTAATAAGGATATTAGGATATATAATTGTTGATTGATAATATGAGTTATTATGTAACATAATTATTATGATGACTATGAAATAGATGCACAAAAAGGAGTGATAAACCAACCGATACACTGTCTGTAAATTTATGAAGAATGATGATGTTCTTATGTTATGTTTTATGTTTTATGTGTTTTTATTTGTTGTTAAAATCAATAAAACTTTTATAAAAAAAAAAATCCCTTAAATAGTAGGATGTTAAGGAAATGTTAGTCAATTGTTTGTATCTATTTTCTGAAAAGTTTTCCTGGTTACTTTTTGCTCTAGTCAATGTTTTGGAGATTTCATATGACCTGCCTTCAAATTTCCCAAGCATTGGGGTTTTCACACTATCTGCTCACTTAAGCATTATCTGGTGCTTATATATTATAACTGGTGCTTCAAGTAGGCAGTCTAGATTTACTTTACCTAGTACTGAATAATTTGTCCTATGATTCAAGATAGTCTTAGATGTTACAAGCAGGAAAACTGTGACCTTCAAACCATGCACCCTTATTGTCAGTGCCACTCACCAAATGTCACTTCATGCCAGGATAAATAGCATGTGGATGGCATTCAAAATAGAGGCTTCCCATAAACAGGAGTATAAACAAAATGAGAAACATTAAAACAGGTGCATCTTTTGAAAGGTTCAGAAGAAGATGCTACAGAAACTTATTTAGCCACTTCACTTTGCTTTTTTTGCAGGGAACAATTGGACATGAAAGTCAAAGAGACCTTCCCCTTGAAAGACAAAATGGCTGCAGGCCCAGATTCAGAGAGGCTAAACTTTCCACAATAGGTAATCACAGAACCACAGTTGCCTTAAAAACATCATGAACTTCACAATAGTATCACTTATACTTACACTTCACAGCAGTATCACTTGTAAGTTAAATATAAGTTCTTTTTTTTTTTGAAAATTTTATTGATTTTTAAAAACAAACATAAACAAACAAAACATAAAACATAAAAACATAAAACATCTTTTTTGAAAGCAGCATAATCCTGGGTTACATCTCTTCGTACAGACACAAATTCAAATTCATGCTCATTATTATATTCCATTCCATATCTTATTACTATTCTACATTTTCTATATAGCTTCTCCTCTCGTTTAACTTTCTTAATTTTATTTTATTTATTTCATCTCAATTCAAATCATTGTACTTATATTCTTTGTCTGTCCTGTTTCAACTGTCTACTATCTTTTCTCATTGAAAAAAATTTCTCCTGTAATCACTGATTGGAGTATGACGCCTTTATATCTTTCCCGTAAAATTATAACACTTAATATAATACATAACTTCCGTTCAGATTCTGTTTGGTACATTCTAAAACTACACACTGTATTTTGAAAAAATTATAAATGTATAATATAATTAAAACAACAATCCATACCAATTTAATTCTATCATTAACATTAATATCCATTTAAATCTTAACATTTTACACATTACTTTTCAGATAAGTATCATACTTCTATGTGAACACTTATAAACTTTCCATAGTTAATTCCCCCCCACTTCACTTATATTTTATAAAACTTTGAGTAATTAAAATGTTCCCGTTCCTTCCTAATTCAATTCTCTCATTTATTTTATTTCATTTATTTTGTTCACAAAAGAGACTTCTGGTTTGCAGGGCTTCGGCGGCAGGCAGGAATCAGCGATCGTGCGCAGTTTCTGCCTGGGCTCGCTGCTGGAGCGCCCCGAGCCAGCTGGCTTTGGGGTTAAGCCACCCTGTAGAGGTGGCGAAGAGAGGGGAGATCGCCAGCAGGGTCGAGGAGAGCTTCATCTCTCCTCCTCAGATGGTCAAACTCCCTTTCCCGAAGGCGGTGGAGCGGTGGTCAGAAATGGCCACCTCAAAGAAGCACTCGACCGGAAAAGAAAGTGCAGGAGGAAGATAAGAAGTGAAAGTTTTGGCTGACCAGGATAAAAAGCAACAACTAAGGTACCCTGGAACTTAAATTTTATAAAAGATACATCACTCCCAAAGAAGAGTCGGGAGCAGCGAAAGAAAGTGAAAAGGGAAAGTTTTTTTTCCTTCACTCTCCTTTTTTTCCTTCACTCTCCTCCATTGACAATGAAGAGAGCTGAATAAGAAATCCAAAAAATCTGCTTTGGCACTAATAGGTAATTAAGCTGAAAATATAATTAAATGCCAAAGGGACAACAAAGATTTCTGGACACTAAAAAATCCTTTTTTTTTTCTATAAGAAGGAAGGGAGAGGAAAAGAATAAGGGCAGGATTTGGAAGGAGGGACTGCCTGGACTTTAAAAGAATCTAAAGTAAAATCTTAATAAGACTTCTAAAAGATACATTTTAACTGGAACTTTGTAACTAAATAGTAACCCCAGGAAGAGAAAGTGAAGAAAGAAGGAAGTGTAAAAAGAAACAGCTTGTGTGTATTTGGATTGCTTGGTGTCTTTGGATTCTTGGATATTATATTTGAATGACTAAAAACAATTGGGTGGCTGTTTAAATTTTTTTTTACAATGGCATCACTTCTGGATGAACTGAAAATGGAATTTAAAAAATATAAAGAAGAGACACAAGAAGGGAAGGGCTTCTTTGGCTCCGTTTTTCAATTTTTAGAAATGGCGATCTGCACCTACGAGAAACAACAAAGATTGGGACAAAGAAGAAGCCATCTTTAATGAACAAGTAACTCTATTTGGGGAAGAAAGGGGAAAGGGGGGAAAGAGAATGGAGAATTTAAGACTTAAAAAAACAGCCTAAAAAGGGAAAAATAATTTGAAAAGCGGATACAAAGTTGGAAAGCAACAGAAAGGGGGAATACAGAAGAGGGAAATGGAGGTGGAGAGACAGGGGGGTAAAAAGGGGAGAGAGAAGAAGAAAGGGAAGAAGGAAAGGAAGAGAAGCTACAAAGGTTTGGAGCAAGATGTAAAGAAACAGGACTTATTCAGAGATAATGGGTGAAAATTTAACTGAAAAAGGGATTCTGTGAAGGTACATAAGATTGTATTGTTATATTTGTAATAGAAATAATGTTAGAAAATTGGAAATAATGTATGATTAAAAAGTGGGATAAAATAGTCAGTGTAATTTAGTGAAACTTTTGTGAACAAAAGTTAAATATAAGTTCTATAACTGCAAAACAGTGGCAAATAACTGATCCTGGAGTAGCATAGCAAAAACACTGTATGTCTTAGTGTCCCTTGTTAGGCAAGATTTGTTTTTCCTTTTGGATGACAAAATTATCTTTGTTGTAATTACCAGCTGCTTAATACAAGAAATTCATCTTTTTTCTTATAAGTATTAACAAGCGACACCTATGCTTTCTTTGCTCTAAAACTGGTCACAAATGTTTTAATAAAAGTCCACTGTAAACATTATGATGCTTGAACTTTATTATTAATTATTTTATAATGATTCCTGTCATTGAAGGTATATTTTGCACAGGAGCTATACATTAGGTCAGGGGTCCCCAACCCCGAGACTGTAATCTGCTACTGGGCTGCAGCCCATTGGGAACTGGGCCACTGAAGTGGCCAGTGATTGTGCAAAGCTTCATTTGCACATTCACAGGATTTAGCTTATGCACATGAAACCACTCCCTGCCTGCCACTGAAACCACCGAAGCATCCGCCACTGCTGTTTTTCTGTGGAACCAAAAAGTTTGGGGACCTTTGTACTCGGTCACCTCCTCTAACTCCATAGGTGGGCACCTATGCCAACTGTCAACCATAACTCCAAGAACTCTTTCTTAGTGAACTGCCAATATCACAAACCCTATCTGTATATCTTTTTTTAATTGACAAATGGGTTATATTTTGTCCATCATTTACTTTTTAGCTTAAGCGCAAGTGCCATTTTAAGAAACCTTACAGATGTTCCTTTTTTCTAACAACATTAATTATGGAACCTTATCATTAATAATCCTTAATAGAAGTCACTATTAAAATGGACTTCCCCTTTCCCCCTTCAATGGACCCATGATCAGAAGATAAAACTTGTCAAAACAGAACAGTGTGAACAGATGTCCACCCTTCAATGTGTATTTAAACAAAGGTTTTCAATTCCCATAGCTATCAATTCAACACTTTTCATCATTTAATTTATAGAGAAGAAAAACAGTATCCTACTGCACTCATGTGCCAAAGTTTACATTTGGGTCCTGGAAGTCTGAGACACCCTTTTTTGAACAGCAAACCAACATCAAACAGGTTTAAAAATGAATAGCCCCTTTTAAGTTTCCATTCTACTTTGACTGCCACAGGTTTGTCATTGAACTTTGAACCCACCATTTGCACTGTTGCACAAAATGAGAAAATAGGATGATTACATTTCTAGCCCCCATTACAAGATTTTAATGGGGACTAGAAATGTAGTCATCCTATTTTCTCATTTTGTCTCAATATCAGATAGTTCAGCAACTTGTCCCAATGATTAGTATAATGACTTGCAAAGCTGACTAAAAGCTTATTTCAGTTATATGAAGCAACAAAAGTCAAGTATATAGACATGCTAGATCTCAAAATGGAACTAATGTTCCAGGAATTTAATCTCTGAAAATATCTCAGGAAAAGGTATAAATGGAAATAACAAATGAATGAAGGCTGGAGGAAAGGCAATGCTTTGAGCATAAGTTAACTCACAAAGAGAGAAATTGAACTGATCTACAGTATTTTGTGAACATAAGTTAACTCACTAAGAGAGAAATTGAACTGATCTACAGTATTTTGTGAAATTAGTAAACTGAAGTTGTCCTAAAGGTGCATTTTCAAGATGCAACTGGGCTTTTTTGTTTTTCTTTAAAGACATTTTGCTTCTCATTCAAGCCTCTTGAAAAAGCCCCTGTGGGACAATTGTGACCTGGATGACTGAGAATCTCTCTAGACAGTAACTGAAGTTGGGAGGCATTCTATAAGTTAATAGGAAAGGCACCAAATTCCACCACTATAATTAGAATGAAAAGGAACAGAAGTGGCAGAACAAATAACAGAAAGAAAAAATAACAATAGCTCCATTTTATGAAAAAAAACAACCCACCAAATCTGGGCAGAATTTCAATCTGTCCAATGACTGTGAAAAATAAAACAATGGGTAATTTAATCCTCCTTTTTTGTCATCATTTAACCATTTAAATCACAATAACTGGGAGATGAATGTTGAAATAAATCCAACAAATGCACTGCATATAATAAAATATCAAGAGGTAATGAATATTCTTTTGGAGGCTCAGCCACAGTGTCAATCATCAGTGACAAAATGGTTAAGAACCCATCATTGCTTAAGCACTTCAAAAAGAAAATTTATACCACCAAATAAGGGAATATTATTATTTATCTATGACTCAGTCCTTATTCTGTTACTTAACTACTCTTATTTTTAGCATGGTCTTTCAAATACTGAATCTAAGTCTGCCTGTATGAGGAAAGGAAATAAAATAATTAAACTTCAGAGAAATGCAGTGGTAAATGATGTTTTTATAAACAGAGAAATAAACAGGAATCAGTGATTATCCTGTTCCCAAAAAATAAAGATATAAATAGGTATAGAATGATACACAGTCTTCCAGTTTACTTTCTCCTTTTAAAAGCTTGTTTTTTGGCCTAGTATTTGATTACAGTTTCATCCAGGAGACCTCACATCAATTCAGATAATTTAGATACTTCCTGGACCAGAGAAATTGCAGCTGGTGATAAAGTTCCATATTCTTTTGCTTGCAAACGTTCCAACACCAATTAAAGGACAAATTAAGTCCTAGATATTCTTTACTGCACACCCTTAATGGGAGACCAATTTAATTTAGCTTCTCTTAAACTTGCCAGATCTTTTATTTCAAGGATTGTTTCTTATAGAAAGGATTGCTTATAATATAGTGCTTTTACTGGACAGTACATACATATCACTGCTCTCTTCTTCTACCCAAATTTGACCTGCCGCAGCTATTCATGCAGAAGTAGCCAAAACTAGGCTTACAAAGTGATATCTTTTGTGTATATCATATGCAATTGCTTAAATTAATCTTCCATCAAGAATATCAAATAAAAAATCTTCTCTGAGCTTATTTCAATGTTTTTATTAGTTTGATTTCCTGTGTAAACACAACTAATAAGCTTGACCTTATTAGTACATTAATGTGAATTATTGTAAGGTGACCAACTTTTTTACAATGAAAAGGAGGACACAAATAAATTGAAGAAAAAAACAAAGCCACTTGTGCGCGGTGCACTCTTGCATGCGGCACACTCTTGCGTGTGGCGCACTCTTGCGCATGGCACACTCTTGCACACAGTGCACTCTTGCACGCGACACACTCTCTCAAAACAATTCTCCTGTGCAGAGCGCATGCGTCTCATAATCGTGTCTCGCTGCACTGTACCGAGCCTTGACGAATCGTCATGTCAAATACAGATATGTCACATCACACATAACGGATCGGCTCAGCATCGATCAAATACAGAGATTTACAGATTAGTCTTCAAATATCAAAAAGGACATGTAGGAGGACACTTTTCGAGAGAGGACAGAACTTATAACAGGAGGACTGTCCTCCCTAAAGGAGAACGGTTGGTCACCTTAATTATTGTTGAGTTAAATCAGTTGCCTCTAGAGGAGATAGGCAGCACACAAATCAATCAATAAATCAAATAAACAAAGTTGTTATTTTTTCTTACGCATTGCCCTGTGATTCCACCCAGGCAAAACTCTAGTAAATGTGAAATTTTAAATTACAAATACACAAATAACATGGAAATGTCATGTTTTAGTTTTTGCAATCTTGGAATTTTATAGACAAATTCCACTTTTCACAAATGGAAAAGCAACCACAAGAGGGTAAAAAACATGGAAAACCCTACATACAAACCTAAAGATATTTATAAGGAATTTTTCTATACCTCAGTGAAATCTGTTTTGAGGATATATGTTTATGCTTTCATTATTCATGGTCTTGGATAAAATACTTCGGTTTAACATTCTTCATCCACACTGGTTTGCTTTATGGTGTATTTCAGATACAATTGGTTCAGAATTCCCAAGTTATGGGGTAGACCATAAGAAGTTTGTCTTGCTCTTCCCTCCAGCCCAGTGTCTTTTAATTCAGGGTTGGGCAATGATCAAAATATGAGAGGGGAATGTAATTCAGCTTCCAAACCTTCAGGAGGACCACAGAAAGTCAAACCATTTATGTGCAGGATGTGATGAGATGAACAAAAGATTTCTAGGAGATAAAATGCTCCTATTCCTATCCTTAAGCATTCAGTCAAAGTAAAAAATAAATAAATCAGTTAATCAGTTTGCTGTGGGTTGACCACTCATTTCTATTCCGATCCTTAAAACCCTTTTACAAAACCAAAACTTTGGTTGCCATAACAGTAGAAAGATGAATTAAAACAAAAGTGAATAGAGTTTTGCACTCAAAAGCAGTAGTACTTATTTCCAACAGTTTTAACATTTAATATACTGTATTAATTTAGATATCTTTGCAGTAATGATTTAGGTCAGCTTATTGGCTTGCTCATGAAATTTCAGACAGTTCATCAACCCATTATTAACCAATCCATCATCCTCCACTTAGAGACAAACAACCTACTCTCCAATAAACAATTTGGTTTCAGAAAAAAACTAACCTGTAATCTGCAACTCTTACACTGCAAAAACATATGGACGACACAACTCGACCAGGGCAAAGCAATTGACGCAATCTACATAGACTTCTGTAAAGCCTTTGATTCAGTGGTACACGACAAACTACTCCTAAAAATAAAATCCTATGGTATCTCTGGACAACTGAATAACTGGATAGAAGCATTCCTGTCAAACAGACAACAAATGGTCAAAATCGGGAGCGTACTATCAAATCCAGTACCTGTCAATAGTGGTGTTCCCCAGGGCAGTGTTCTAGGACCAACTCTCTTCATACTCTATATAAACGACCTCTGTGATCATATTAAGAGCAATTGCGTTCTCTTCGCTGATGATGTAAAGCTGTTCAATACCACAGACAATACTGCTACCCTACAAAAAGATCTTGACTATGTATCTGAATGGTCAAACAAATGGCAACTTCAAATCTCAACAAATAAATGCTCTGTCTTACATATTGGCAAAAAAATCAGAAAATAAAATACAAGCTGAATAGTCAAGATCTTGTTGATGACCCAAGCTCTGTAAAGGACCTTGGAATACTCACCTCTAATGATCTAAGTGCTAGAGCCCACTGCAACTACATAGCCAAAAAGGCATTAAGAGTTGTTAACCTAATCCTACGTAGTTTTTTCTCTGGTAATATCACACTACTAACCAGAGCATACAAAACATTTGCTAGACCAATACCGAATACAGTTCATCAGTCTGGAACCCTCATTACGTATCTGATATTAGCACAATTGAGAAAGTCCAGAAATATTTCACAAGAAGAGTTCTCCACTCTTCTACTCGTTGTAGAATACCTTATGCCACCAGACTTGAAATTCTAAAACTAGAAAACCTTGAATTACGCCGCCTTCGGTCTGACTTAAGCATGGTATATAAAATCATACATTGCAATGTCCTACCTGTCAATGAATACTTCAGCTTCAACCATAACAACACAAGAGCACACAATAGATACAAACTCAAAGTAAACTGCACCAAACTTGATTGCAGGAAATACGACTTCAGCAATAAGAGTGGTCAATGTCTGGAATACTCTACCCGACTCTATAGTCTCTTCCCCAAACCCCAAAAACTTTAACCTTAGACTGTCTACTATTGACCTCACCCCTTTCCTAAGAGGTCTGTAGGGGGCGTGCATAAGCGCACCATCGTGCCTACCGTCCCTGTCCTATTGTTTCTCTTATTCTTTTATTTTTCTTATATGTACCCATTTCATGTATTCACAACTATGTATACACTTATACTTATTATCTTGTAAACAATTGGCAAATCAAATAAATAAATAAATAAATAAATAAACCCCCATTTATTATATAAAAACAATTTAATAAATACCAATATTTTAACTCATAATACTATGAATAACAACAATATCAATAAGAACAATGAATAGTCCCATGGAGCCTTGAAAGTCAATATTGACCCCTTTTGAGGAAGCTTGCTTTAAATAGTAAAATCTGAGCATTTTTTTTTGACTTCTAACAGCAAAATGTCAGGTGTCTGATGTATTGCCCCATAAATTCATCTCTCTCCAGCTGCAATCTCTAGTTCCTCCCCCACTCCACACATACACTTTTTTACTCTGTGATTTGTTCTGTTTTGTTTTCCATTTGGTAAATCAGAGGCTCAAACCTAGCTTAAGGAAAAACAAAGGGGTTTTGTTTTGTTTTGTTTTCTCCACTATCTCTGGTCCATACCAGGTAGCATTTATCATTTCCTCTCTTCTACACACACCAGCACATATTCCCTTCCGGCATATTAGCTTTAAATTACCGGCCAAATTGTTTCACAGGGTTTTCCTCTGGAGAGTCACAGTAGCTGAACAGTACAGAACTTCCTGTTGATGTCAGGCCTTACTTCCTCTTAAAGTAATGGAACTTCCTTTTAGCATATCTAGCCTTTTCCATGAAAACCATTTGCCTGCATGGATTGTAAACAGAAGCAGCGGCAGCAGCAAAATAAGACAAATTACTATTGTGATGATGATGATGATGATGATGGCAATGGGCATGGCAAGATATATTGGTTTTGTTTTTCCTTGCACATAGTAAGCTTCACTCAGGGTCAGTTTTCCTCTAACTAGAGGAAGAATAAAGATAATACATCTATTAAAAACTCAGTTCGCTTTAGAATTAAACTGTTATTTTAGCATAAAAGTCTGTAGAGGTTCTCAGTCATCCAGGTCATGGTTGTCCCAAGGTGCTTTTTCAGGAGACAACTGGACTTTCTTATTTTTTCTTTGAAGACATTTCACTTTTGATCCAAGAAGCTTCTTCAACTCGGACAGGACAGTGGGGAATAGAAGGATTTATGTTCTTTGAGGACAGCTGGTCATTTGCATCCTTTTAGAGCAGGGGCGTCAAACTCACGTCAGCATGGCGGTATCATATGACATATCAGGACTTTTTTCCCCTTTGCTAAACCAGGTGTGGGCGTGACCAGCACATGATGCATCCAGCCTGCGGGCCAGGAGTTTGAAAGCCCTGTTTTAGAGGGTCGTAGAAGCACTTGGAGATTTATCTGTGTCCCCAAAGTTACCAGAGTAGTGCTTCTGGTTTCTGCTTCAACAATTCTCTAAAGGGATGCAAATGACCAGCTATCTGCAAAGAATATAAATCCTTCCATTCCATGTTGTCCTGTCAGAGCTGAAGAGGCTTCTTGGATGAGAAGGGAAATGTCTTCAAAGAAAAACCAGAAAGTCCAGTTGCCTCTTGAAAAAGGAGATATTATTTTAGCATGTTACTAGAGTTATATGTTTTAATTTGTAAAAGGGAAGTTTAAGGCTTGACTACCAATTCTGCAATTTTACCAAGTACGGACATTTGTTCAAAAAGCAATGTAAATATTATTATTCATTAGTGTTTGATTTGCAGTTAGTATTCCTATTCCTGTTGCAAAGCTGCAAAGTAAAAAGACATTCTTTAACTTTAGCAATGATTTTCAGTCAGAAAGGAGTATTTTCTATTCTCTTCTGTTGGCATATATTTAGCATATATTTGTTAATGCCAAAATATTGTTGCTAGTATGCAGTGCCATTCATTATACAATGCCGTGATATAAGCGGATACATAGCTGGCTATGAAGTATTTGTTAGAGAACACACATGCAAGTTGAAGAAGTGATACTCATTTAGAGCAGGCCACTAAAACAAAGGTTTATTCTGGAAAAAGTTAACCTATGTACCATTTGAAAAATGACATATTTGAAAAATGCACAATATATGATTCTCACAACAGTGAGAGTAATAGGCCAATGGTGGATGAAATAATGACATTCCAGGAGAAAAATAAGTATAGGGTTTCCTGGAGGTATAAGATAAATGCCAATCGGGAATGGTCTAGCCTTGTTGGACTGGTCAAGTCTTGTTGGCAGGGGTGGGATTCTACCAGTTCGCACCTATTCGCTAGAACCGGTTGTTAACATTCTAAGCAGTTCGGAGAAACAGTTGTTAGAAGAAATTACTGGCCTAATCCTGTAAGGAAGGCAGGAAGGAAACATTCTGGTGTTGCTTACAGAAACTGCCTCTCTGTTAACCCTTATTACATTCTTGGCAGGACTAGACTTCCTGTCTCAGGAATGTCTCTGGAGTTTTTTTCCCCTCCTTTGCTGGTACTTTGCTTGTGTGGAGTGACCATTCAAAGTTACAATGGCACTGAAAAAAGTGACTTATGACCATTTTTCACACTTATGACTGTTGCAGCATCCCCACAGTCATGAGAGGCCAGGCAAGGAGATGCGTGCCTCGATGTGAGTGACATTGAGTTGGCCACACCCAGCCAATAACATGACCACCAAGCCATGTCCACCCAGTCACATGACCACCAAGCAATGCCCACCACCTAAGCCACACCCACAGAATCGGTTGTTAAAAATTTTGAATCCCACCCCTGCTTGTTGGAAGTTATAAAACTGCCTGGAATTATAGATCTTTGTACATATTACTTAGAACAGGGGTCTTCAAACTTGACAGCTTCAAGACTTGTGGACTTCAACTCCCAGAATTCTTCTTCCAGTCATGTTAGCTCACGAATTCTGGGAGTTGAAGTCCACAAGTCTTAAACTTGCCAAGTTTGAAGACCCTTGCCTTAGAAAATGTATTGCTTCTGATAGTCCATCTGCCTTGATTATTCTGTAACTCAACCATTTCCAGCTAGATTTTGATTTCATAGTTAGATATAACAGTATGAATAATGCCATTGATGTAGATTTTTGTCCGGAAAGTGATCAACATAAATTGTAAAGCCAAATCTGTTTCTATGTTCTAAATCTCTGGATTAAAAATTGCTAAGTACAATAGTCTTCCTTCCTTCCTTCCTATACTGCACTGCACTACCCTACCCTACACTACCCTACACTACATTCCCCATGATGCTGAACAGCAGCAGTGCACTAACACTGAAGCAGGAAAAAAATGTCTTAAATTTCATTCCCTCAGCAGTAATTATTCAAATGGGCTAAGGTACCTCAAATGGGCTAATTTACAGAATGTCCTGGCATTCTGTAAATTAGCCTGTTTGAGGTACCTTCATTGAGAAAGTTTTGCCATATGGTGCAACATTTTGCCCAACTAAAGGTTACAAAATATATTTTAAAAGTTGAGAGTTTTAGCAGTATATAGATCAAATAATGCTTCATGCAGCATATATCTAAATGTAATCAGAATAAAGGAGTACCTGAAAACAATTGGTATAACATAGGGCTCTCAAGCAGGTAAGTCTAAGCATGAAGTTCAAATGATTAATTCTTGTCTCAGACTGAGGGAACTGAAAGTATGCAATTACTTATGGTAGGACTACTACTCATTTTCTTAACCAAAGTGGACAACCAAATCAATCATACAGTTCAGTTCAGACTAAATTGGAATAGACAATCAAAATGTTGAATAATACATCATTCTACACACTAACTGAATTAGAAATGATTCTGTGAACTTCTAAGGTTGAAAAGCCACAACTATTTGATAAAACCACAAGAGTTTCCTTTGTTATTTTCAATATTGTGTCCAATACACTATATTTCCTTTAGGTTTTTTTTAAATAGATGGAAAGGTAAAGTTGATTCTAATATAAAATTGGCTAATATCAATTACACCAACATTTCTAACTCAGTAATTATGCTAAATGGAAACAGTATGAGTTTTAAAACATATTTTTATCCCAAGCACAAAATTTATAGTCCAAAAATGCAGAAACTTTTTCTTTCGAACAAAAATATACAAAGATACTCTCACAGGTATATGCAGACACTCAAATAGCATGCAGTAGGCAGATTGGAACAATTTGACCCTATCCCATACTTTATTTTATTGTGCCCAATTAGGCACAAAGGAATGGGAAATTTATGACTACTGCTTTCAGGGATTACCAGCAATGCTTGACACCACAACATCTAATTTTGTTCTTGCCTCTCAGCTGATTCAGCTGGAAGATCTACAGATCTGATTGAAAATAGCCTGATCTTGCAGAGTAAAGATAATAAATACATGGGAAGTAAAAATATGGGTGTGCTACTTATCCAAACGTATGTCATGAGAAGATCACTATCTTGGGATAGAATGATTATCTGCTGAGATAACCTTGCTCTGTTGAATGTATTATGGGGCATCAGGTTTTACTTATTCTACTGGATTTATGGTCAAAGACTATAACATTTTATGAAAATATAGATTTAATTATAAACAATAATATTTCAATTTATGTTAGAAAGTATTAATTAGTGTTACCTAGCTTGCTGTGAGTGACTCTGAAAGTAGGAATACCTAGATGGGGTACAGTTGCATGTTTCACTCCAGTGATTGATTATCATAAAAGAACTAAGAAGGAATTTGGGGGAACTTCAACATTCTGAAAATGATCCAGGAGAAAAAATGATACTTCTGGACAATATGAATAGTATGAATGCATATGAACAGGACAAAGAAGCACAAGCAAATAATTGGCCATTTAAAGAATCAAGAATGAATGAATAAGGTAACTGGTATGTATCTGCTTAGAATAAGAACCAATCTGTATATTTTTGTTTAAAGCATAAGTCTGTTCATAAATACAGCCAGCAAATGAATGAACATAGATTTGAAAGCATGATTTGGATTTTTTTATGGAGAAAGATTGAGAGAATAATATAGAGTGCACAAGAGTGGTCAGAGGTTCTGACTGTGGGGAGATAAAGTTTTGCTGTTGACAGGAGTGAATCATGAAAGAAAAATGGATATGGAAGAAAATGAAAGAAGTGAAATTGGAGTGGAAGTGGAATAATTGAAGATAGAGAAATTATGAGTATGAAAACATATCAAATTTATCTCCCATAGAAGAAAAGGAAAAAAGATATGTATATTCTTCAGAACAGCACGAAAAGAATTATGTTATAATGTGCCCTAAAGGCATAGGATTACGCTATTAAGCAGTATGAAAAAGGATGGTTGGAAAGATAAACTGAAAGAAGCTATGAACAAGGAGGGATATCATATAAAGGCATGACTGCTGGAAAAATGAGCCTGAAATAAAGATATTGCATAATGTGCATATAGATAAAAACATAATTATAAAGAATGTAATATAAGAGACCATGGTATGGTTAAGAATTTGACAAACCATGGCCTATTGTCTCATCATTTCAGAAATATTTATTTGCCTAAACAGAGAAAATTATTACAAATAGGCAAAAAAAGCAGTAGGAAGACTTCCAATTTCCTGTCAGCTTCTTCACTGAGTTTCCAAGTGGGAGGATGACAGAGAACATTGGAAATTTCTTCCTTCCTTCCTTCCTTCCTTCCTTCCTTCCTTCCTTCCTTCCTTCCTTCCTTCCTTCTCTCCCTCCCTCCTTCTTTCCCTTTCTTCCCTCCCTTCTTTCTTCGCTGTTCTTTCTTTCTTTCCTCTCTCATCCTTCCTTCCTAACTGCCTCTTCCTCTTCCTCCCTTTCCTTCCTTCCTTTCACTGTCATTGTTTCATTATCTTCCTTCCTCCCTCCCTCTTTCAAATTCCTGTTCCAACTACAAATGAGCATCATACATATTCCAATGTATTTAATGTCATCAGCCTCAGTCAAGACCGAGTCTTATTCTTTCATGTAATAGAGGACAAATAAGAGCATTGAAAGAAAAGGCATAGTTCACACATCGTGTAAACTTGTATGATAGGTTCTCTGATGTAGCATGTCTTTCAAGCTCCATTATTACGTGTTGTAATATAATGATATATGATTTCATTTGTTGCATGGATTCAACCAATTGTGGTTTATTAAATTATATAGTGTGCAAATACTTTTAGCTTTTCATTATAATATGAATATAAATACCTATATATTTAGTTAGCTGTATATGAGAAAAAGGAAGAAAGAAAATATTTAAAAAATTATCTTAGACTTTAAATAGGCTTTTTTTAATATCAAAGAAACTTTTCAGGTAAAGAAAACTTCTATACAGCTTAAAATGCTTCACTTGCTTTCTCTTCATCTTAACCTGGTGCTACCTAGAATAAACAAAGTTTATTCCACTCAGCATAGCTAAAGCCTAGGCAATAGTTGCTCCCTCAAGGGCCCCTGAGATCCACTTATGTCAACAAATCTAAGAGAAAGGGAACATTGACTTAACCTGCAGGTCTCATAAAAGATATTTCAGAGCCAGCAGAAAGTAAGAAAACATTCTACAATAATACTGATGTGGATGCATGTATAGAATGTCCTCTTGGTGTTACTTTCCATACTCACTCCGGAAAAACAAAGGGAAAATATATTTTAATAACTTGACAATTTTCAGATATAACATTTGTATTCCTGAATGTATATAACATTTTATATTAAGTACCAATGAGCCACCTAGAAAATTCTGCTATAAAACTCAGCTGGGTCATTTTAGATCAGTCATTCTCTGCCAACCCATTTCATAGGGCTGCTGTTATGGGGAAAATAGGAGAGAGGAGATTAGATATATGCACTGCCTTAAGTTGACCAAAAATTGAAGAAGTATGAATCAAATAAATAAATGCAAACAGAATAAATCCAAGAGATGTATTCACAATATTTCACAATTCATATTCAGCAGGTAAACCTTAATGGAACTCTGTCTACAGGGAAGGAAGTATGCAATAGCGAACATCAAGGTGCTGTCTTGGGCCCACTACTCTTCAACATCTTCATAAGTGAGCTAGAGGAGGGATAGAAGACAAAGTCATCAGGTTTGCAGATAGTACCAATTTGGGGAAAAAAGTTAATACTTTGGAAAATAAGCTCAAGATCCAGAAGAATCTTGACAGACTTGAATATGGGTCCCTATCCAACAGGATGCAGTTCAGTGGTGAAAAATGTGAGGTCTTGCATTTAGTCAGGAAAAACTAAATGCATAGGTATAGAATATGTGACACTTGGCTCAACAGCATTAATTGTGAGAGGGGCCTAGGTGTCCTAGTGGATCACCATTTAAATATGAGCCAGCAATGTGCTGTAGTTGCCAAAAAGCCAATGCAATCTTAGGCAGCATCAACAAAGGGATAGCGTCAAGACAATGAGAAGTGATAGTACCACTGCATCGATGAGGCCACACTTAGAATACTGCATCCAGTTCTGGTCACCATGATACAAAGAAGATGTTGAGACTCAGGAAATGTGCAGAGAAAAGCCACAGAGATAAAAGGTCAGGATGTTAAATGGTATAATGAATGGTTGATAGACCTAGGTATGTCCAGTCTATTGAACAGAAGAATGGGTGGGGGGCATGATAACTGTCTTCCAGTTCTTCAGGGCTGTCACAAAGAAGAAATGGTTGACTTATTTTCTAGAATTCCAAACAGCAGGATAAGAAGTAATGGAAACTTGTCAAAGAGAGATACAACCTGGAAGTAAGGAGAAAGTCTTTGACAGTGAGAACAATAAATCAATGAGATTGTGGGTGTTCCCTCACTAGAAGTTCAAAAATAGATTGGACAACATTTGGTTAGGATGGTATAAGACTCCTGCCTTGAGAAGGGGATTGGACTAGAAGATCTCTGAGGTCCTTTCTAGCCCTATGATTCTATGGATTAAATAGATTTTTTTAAAGCTTCAATAAAAAGAATAGTGATCCACTAAATTTATGACCTTTTTATCAAAAGATGATGTATTTAGAAGCAACCTTAACACAGACATTTTTGTGCCTTTTTAAACATAAAAATAATTTTTCATTTTTAAAAAAATATTATAGGGCAGGGATGGTCAACTTGCCACTGCAAGACACCTCTCCAACTAGCTTGATGGCCAAAATCACAAAAAGGAATAGAGTTATTATTTTTAGTAGTCAGAAAGGGAGCAAGAAGACAATATTGTGTTCCTTTCACCACTATGGCTTATACAGACTCCACCAGGAGTGTGAATTCCACCATTTGCTTAGTAACACATTGTTTATGAGTTAAATCAATGAGATGTGTAAATCAATCCAACTGTAATTGACTCAATAAACAATGATTAAAACAAACCATGTTTTAGTGCAAGCTCTAAATCCAGTCTAAAGGTCACATGCAACAATAATGAAACAATTTTTCTCTTCTTTACTACATACAGTATAAGTTTAACTCAAATTTCCAGGCAGGTTTTTCAGCCATAAATAACGAGTTCTGACTTTTCTAGTTTCCATTGGTGAATTAGATATGTAAAATTAATTTTAGTAATGTGGGTACTAAGTCAGGAATTATTTTAAATATTTTTTTTTAAATTCCAGTGTAAATGTTTTCATAGCACATATATAAAGGTAGCCAAAAGCCAAGTCCAAATTAGTAGTTTGTGTGGTCCCAAATTTACCTGAATAGAAAAACAAACTGAGTCAATATGTAAACATAGTTTATCTTTTAATAAATAACAATTACAATTGTTCCCAAAGAAATTGGGATTATAAAGAATTTATTAGCTCATGGTTTGAAACTGGTATGTACCGTATTTGCCGCGTATAAGACGACTTTTTGCCCTGAAAACATGCCTCCAAGTGGGGGTCGCCTTATACGCTGGGAGGACTCCGACTCCCACTTCGAGCTTGAGTTGCAGCCGGGAGGAGGCTGGGGGAGCGGTGTGTGTGTGTGTGTGTGTGTGTGTGTGTGTGTGTGTGTGTGTGTGTGTGGCGGTATCACGCGCTGTGCAACCTTTCCCCTCTTCCTTCCTTAGCGGTGTGGGGAGGAGAGGATTCAAGATCCTCACGTGCGGCGTACTTTTCTTTTCTTTTTTTCTTTTTGCACGCAGGTTTTGCATGCGGCGCGGCTGTAGGTTAAGGATGGGAGAGCCCCGGTGGGTTATCAGGTTTTACGGTGCTTCCAACATGTGCGAACGGTGGGAGAGCGGAGAAGAGAGCGAGCGAGCGCCGCTGTGTGAAATCCCGCCGTCAAAGCAACACTGGGGGAGGCAGGGTATAAATTTACCAGGTTAATGTAGCAATGGTGATTAATGCCCAGAACATTGTTTGCGGGTATTGGGGTGTGTGTGTGTGTGTGTGGTGAGGAGGAGAGGTTGTCCTTTGAATGCGGAAAAGTAGGTGTGACCTTGTGTAGGAAAATAAAGAGATCCTTTTAGCGTGTTTGGCTTCTTTGCCTCCCTCGCTCGTTTTGACGTGGAGATAATGGCCTTCGGGCGGGAGGGGAAGAAAACGGTAGCTGGATCATTTCAAATTTCACTTACTCTCCTGCCTCACTTCAATATGTCTGAGCGACTCCAGATACTGGAAGACTTTTTGAATGAAAGTGTTACCTCCATATTTTTTTAAAGAGGGCCACTTGGGGAAAAAAAAAGATTCTAAGGAATTCCTTGTTTCTTGATTAAAGAGAAGGCATTGAATATACTGTTCCTTGGCAGCCTTTTCAGTGTCCGGTTTTTGGTGTGTGTGTGTGTGAGAGAGAGAGAGAGAGAGAGAGAGATCAGCTGTATTGAGAAGAGAATGTTTCCTGTGTTCTCATTTTATTTACAACATATTTTACGCTTAATGGTAAGCAATGAAAAATATTTTTAAAACTCATTTCTAAACTCCATAGCTATTTGCATATTCTTGGTTCAAAATTGGATTAGCTCATTTCAAAATTGTCCAAAGCAGAAAAGTGCGTCAAAAAAAAAAGTGCAAAAGTGGAAGGTGTGTGGAAGAGGGGTAGTCTTATACGGCGAGTATATAACAAACTCTATATTTTGAGTGGAAATGTTGGGGGTCGCCTTATACGCCCAGTCGTCTTATACGCCGGCAACATCGGTATATATCCTAATACTGTATATTTGAAGCTACTTCACCATACCACGTAGTTTACAATCAATGAGAAACTAGATTAAGGGTTCTTTCAAAACTTGGAATACTGGATAAGGCCACCATTGAAAACTGTGAGCAAGTTCTCATTAATTACTGCATTGGTTCTGCAAATGCATAAAAATGCATCTTTATAAAATAAAGATGTCAATTTCTATCATATCCTGCTAAACTTGAATAGCCTTGCTTTTTAAAATTGCACATCAGAAGATCTAGATGATGCAAAGAGCACGTCTCTGAAAGTTGAATAGAAAGCAAGCATATGGTATATTTTATATTTCCTGTTAAGGTGGCTATTTTAAAATATTTTATAGAAGTAAATCAGTCAGCACTGACAAGCTCACATTTTCTTTCTGTTGGCATACTTGGTTTTTCTCCTTAGTTATTACTGTTTTCTATTCTTGAATAAATTACCTCAATTCTTCTTAAACGGCATACTGGCCAGGAAAAGGGTGTGGGGATTATTAATGGAAAAATCCTCAAATCTTTTAGCTGCAGTTACATGGGAAAATGCAAAACAGGATACCAGGCTGTTTATGAAGAAGGACATAGCTCTAAAACTTATGAAAGCAGAGACAAATCAAAGTAAATATTAAAAAAATGACTACAGAGAATAAGCAGCAGCAGGAGAACAAAGATTAATTTCTAAAGGAGCATGTTGGGGAAATATTTGTATGCTAATTACACCAAAACAACACAATATTGGAAGTTGTGGTTGCAGCCATAAACATTAAATATAAGTAACATACCTGGTCTAATGTCAATTTCGCTGAAGTGTGGCAATACATTATAGATGTATGTAATTATAAAAATATCACATATTGTGCTAATTTAAATATTTGTTTTAATCATAGTTCATTTGATGAGCCAGAGTTGATTGAACTTACATAACATACAAACCATAGTTTACTGACAGTAATGGCTGGATTTCTATGTAAGTCACTACCAATTTGAAGGCATGTTTAAATTGCTGAATAATCTGTGTATATGAAAAATTCTTCTATGTTCACCTAGCACTGAGTTTATCATTCTCCAAATACAGTTTGTGTTTATAGAAGATCACATCACAGGATGGCAGACAATGCTTATATGCTGTATTACAGTATATCAAGGTTCATATTCCCATCATAAGAAAGCTGAGATCCACTCATTTATCAAATTAAGTCAAAAGTGTCTTCACAGTTAGATTATTATATACAAAGCATATATAATCTCTCACCAACTCTACATTTTTTTTCAGTGAGCATGTCCTTTTTTAAAGTGTTCAATGTGGGGCTACAGGGAAAATAGATTTGCAATTTCATTAAACTATGAATCAACAAACATTCTATTGAATGTGGCATTGTATTTAATTATCACATTGATAAGCCACCTTCTATGTGTTTACAATGCCATGGTCTTAATGTGAAGAACGTACAAAGCAGAGAATTGAACAAATCTTTACCTGGCTCTACCTATCCCAACAAGCCATTTCAGAACTGTCACTTAGAAATTTAACTGAATTTAACTGAATTCTGCTCATGAATACGATGTGAGCTTTATATTTGAATGTCATTTACTAAGTATATACCATAAAGTGTAAAAACAACACTGAGGTAGTTCTCTAAAGTAAGTCATCTAAAATAATCACACAGTTCATAGCAATCACTCAGTATTTCATCAAAACAAAACCCTAATATTTGTGGACCTTTGAACATTCATTGATGTTTTAAGTACCTAATCTACCATATTCTGGTACATTTACAAAGCATGAACAAGGAGGGGGGAGGATTAATTATAATCACACATACAAAATATTGTTTTGCCAATCCTGAAAAGAATTTCTAAGAAAAAAGGCATTTAACTGATACAAATGATATTTAACTATATTACATGCCAACATTATAAATTGGGAAAATTGCATATTAAATCAAATGCATCGATGCTATTGTCAAATTTATGACAGTCAACTTTACAGTATCGCGAAAATGCAAATCTTTAGAAGTATTATTTTGCACTTCATTATGTATATGAAATATGTAAATGTGTCTTAGATACATTGTTTAGGAGGGAATATCCTGCCTTCAGAACATAGATTTGAAGTGGGTTCATATTTGCAGTTTTCATAATACAGGGGGGAAGAAGTTACACATACATCTCACGTATTGATGGATGTCCTTCATTATCCTTCATCATTATCTATCCTGAGCTGAACTAGAATTCACATTGATATCCCTGAAACATAGAATTAGAAAATTGAGAAAGCAAAGCAAATGAACTAATTTTCTTACATCACTATCAATTATCCATTTCACTGATACTATTTAATCCTATTCTGCAGATGATGTTTATAGCTGTTGGTGTGCAAGAATTGCCCACTAAACATAATTAAATGTCAGAGAAATGAAGCAAGGAACAGCTTCTGGGATCTGGGAACAATAGTTGGGAGAATCCTAATTTTATAGGTCTATCATTACTGTTGATGACCCAAGAATGTACCATTAATTATTTGAAATTACTACATTGGCTGAGAGTCCAAAAAACATCTATTATATGTTTAATGGGTGACATTTAAGACTTGTAAAGTTTTACATT
This sequence comes from Notechis scutatus, assembly GCF_049901735.1. NCBI lineage: Eukaryota > Metazoa > Chordata > Lepidosauria > Squamata > Elapidae > Notechis > Notechis scutatus. The sequence goes on along the minus strand of NC_142013.1, from coordinate 26,387,668 downwards.
TTGCATGTCCCTTTTGTCTATCTGGAATATATTCCTGAAAATAGCATTTAAGAAAAATGTGTTTTCAGTTTTTAGGGAAATTTAAATTAGGATTTTTCTCACCCCAAATTTATGTAAAATTAATAACTACCATTAAATTATAATTGTTAGCATACCTAGTAGCATTGGTATTTTAAAATATCCATGTTGACTCTCTTAACTTAAAAAAAAAGAAAGATAAAAAAAATCCTTTTAAAATAACGATACCCCTCTTGCTTAAGAGTTCCACCCCATCCATCATTTCATAGGTCTGACCCGGATAGAAATCAGTTTTAAAAACTTTACTGGAGTCAATATCTATTATTTATTTAATATAACTATTGAGAAATAGAAAGTTGTGGGACACTGCTAACCATCTCAGCTGTTACAACAATACTCACACTCAAAATATGTTCAGTACTTTGCTTCAGTCTTGCAGATCTAGTTAGTTAGCATACATTCCCACTCCCTATGGATGGAAGTGGAGATAAACTGCATGAAGGAATGAACAAAATAAATTCCTTACTGAGAGATACGATAGCACATTGTGCATTCTTGATGATCTCTCGCTCATGAATGTCTATACTTCATAATGAAGTTTTCTTTCCTTCCTTAGGTAACAGTAAATGGGCAACCTTGGGGAGATAGAGGAATTATTGAAAATGGGTATTTCAGGCACTTTGTATTACGATAAAAACACTTAGATTTATGACCCTATGGATGTGAAATTACATACTGCCATTTATAAGGTAATAAATATCACATCATAACAATTCTTATTTATAGTACTTGATCAAGACAAATAGGGATCTTTATTCCATTGCCTATAAACTTGAATTATATATTGTGATTAAGATATGGCCTCTTGACATTGATATAATCAAAGAATTGGAGGTGCAAGTTGTTGGACTTTACCCTAAGATTCCAGTGCTGTCAACATCTCTGATTTATTAATTTAAAATTAGAGAGCAAAAAGCTGATGTCTTTCCCTTCAAAATTCCATATGCCTAAAGTGAAGATGACTGGAAAAATTCCACATGCTCACTCTGAAGCCCTGGTGCCTATTGATGGATGAAACATGAGTAACATGAGTTGGGGGTTGTTTTTTTAGAAGGTTTTGTGTTCTGCCTGTTGAAGAATTTGTGGCTATGAAACTTCCATAACTGATGCCATCTGCAGGATATCCAAATATCTAACCTAGAACTTCCTCTATTGCATGTATGATTTTAATAGATTGTCTGGAAAAGTCCCTGAAGTTTCATTACCAAGGTTTTCAGAGGTGGTTTGCCACTGTTTCCCTCCTAGGACTGAAAGAAAATCACTAGCTTAAGGTCACCCAGCCTAATTAGGTCAAGAATATATATATATAGATATATAGATATATAGATATATAGATATATATATATATAGATAGATAGATAGATAGATAGATATATAGATAGATAGATAGATAGATAGATATATATATAGATATAGATATATATAGATATATATATATATATATATATATATTATATATATAGATATAGATATAGATATAGATAGATAGATAGATAGATATAGATATTAGTTCGGGTATTTTCCCACATCATTTGACGTGGGAATGACGTGGGAAAATACCCGAACAAAGCTGAATACCATACATGTAAGTACCTGTGAAAACATAAGAATATATATATATATATATATATATATATATATATATATATATATATATATATATATATATATATATATATATTCTTCCTCCCTCCCGTCCTCTCTTTTTGAAAAAATAAATTCACACAGAAATAATTACTAGAATCACCAAGGAAAAGAAATGCAAACATTTTGTTATGCATCAATACACCAAGAACCCAGCATTACAGTGTAATGAAATGGATTCTGTAATGCATTATGACATATGCATGATTAATCTCTGAATGTGTTAGTATAAATTATATGAGAAAAGTCAACCTAATATATCTATTAAAGGGTGGTTTTTTTTGCTCAGAAATGAAATGTTGGAGCCTCCTGCTGTTTTTAATATAACAAAAATGTAAGACGTGTCTGAATAACAAACAGGACTATCTCCATAGAAATCCATTCCTAACCATAGTTACCCCCAAGCCAATAGTCATATTGTGATATCATGATGCAAGCTCTTCCTACCCACCCCTTCCATGTGTTGCAAAGTCACTTGAAAGTAGTAAGGGCAGTTTGCATCTCAACATGATGATACTCATTTCATCTCTTCATCTGACCCCCTGCAGATTTCCATGTGGATGGACATGTCACTATCTGCTAATCTCCATTTATTTAACCATTTAGCAGTTACAACTGGTTGTAGATGTATGGTACAATGCACAGTTTATGTACAGGACCAAGGAAGAAATCTCAGTTATAAAAGAGAGAGAGAGAGAGAGAGAGAGAGAGAGAGAGAGAGAGAGAGAGAGAGAGATGATAGATAGACAGACAGAAAGACAGAAAGACAATAATTTTTCATAGCTACTTTAAGAAAATGAAATGCAGAAACAAAATTGTTTGACAAATACCAACATACATTCAACAGCTTCATGGAATAGCACTTCATTTGCCCCTTGCATTTCCTCTAGGCAAAATACACAGAGAATTTCTTCTCAAATATTTTTAACTGAAAAGTAAAGATAGTAATAGAAAAGTAAAGATTCAGGCACAAGTATGATCTGTTGTACTGTGTCCTTCAACTGTACAAAATGTTTTCTTTAGTCTAAAATCAATGAATAGTAGTAGGCAGGTAGAGAAGGTGTGTTATGGATACAAGAGACGGACTCAAGTTCCAGTAAGGTTGGTAGTAGTAAGATGGTGTTGTTACAGGATTAGCAGGTGTGGTCTGAAACTGCTGCATACAGTGGCCTTGTGTCGGTGGCCATATAAGGATGACCAAAAGAGAATATTCAATAGAGAATTTCAATCAGGTTCAGTGTGAAAGAAAATGGAGGCATACACATAATGAATGAGCAGTGCTTTTAAATCTTCAAAGTGCTAAAGAGTAAAAGAGATGTAGGCATCAGATGCAAAATGCATGAGACCAGTGATTTGCTTGAACAGTTGAATGCATTTTTTAACCATCAGCATTCAATCTGATAGAAAGAAAATATTTATTTTGTTATATGAAGCATTTTTATTGAAATTTTGGATTTCATAAACTTAGGTACAAAATGACCAAGAGACACAGTAAGTGTTCTGGTCTACATTGTCTCTCTAAGAGTCTAAGTTCTTCTGATGCTCGTGCATCAGTTAAGGAGCACATCATGAGTGATCCCCTTGTCTCAGCTCAGGACAAAGAACTGCCTCCAGCATGCTAGAGTGGATCAGAGTCATGGAAAGATGTGTGGATAAACTGTGAGAGAAGGACACAGGAAAAACACCATCAACTTGATTAGAGTTCTGTTTTCCTCAAAAATGGGTCAAATGAAGGCTTTTGTTCAGCTTTACAAACTTGTCAGATAAAAAGATGTGGTAGTTTTAAAACTTGCATTAACTTGAATGGGTCAACTCCCTAAAACAGCAACAATACTTTTCAAATCTTCCATAAAGTTTGAGAAAGGTCATCTGTTTTCATGAATATCAGAGAAGTGCTGCAGTTTGACAAGCTCCAAAACACTTTTTTCAAATAATGTTTGACAGATACCTTAATCATACCTTAACTAATTACCTTGACTTTACAAAGTAAAGTCAAAAGTACCACCAAGAGAAAAGCAAAACACATTCTAAAGAAAAAATTTGGAAAACAAATGACTTTTTAGCAGAAGGAGGAAATTTGAGACACAAATTATCAAATGATGAACACCTGCATGGACTTGCTAATGATAAAACCTCAGATATGAAAATTGTTAGTTTTTATATTTAAAAGTATGTGGGTTTTTTTTTTTGAAAATGTGCAGTTCATAATTAAAATACACATTTTATAGGTATTGTTTCATAAAAATTTTAACTTTTACAGGGACACTAATTAAGCAAAGTGCATATAGTTGTGGATATGGTTTTCCCAGTTGCAATTGTATGGCTGTGAAAGGAAGGCTGAGCGCCAAAGAATTTACGCCTTTGAACTATGGTGCTGGAGAAGACTCCTTCAAGTCCCTTGGACTGCAAGGTGATCAAACCAGTCAGTCCTAGAGGAGATCAACCTTGACTGCTCTTTAGAAAGTCAGATCCTGAAGATGAAACTCAAATACTTTGGCCACTTAATGAGAAGGAAGGACTCATTGGAGAAGAGCCTAATGCTGGGAACGATTGAGGGCAAAAGAAGGGGACGGCAGAGAATGAGGTGGCTGGATGGAGTCACTGAAGCAGTTGGCATGAGCTTAAATGGACTCCGGGGGATGGTAGAGGACAGGAAGGCCTGGAGGAACGTTGTCCATGGGGTTGCGATGGGTTGGACATGACTTCGAGACTAACAACAACAAAATTAAGCAAAAGAGTCTTCTGCATTTTGGCTGATGCTAATCACGAAAGTTGCTGATTCAATTTCAATAAAGTCTGCAGTGTCCCTTTGAAATTATTTCTTGTGTGTTTCCTCTGTTCAAAGTGCTAACATGCATTATTTCACATACAGTCTGCCATGATCTATTAGTATTATTATACCTCATATTGCAAATTGCAAATTAGGCAATAGTTTGGAACTACTGAGCAATAGATGAGCTGGCAAGTTAAAGGTTGAGTAAGATTTGAATAGACACCTTCCTCATTCATAGATTAACTTAATACTTTTATAATAAATGCATTATTTTTTACTGCCTTCTTTTCACCTGAATTTTCATCTGTACTGATATTTGCTAGAAATACAAGCAAACTTTTGCCTCAGGAGGTAATTTCAATTTGTATTCTAAAATGTCCCTATATATATATGTATGTATGTATGTATGTATGTATGTATGTATGTATGTATGTATGTATATGTATATGTATATGTATATGTATATGTATATGTATATACATATATTAAATGTATATACATATACATATATTAAAATCATTAAAATAATAATAATATGAATTCTTTCCAAGTTATGTTGGAAAAAAGTATTTGTAAAATGTTGTTGGAAAACACTGTTACTTTGTATTATGAGACAACCTAACCACAGTCAGAAACACTCTGGCAGGGACAAATAATAGCATCAAAAGCCAGAAACAAATAAAAAGAATAATCTGAATCGTGAGATGGCAAATAAATTTGATAGACAGACCAAAAACGGGAGACAGAGGGAGGGAGGGTGGGAGAGAGAGAATAACAGGGATATCTCTGTTATTGTGGCCATTACATTGCCAACAAAATACAAGAAAACTGGATGCCTCCTCCATAATGTAAAAAGAAGTATTCATTATGTGATGTAATTTCTGAAGCATTTCTGGTCCATTTCAGATAGCTTGTTTCCCATCCTTTATTAAAGTCTAGCAATATTTAAATACCTGGGATATGGGTAGGTTGTTGAAAGAAAAAAAATTATCACTTGGAAAGCCATATGAACCAGATAATTAGCATACCAAAGTGGATGTTTTTAGACTGCTTTGTTTTTTAATCTTTATCCCCATCTCTAGATATTCTGCTTTGTATAATCTAAGCCTAGAAACTAATTCAGAGATTAATAAAATTCACATAAGTTGTTCAAAAGTATGTAAAGATCTGCCATGTTTATACATTAAACATTTAAACCTAGTGGACATTATGAATCTTGTTCCACAATGCTAGGACTCAAACAATGACAGCACTGAAAGAGTCATTCTCCTTCACTCATTATGTATTCAGTGTTGATGCCTGCAGGAGGAAAATCTTGAAAACACCACTGGACAATGTTGACCAATAAGTGAGAAAGCACAGAATCCAAAGCTCATTGCATATATACCTGTGTATGCAAATTCTTGGTGCAGGTATCATTCTATGTGCAGATGCTCCTGTTGATTAAATATCACAACACTACTTGTAGGTGTGGATAACAAAGCTCTATCATTTCTGTAGACTTAATCAGCTCAAGAACGTTTTGCTTGTTAATGAAGGATTTGGCATTTTTAATGCCACAACGTTGTTCAATGGTTATTCCTATTGTATCCTTCATACATATATATCACCCACCCACCCCACCCACCCCAAAAACCCCAGAATCAAGACCAGGCTCACACAACCCACAGCTCCATAATGCCTTGAATTTCACTTATACATAGAAAAATAATTCACTGGAGATACCATGTTTAAGCAATCCATGATTTATTAATATGGTTTACCTTTACCTCACTTAATGATTTACTCCAAATATGGTCCCTTGGTAGAAGATTATTAAAATCAAATAAAGGTAGGAATATCCATTGCCCTCATTATGCCCAGCATTTTGAAGTTGTTTATCCATTCACCCACCCTCTACAAATGCCACTGGATGTAGATTTTATAGAAATGAATTCTATTATAGAAATGAACATTCATTTCCTTTGGACAACATGGTTAATGGGAAGAGACTGCAGAAGTTATTGACCAAAGCATCTGGATAGCTCAATAAACCACTGGTTTAAGCAAACTATCCTTCCCAACTCTTAAGAATGAAGGCAAAAACTAGTTTCTAGGAAAGGAATGAGGATGGCAAATGGTAGAATGTGCAAGAATGTGGTTTTGTCATGGTTCATTTTCATCCTTAGAAGTTTTTTGTAACATTTTCCACAGTTTCATAGTATATTCCATAACCTATCCTTCAATTCCTTCTTTGCCGTTCATATGGAAAGAGCATTTGCTTTTCTAGTTCATTCTGGTTTAGAATTTCCTTACAATTTCTTTTTTGGTTTTGTTATTGATCTCATGGATGTGGATGTGTTAGTGAAGGGTGCTGTCGTTGTTCTCTCTACATATTATTTTTCCAGTTATCCTCTATCTGCTTATTGTCATGATAATAAATGAAATTTAGGAGAAGAATACAATAAGTCTACTCCAACACATGACACTTTAGGGCAAGAATTAATGAGCTAAAGATTTACAGCGGAAGATCCAAACTTGAAATAAACTGAAATATCCTGATCTTGGGAACTATTAAATTGTGGGAGAGTCTGCTTCTTGGATCATGAGTGCTCCATCAGCAGAGATTTTCAAGTAAAAGTTAGATATGGAATTGTAAGAGATGGTTGGATTAGAAGATTCTAATTTCTCTTTCAACTTTTTGATATTAGGAAATCCAATTTCTGGTATTTCCCAGAAAAGATGGATTATCTGGCTTGCAATTGACCAAGCAGCATAACCTGAACATAGTGCTGCTTGGTATAATTTATTCTTATTTTGATCATTGTATGATCATTAAGGGTAACGTATCTTGAAGCCATGCTCAGCTGTTTCTCTCAAATATGTTTTTTTCAGACAAAAACTGCTAATTTAAAAAAAAATGGAAAATGGAAAATTTTCAAGAAATTGAATGTTGTGTCAATTTACCTGTGATGTTATGTCCATTTATAATACAATATGACTGTCATGGTAAATACTGTATAATTACAATACAAACAATTTACAAAATGTTATTTGCCAATACCTCCCCATTGGTAGGATGTTTCCTATCAATTTTCCTTACCTTTCCTCCTATTTCTGGAAAGAAGGACAGAGTTCCAAGCAAAGCATTGGACTATAGCTACACATCATTTCCATTTTATAAGAAATCCTGTGAGTCATATTTTGTGCCCAGAGACAGGGTTTTTTTTTTTTAAAAAAAAAATGTTTGTGCTATATATTGTGGACTGCTGCTTTGTTTTGCAACATGAAAACTTTCTGAAGGTTTAAATTAAAAGGTACTTTAAAAGTTGTAAGAATTCAAGACAAGAAGCCTGACAGGCACTGGGGAGGTATCTATGGAATAGTACTCTATTCCTACGAAGTCATCCTATTTGCTTTGCAAATGTGAAATGCCTCATTCTCACTTCAAATCAAGAACAGGTTTTTTTTCCCCTCTCAACTTTATAGCACATATGCTTCTGAGTCCAGTACTTACACAATTATTTTCTCTAGCATTTTGTCCAACCAACTATTTTTTTTCCTACTTTTTCCCCTACCAATTACTTAATTGTTGTTTCTCTTCCTCCTTCTCTAATTGCTTTTACCACTAATAAATTAACTTCACCCACTGTTTAAAAGAACTTCCAAGAAAAAATGAGACACTGTTCTGTATGATTCAACAGCTCAGGCCCTTCTAAATGAGTCACTAAATCATGCCCTTTCCAATTGCAGTAAAAGGGATATAAGTAAGATCCGTCCAGTAAAAGTGATGTCTCTCTACAAACATGCTAAAGTATTAATCCAGTTGCAATAATCCCTTCTGTTACTTCACTGAAGCAATTTAGAACCTTTTTCCTCTGTGAGGTTATGTGTTGATGCTATGAAGGGTCAGACAACCTTACTCGAATTAAAATGTGCCATGTTCTTGTCAGGATTTAGCGCAACCACTGTCTGATGAAAGGCTAAAAAGGAGTCCATATTTTCTCTCCTAAGGATTTAAATGGTGATAAGCAACACAAAATGACAATATTGGTTTTAATCTACTGAACTCTAAACCTAAAGATGACATTTGCATGAGCCAATTTTTCACAATCTAGTGCCCACCAACTATTTTAGAATTCAAATCCTATTTTATCTGACAATCAGCAATACTACCTGGGGCTGATGAGAATTGTGGTGCCACACTTTGCTAACATAACATATATTCAGAAGGCTTTTGTTACGCATGTCACAGGATTATTAGTGATTGCTCTTTTCAAAATAATCTTCAGAATCCTCTGGATAAGCATAATTTAATAACATGAAAATGCAATTTCCAGTGCCATCTTTTTGTCCATATGAGTGAGGAAATTCGTAACTAAACTGCATCACGCTACAAAGAAATAGAGTTGTTCTTTTCAATGGCAACTTAAGACCAATGCCACGTTCAGTCTTGAGTATTAAAGTGATCCATAGGATTTCAAACAAGTCCAACTTAATGCTGTGCTTTCAGGATACACAACAGACTCCCACGGCTATTCAGGGACAGTGACCTAAGTGATCCAGCATCACATAGAGCAAAGTTCCCTAACTCCTGGTCTGTGGACAGGCACTGGTACGCAGGATGCCAGAAACCAGACCCATTCACAGGATGTAGGCAGCACACAAAACCACACCCCTTCTGGACCACAGAAAAACCTCTCTCCACAGAACCGATCCCTGATGCCCAAAAGGTTGGGGACTGCTGACATAGACAACTGGAAAGGTATAACTGCTCTGATGAAATAGGGGAGCAGGCATTTAGATTGGTATTCCTGCTTCCTTTTCACTTCATGGCTTTTGATGCTGTGGTTTTTAAATTTTTTGTCTGTTTGTACTTTTAAAAATAAACACAATAACTGGAGTTATAATCAGATACTGATATTTTTTTAAGACTTGTCATAAAAATTATGGATCTTAACAACTTTAGGAAGTTGATTTTGTTTAAGTGTAATGGGCAATGTCTTTTTCTGCCAAGCATTTATTTATTTCTAGTTTAGATTTATAAAGTCAACGCACAGCAGTTCTACAGAGCACACAGATTAAAAACAAACCCTCTCTATGTTGACACAATAATATATTAAATTACAAACTCAATAACTTTTTCTAAACCTAAACTGTCATTCATCTTTTAGATGCATACAAAGGAGTACTGTAGCTAACGAATACATAAATAAATGAAGAACAAAGCAAATAAGATTTTGTAAAACAATTGTTACACATTTAATTTTTCTCTGGACATAAAGGTTTCAAATTAACACCAACAACTTATAAATCTACCATATTTTGATTTCCAAGCTATTAAGACATTATTTCACATGCATATTTTCACCGCAGCTTAAATTTACCTCTGCAATACAAGATGAATCTAACATTTATATGATTGATCATAAACAATTGCTCATCTGAAACTGTGCTGTTGAATCCTATCTTTCTGTTGTTCCTTTTATGGTCATGAAAATCCATTTTCAAAATAGCAACCCAAAAATATTTATGACAAAAGGGTTTTTCTGTAAAATGACAACGATACTTCCATGAGGATTGCCTCATGAATAATTTAACATTTATGCAAATTATTGCTAAAATAGAGAGGGAAAATGTTTTTTGAATATGAAAGAAAATGAAAGCTGGAACAACCATATGCCAAGTCTAAAATTAATTTTGAAAACTCTTCATTTTAAATTGGAAGGAAGGTAGAGTAAACTCATGGAACAAGAATGGCATTAAACACCAGAGAAATGTACAGCAAATATTTAGGACAGTGTTGTGACTTCATTAAAAAAAACCAAACAGAAAAAATAAACAAATAACAATAATGAATGGAGTAAGCCATGTGTAAAGTGAAAAATTCATTTTCCCCTCTCTATTTGCCAATATGATTAAAATGCCACAAAAGTGAGTTATATTGCCTACCCACAATGGTTTGGTAGTAATTTTTCCCACATAGCCAAAAACAACTATCTTCATTTTTACTTACAAGAAAGTATTCTTACTATTAAAAACCTACCCAAATATTTCTTCAAAGCTTATTTTTTTAAGAAAAATGTTTTAAAGAGTTTTGAGAAAGATAGTGATATTATTATTTTTCAGTGAATGCAGTAAGAAAGCTTGTGGCAATAAAAGCCAAGCAAATACATAATTACATCAGGTTACGCATGTTAGTTTTTAAGATATCTTTGCCCTTTTTTAGTAAATGTAAAATGATTTTTAAAAATGTTGTTCCTTTTATGGTCATGAAAATCCATTTTCAAAATAGCGACACAAAAATATTTATGACAAAAGGGTTTTTCTGTAAAATGACAACGATACTTCCACACAGTTAATTCTGTCCATGAGGATTGCCTCCTGAATAATTCAATCAATGGTCTGAGAACTGAGGACTTGTGAATTTTGTGAGGTTTCATTTATTTTTATATTTTTAAATAAATATATACTTTTAAAAATAGCACTCATATGTGGTACTCATAATTAAATCCAGTAGAAAAATATGGGAAAGTACAGTATCATACTTTATATCAGTTATATATTTGTTCTAGCAGCAATGCATATATACACTTTAATCAGAAATACATTTTCCACACTTTCTTTTGGCAAACCACAGTCCAAGGCAGAATTCTGAACATAGCTGAGAAACATAGACAGCATAGTGCCTTCCAGTTTTGAGCTTTAGTTCCCATCACACACAGCCAGCATGGTCAAAGAGATTGATTATCCTTCTTGAATTATCCACACTTGGCTTACCCTACTCATTGTTATTATTTGTTTATTTTTTTCTGGTGGGAGAGGGGGAAGAGAAATAAATCTTTCATGCTGAATTCCAGTCCTTATCCAATTAGTTACCTTCACTTTTCACATATGTATTACCTATGCGTGAATCATAAACTGGAAATTAAAATAATGTTGAAATTACTGCATCAATTCCATGTCGCTTAATTCAGAGAAAATTATATTTAGAATTGAAATATTCATTTCAATAGCTATGATTTGTGTTTCAGATGATTAATGCTGGAGACAGTTCTTCTCCACCCTGTAATGCACTTAGCTGCTCTGTCCACCGGATGTTTCTCCTGGTTATGGGGAGACGTACAGCTGCTATATTTACTGCCATTTGCTTCTTTGGGCAGGGTTATTGATACATTAGCATGGCTTTGGAGCATTTGTTTACAGCTTTACATTTAATCCCGTTTGCTATTAACCCTCCTAGAACAGCCGCTCACAACGTTTTTTGATTGGTTGGTTGGTTTTGCAAATTGCTAGATAAAATGTAGATGCATACATGGACTCTTAGCAGGAGAAGAGAAAGAGAAATATTAACAAGTTGTCTTATTTTCTTGTGGGGGTGAATAGATTTTCTTTTTCAATAAGCAGCTTTACGCAATGGAAGGGACATTCATTCATGGCTAAACTCAAAGGACACAGCTATTAGGAGATAGCAAAGGTGAATACTGATTGATGTACACTCTAAATGCACAAAAATACATGTAATTATAGCTTTATAAATATCAACCTAGAGCAAAAAAAAGTGAAGAGAATTCAAAATAATTTGATGACATTTAAAATTTACAAGGCTGGAAAGATAAGTTGCATAAATAAAGCTTTAGTTAGATGTGATTTTAGAGCTAGGAAAGTTGCTCCCAACATATCTGGCACATCCGCTGCTGATAATCTGACTAGTCTAAAATTTGTCACCTCCCACCCCCGGTGCTGAAAGAAGCTGAGTTCAACAAGCTATTTAGCTGGGGAGACAAGGTCCACATGCTAGCAGTTTGCTTCTTATTACCTAAACTTAGAATAATTGGGCATTACTCATTGGCTGAATTGAAGCTATGTAGGCCTCCATGTTCCTGAAGTATAAATGAATTAATCATCATGAAAACAGCTACAGAAGGAGCAGGTCAGAGAAGGTCTCTTCTGATAGAAGATAATATTTGTAGTTTGTGATTTCTGAGCTCGGCTGTTTCCTTGCAGACGTTCCATTACCCAACTAGATAACATCTTCAGTGCTAGAAGGGAGAGGAGTTTGCTCTTTGTTTATATATAGGTCTGATCTCCTCCAGTTCCCAGCTAACGATGAAAGAGATTATATAGAAAATTAGAATCCTTGCTGATACTGGCCAAGGAATGCCACTATGACACATTTTGTTTTTCTGCTGCAAGGTTTAAGTTGCTATGAAAAACTCAAAAATCATACAAATTTGCTAGCAATAAGACAATGCAATATTTTTGCTATACTAGGCAACTATTGTTTGCCTGTAACTTCTGCCTGAAGATAAAACAGCAGAATAGAAAGAGTTTCCATTATTTGTGACCATTATCATTTTGAGGTTTATTCTTTATAAACATGCCTCAAATAAAAGTCCCATTTCTCACTGTTTCTGTCTCTCTTCTGAAACTCAGCTTGAAGACAGAAAGGTTTCCAACCCAAGTGCTAAACAATGAATTTAAAACATATGGCAACAGATTCAACTAGATTTATGTGTTAAAATCAAGCCATTGTATATTGGGAAGATTTCCAGTAAGAACAAATTCCACCCAGACCACAAAGTAACAATTCTGAATCTTGTAGGTGTGAAATATCCACCAGTATCTATATTTGGGCTCACTAATCAAAGCAATTGCAGTGAGTAATATAGGATATAAACAGCAGACACCCAGGTTCAAATCCCCTATGATTTTCTCAATATAAGTTAAATAATTAATTTAGGGATTAAATTGAAATACAATTGGGCTGCATGATACTGGTGAAAGGACCATATTTAAATGCTGAAAACCCATATTTAAACACAGGAGGTGATGGGAAAGACTCCAACTATTCTCTAAATTGTTCCCTGTTGGAGTAGACAGTATGGCCTAAATAAACAAGCAGTCTAATCTAAAAAATACTGCTTCCAAATTAAACAGGGATTTATTTAATATTCACCTAAAATGAATGCATTGTTCTAATGTAATAAATAGCCAACAACTGATCCTTTGCATTTTGTATGAACTTCAGACTTGGACAGTAGGTGCAAATTTTAGTTTAGCACTTTGGATGGAACAGCAAATAATGGTTTCAATAAAACTAGCAAATAAGTATTGGAACCAGAAGATGGAAAAGAAAGGAAGAACATACATTTAGTCCTTGACTTACGACCACAATTGGGATGGGAATTTTCATTGTAAGTCATGATAATTGTAAATCAAGGTGCCCACATGACCAAACCTGATTTAGAACCATTTTTATGCTAGTTGTTAAGCAAATGTGGCAGTTACAACTCTGATTCATATGGTGATTAAGTGAATCATGTAGTTGTAAGTCTGAATCCATTTACCTGAATGGGGATTTTCTGCCAAAAACTGGCAAAAACATGCTAGAAATTATCAAAAAAGTAGGATGCTGCAACTGGTCATAAATGTGAGCCAGCTGACAAATACATGAAATGTAGTAAGTGACCACAAGGGTCAGTGCAATATTTTACAACAGCTAGAAGTGCTTTATGGCCCACAAGGCACTCCTTTTGTGGCCCATCAAGTCATTAAACGATGAGTTGTAAATTGAGGGCTTCCTACACAATAATATTATATTGTTTAAATCAAACCATAATAGTTACAGGTTGATTTCATTCTGAGCTACTTTTAAACAAATCTTTGGGTCTGCCACCTGATTCCTTTTCTTCTTATCCATTTAATCCATGGAAAGGAAGCCTTTCTTCAGCTGAAAGCTGGACATAGCCAAAGCCAAAGATGGACAGAGCCATACTTTCTCTACCTCCTCATCTCTGGCATAAATATCCTTGTTTCTCTTCCCTGCTATGCTATCTCTGTGACCTACCCAGTTAATTGTCAACATAAGGACTGATTCCTCATCTAAAGGTCTGATCAGATCAGTTGAGACTTACATGGAAGTTTGCAACTAAGCAGAATGGCATTGTCACTTCCAATTTATCTTATTACCTCTGTCTCTTACCTTCTAGATAATGAGGATATGATAGTTTTTCAAAATCAGAATGGCAAGTTAAAGAACAGATATATATATTTGGATTAATTCTTGCTGCTAATTATTATGTGCACTTATCTTAAAATGGCATGATATTTTTAAAGTCTAACTAGATCGTTATTTTAAAAAATATTCTTGAAAAAAAATATGCACATCCTTTTCTGCTTCAATTAGAAGGCCTTGTATCCAAAAGGTCTCCTTTGCAGCAACTAAAGAAAACAGTTCTGAATCATCAACATCTTATTTCCTGCTTTTCCTCAGAGCTCTCTATTCCAAGAAACAACGGGTGTGGCTTGGCTTATTCTAAAAGTACAGCTTCAGTATAGCTTTCAGCTTCATAACCTCACACTTAGGAGGCTTCCATCTTGGGGATGATTTGGGAGATCATTAAGGCACTGTTTCCCCTCCCCCACTTTTTGACAGAGTGAGCGACAGACAGCTTTTTCAGTAGGGTAAAATTGAGACTTCATTAGGATTTGCCACTTTCCTGCCTGCAGATTAGATGCTTTCGTCTCTTCCTAATTACTACTGTCAAAGAGGAGCGGATTTCCTTGGGAAGGTTGTATACTTCTAGAAAGCCAATTAATAACCCATCCTTTTTCCAGGGTATCCACTGGATGTACCAATGTCCAAATTCCTATTTGTACTTATTCTTCTCTTCTACCAATAGATGACATACATTACATGTTTGTATTAACATTCTTTGGCAGACAAATGCATTAATTGCTCAGAAAGCAGCAAAAGTTCACAGCATACTAAAATTATCACTGCTACTACCAAGTCTCACTCAAGAAATATTGGTGCCTAAGTGAAGAACAATTTGATGCCCCTCTTTTTTAAAATCTTTTTTTTTTGATGCCCCTCTTATTCCACGATAAAAAAGTATTTTTTTTCAATACTGGCAATAGGATAGCTTCCTACAGAACCCAGTTCTAACTTCTCACATTTTCTTGCCAGCTTCCAGTAATTTTCTTTGGAGTAACGACCTTACTCTGCCCAATGGTAGCATCACCACTGCCAACTGTTGCCCTTAATTTCTTTCTATTTGGACTAGCATATTGAATAACTAGCATATTGAAATTAAAATGAGTTTTCGGGAAAAAATAAGATTTTATTTTTACCACCATTTTTAAAAAGTAATATCGGGAAATCGTAGCATTTCTATTATAGGATCTTTCTTTCTACACATGCACAGAATGAACATAAAATGAGGAATTCTCAGGGTTACTAATCATACAATTCCTGTTCTGAACAATGCTGTTATAACATCAGCTTGATTCTATCTCATACATTTATTTAGGAAAAAAAAAAGTAAGCCTAATCAGCCTAACAAACTTTTTTTCTGAACATATTCAGGAAAAAACCTTGATTTCAAAGGATTCAGGAATATATTTTCAGAGTTTCTCAATTCAACAGATTGAACTAAAAGAAAGTAAAAACTACATTCTTTATTTTTTTTTATTTATGTTTTTATTTTGTCAAGCGATTATAAGATAACAGGTATGTTATCTTATAAATAACATAGTTATGAATACATGAAATGGATACATATAAGAAAAATAAAAAGAAACAATAGGACAGGGACAGTAGGCACGTTGGTGTGCTTATGCACGCCCCCTACAGTCCTCTTAGGAAAGGGGTGAGGTCAATAGTAAATAGTCTGAGGTTAAAGTTTTTGGGGTTTGGGGAAGAAACCACAGAATCAGGTAGAGTATTCCAGACATTGACCACTCTGTTGCTTAAGTCGTATTTCCTGCAATCAAGTTTCTCCTATTTTCAGTTTGAATGAACAGCATAAGATGCTTCGGGCTTAAAAGATGATACTGCAGCCCCATATGCCAATTCTTCCAGCTATTGTTACATACATACTTTCCTTCAAAATATAATTTGGGGACCAGGACTGGTAGTTAAGCAATTAGTTACTGCAAAGTAACATTAGATTTGACAGTGCTTAGTACAAACCAGGCAAACTCTGAAAATAAAACTGGAGTAGTTTCTAATGTTTTTAATTTTATTAACTAAAAATATAAATTTCTAATGTTGACTGCTATTTTAAGCATCAGTGACACATCTGACAGCCAGAAGATATAAATTATGACTTAAAGTAAAATAAAATATAGAAAACAACCTTCTATCAACTCTTGCCAATTGAACTCTAAGTAAGTTGTTATATATTACTCAGGAGCCTCAGCTTTCATTGCAATCAAATTTTAATATTTGATTCCTAGTATCTACTTGGAGATACTAAATATTCAACTTTTATTTTTTAACTTATAGTCCAAGATGTTTTGGATATTTATAGATTCACAAAATGTCAACAAAAATATAATAAAATCATAACCATCCATCCATATCTATAGCTATCTCATCTATATAGGAATTAAAATGTCACCTATTATCAATTAGAGCAGAAAACAAGTTTTAGATGTTGTACACCAGTATACCTAGAAGTCACCTGGCTATGAAAGGCTGGAAATGAAAATGGCATATTAACTTGTGTTAATTTCCTTTGAGATTGATGATTCTTTCAATTTTATGTTTTACTTTGCAAAATTCACAAGTGAAACTAATTGCTGATTGGTACATACTTCTAGATTGGGGTCCCTAACTCTGGTCCATGGCCCAGTGCCGGGTCACAGCCTGTTTGGAATCAGGCCACAAAAATGGTGGAGGAGTGGGCAAGTGCCTATGAACGAAGTTGCATTTGTGAAAGTGGCACGCACACACAAAGCCATCCGCCCTCCCACCACCACCTCCACTGATCCATTGAGCCCGAAAGGTTGGGGACTGCTGTTTTGGATGATCTAGATTTCCTAGAACAGCCTTCTGAATCAGGCTTAAGAATCTTATTATCTTATGAATACTCCCAAGGGTGTCTGTTTGCCTGTCTTACTGATATTCCTTTTCTTCTGTCTTTCCTCCCTTTTCTAAATTATATTCTCCTTTTTCTAAATTATATGATTCTACAATTGTTTCCTAGTTTGCATTTTTGAGAATAAAACTTAGCGTTTAAAAAAGTTGCCCGCTTTGGGGGAATTTTCTCTACCAGCATTGGGTTCCCAACAGGGTACTCTGTTCTTATTGAAATTTTATTTTATTGTTCCTTTTAAAATTCCTGGGAAATTTCTTTGAAGCACTGGGTTCCACATTTCTTTCAAAATACCTTTTGAGCTCTTTTTTTTTTTATATCTCTAAGCCTAAATACATGAGCAGCAATTATGCATAATAAATGTTCTTATGAAGGACCCTTTCACATTGTAACATTTTATGGCTCCGTGTCAGCCTTAATCTACAAGCTTCCTCCAGAATAAAGTGCAGGACTGCTACATAAACACTTGTATTACCAGAGTATAACTGGAAGAGTGGAGACTAACCCAAGGACTAAAAGGTAATTTTTGCCTGCGTTTTGTTAATAGAAGTGTTTTACCTGAAGAAAGTAGATAAATGATTCAGCTGATTAATCTTAAAGATGATGAGAGGAGGGGGAGGGGGAGAGGGAGAGAGAAAATGGTGGTGGTGGGGAATATATTGGATAAGGTTATTTCTAAAGATAGATAGGTATATTGCAGGTGGTCAGCCTTGAATGTGAACAAGGAAAAAAAAGAAGATTTGCAAAGGAGGGGCAGGCATAAGTATGGAAAAGAGAAGCAGCTGAAGATAAATGGAAGTGAATTCTATGGAACTGCAAGGGCAGAATTCCAAAATTCTCAGCAGGCAGTTAAGAATCCACCAGTATTATATATGTTTCTCCTCCACCACCCGCCTTTCATTGCTGCAGAGAAGGAGGAATATAACAAAGCTTTGCCAAAGGAGCCTCTAAGCACATCAAGGCACAATGCGCAACATCGCATTATAGCAGAGAAAATGCATTCAGTATTAATTGGAATTAGAAGGCACTGCCCATAAACGTGTACATATGCAAGTTTATGTGATCACCTATCAAAACAGTCTTTGTCTCTTGATAAACAGCTACTAATATAAGAAAAATTGAGAATTGATTTAAAACATGAGGTTGTGATATCAATCTTGGTCATCAGAGTCCCCTATATCATTTTACTGTTACTTTACTGTTCTTTTTATATCCTGAGTGGCACATGAAAGTCAGTCAGTCTTTATTGAAGAACCAGGACTTCCATTCTTGTTTTAAAAAGCCAAAGTAGATAATTTAAATATTGCCATCACTGCTCAGGCAGCATAGAATTAATGAAGCCTGCAGTCCATTGGATTTGAAGCTTTTATACAAACTCTTTCAAAGGGTTCATTCATTCTGAATGAGCTTACAGCAAAAAGAAAAGAAAGATAGTGGAATCATCTTAGATATATACTACTTCGGAGTGCTTTTCAGCACTATCTAAATGGTTTACAGAGTCAGCATATTACCCTCAACAATCTGAGTCCTCATTTTACTGACGCTGGAAGAATGGAAGGCTGAGTCAATCTTGAGCCAGCAAAGACTGAACTCCTGGCAGTGACTTGAATTAGCCTGCAACACTCATTCTAATCACTGCACCACCAGTGGTTACAAAACCATCTAGATTGTTCTGAGTTGACAAACGATGCATTCCATTTCAAATGGATCACTATGAGAACACCTGTATACTACTAAGCATTTTAAATGTACTTTACAACAACTGCAAGCCAAGAAAATCTCTCAAAATGTAAAACTGCTCAGACAGCATAGGAACTTTCTTCTGCTTTGAAGTGCTATCTGTTAAGTATGAGGCATGGGTTTAGAAACGGAGACGAAACTGCTTCTCATGAACTTCAGCTCTTTATTTACAGCATGATAACAGAGACAAAACCCCCCGGATAGCAGCCGCCCTTTTATAGAGTGAACTGCTATTCGGATGACCAATGGATGTTGTTATAGGGTTTGAACCTCGTCCAATGGGACTCGGCCCGCTAATAGCCAATCAGATTGCTCGAATGAACCAATCATAACTTGCCATTATATGGGCCAATAGGAAGAGCAGGATTACGATCCTGCTATGCAAATGAATCTTTATTAATTACATTTCTTTAGTTCACAACACCCCTCCCCCCTGGGTTCCGTTTGACGGCCGTGGTGACGTAATCGCGCAGGTATGCAGGTTGTTTTACCTGCCTATTTGATTTTCGCTGTTCCACCGGTTTTTGTTTAAAGTTCGGTTCCGGCGGAACGTAAGGCTCGTCTTCGCATGGGGTTGATTCTGCGGTGCTGTTTTCGGTACTATCAGGGTCCCTTAAGTCCATTCCTGGATCGGGCGGGCATGTTTCTACTATGGTGTTCCTCTGTGGGGAGGACGCCCCCGATCCTGGACCTTCTTCAGGTGGCACGAGTACTCAGTTTAGCGGCCATCTGTCCTCGATTACGTCGTCTATACGGCCTTCGTCCCCCTCGGTATTCCCTCCCCCTTGAGTTTGGAAGTCCGGGGGGAGGTCGCGGATATTGGGTTGTAAACGAGATTGAAGTTGATCTATGTGGCGTTTCCATATCTTGCCGCCTGTCGTTTTAAGGCGGTAAGATCTAGGGCCAGTGAGGTAGACTACGGTGGCTGGGACCCACAACGGTTCGCCGGAAAGGTTTTTGGTGTAGACCAAGTCGCCTACCTTGAATTGGCGATGCGTTCCGCTGGATCCACAAGGTTTCTCTGGCGCATACGACGGGTGTAATCGGTCGAGGTGGGAGCGAAGCTTTCGCCCCATTAAAAGTTCGGCTGGAGTCTTGTTGGTGACACTGTGGGGGGTAATGTGTTGTAGTAAGAGTATTTTGTTCAATCTAGCGTCAATGTCCCCTGGATCCATTTTTTGTAGTGTCTTTTTAACGAATTGGACCATCTGTTCCGCCCTACCGTTTGCCGCAGGGTGAGCCGGCGAAGTCAAGGCATGGCGGATGCCCCGATCCGCCAAGTATTGTTCGAAGGTGAGAGCAGTGAACTGGGGTCCGTTGTCGGAAACTAGAACGTCCGGAAACCCGTGTGTTGCAAATATTCTATCTAGTTTTTTAATAACGGAGTCAGTAGTTGTGCTTTTCATCTTGTGGATTTTGAGCCAGTTGGAGTAAGCATCCACGGTTAGGAGAAAAGTGTGTCCTTTAGTGGGTCCCGCGAAGTCAATGTGGATGCAGGACCACGGGCCTCGAGGAGTTTCCCATTCGGTGGGAATTGCTCTCGGTGGGGCGTTGCTGACTTCTTGGCAGTTTCTACACGTGGTTACCCAGGCTTCAATTTGTTTATCGATGCCTGGCCACCACGCGTAGCTTTGAGCGAGAGCCTTCATGCGGACGATGCCTGGATGTCCTTCGTGCAGGGTTTGCAACACGATTCGCTGTAGTCTCTCTGGTACGACGACTCTATCTCCCCATAGGATGCAGCCCTTCTGGGAAAATAGTTCCGTTTGCCGGTGTTTGAACGGTGCAAAAATGGCGGGGGTTTCTTCGACTGGCCACCCGCGTTCAACCCAACTGAGAACTCTTGCGAGGATAGCGTCCCGTTTTGTGTCGGCAGCGATATCCCTTGCCGTTAGTGGCGGCGAGTTGAGGGTTTCAATTTGCAGCGTAGTGAGGGTTGGAGCTGGGTCGCTGACGGTTTCCGGAAGTGGGGAACGGCTCAAAGCGTCAGCGTGGGGAATGGCTTTCCCCGGGCGATGCTGCAGTACGTAGTTGTAGCTGCTAGGAATTCTGACCAGCGAGTCATTCTAGGCGACAATATATGCGGCGTTGGTTTATCACCTGCTAAAATGCCAAGTAAAGGCTTGTGGTCTGTAACTAGAGTAAAGGGCCGCCCGTAAACATATTCGTGAAATTGCTTCACGGCCGATACAATAGCAAGAGCCTCTTTGTCAAGTTGGCTATAGTTTTGTTCAGCCTTTGATAACGTGTGGGAAAAGTACGCAATAGGAGCCTCATTCCCATTTGGTAACACGTGGCTCAAAATGGCTCCAACCCCAAATGGTGACGCGTCAGACGTAATATTTAATGGCAAAGTCTCGTTGTATTGCATTAGCACAGCGTCGGAGGTTAATAAGTCTTTCACCCTTCTGAAAGAGCGCTCCTCTTTGTGACCCCAAACCCAAATAGCTTTCTTGTCGAGACGTCGATGTAAGGGTTCGGCTACTGTTGCCTTGTGAGGCAAGAAGATGTTGTAAAAATTAATGAGTCCCAAGAAGGCCTGGAGATCAGCCTTACTTTTAGGTCTCGGGGCATTTTTAATTGCTTTGAGTTTGGTTTCGGTGGGGTGAATCCCTTGTTTATCGAGGAGATACCCAAGAAACTCCAACCGCTCAGTACACAGTTGATACTTATTTTTTTTTACCTTGAGGCCGGTGTCTTTGAATCTATGCAGAACTAGTTCGAGCTCTTCTCTATTAGGGGCAGCAATTAAAACGTCATCAAAATACGGCACAACCCCTTTTATGCCTTGCAAAAGTCTCTCCATTAGACTCTGAAATATCCCTGGGGCTACACTCACTCCAAACTGGAGTCTGTTGCATTTAAAGGCACCTTGGTGTGTAACGATAGTCTGTGCCTCTGCGGTTTCTGCATCAACGGGTAGTTGTTGATACGCTTGCGCTAAGTCCAACTTTGCGAAGATCTTCCCACCGCCCAGGGAGTGGAGAAGATGTTGAACCACAGGCACCAGATAAGCGCTTTGTTGGAGTGCGTGGTTCAGGGTGGTGCGGTAATCTCCACAAATTCTAATTGACCCATCCGGTTTGATGGGGGTTACGATTGGGGTTTCCCAATGGGCATGGTCAATAGGCTCCAACACCCCTTGGGCTATTAACTTATCAAGTTGCTCGTCGATCTTGGGTTTAAGGGCGAATGGCACCCGACGAGGCTTAAGGCGGATAGGGGCTACTTCTGGATTGAGGCTAAATGATATAGGGGTCCCCTTGTACTTGCCTAAGTTGTCCGAAAACATGTCCTGGAATTCTTGGACGATGCCCTCTTCCCAATCGTCGCTCTCGGAATGGTGAATGCCGGCTAATTCAATCCCTAGTGGGGCGAACCATTGTAGGCCTAGCAAACTGGGCCGGTTACCATCGACGACAGTCAATGGAAGTGCTGCACTACGATTTTTGAAAGTTACTCGGACTTGAGTCAAGCCGGCGACTGGAATCGTGTTCCCTTGGTAATCCCTGAGGATGATCTTCTGGGTGCTGAGATCCTGACGACGGATGGCAGGGATGAGTTGTTTGAGGGTCTTCCATGAAACCATCGAGAGAGACAACCCCGAATCGACTTCCATTTGGCAAGGTTGATTTTCGATGGCGACTCTCACTCGGATTTTCTGTGCGTCTAGTAGCGAAGCGTGGCTGATGGTTGTCGTTTGGTGTGCCTCTTCCCGTTTTGCTTGAAGAGCCGGTGCCCTGTTTCTGTAGGAGTGGTTGTTCTCTTGGTTACCCAAGCGATGCCGATTTACAAGAACGTTTCTTGTGGGTTGTCGGAGGTTGCTCTCCCTTCGGTTCGGGTTGGACTCTCTCTTGCTTCTGCAGGCCCATGCGATGTGGCCTCTCTTCCCACAGGTGTGGCAGAGTGCGTAGCGGAATTTGCAGTTGCTTCTTTTATGGGTGGCTCCACAACTTGTGCATTTGTGCGGAGTCCTTAGAGTTCGTCGACTTTGATTGCCCAGAATCCTGATGACTTCTTCTCCATTACTCTCTGGGTTACGCTTCTTGTGATGGGTTGTTGCCGAGAACTTCTCTAAACCAAGTGAAGTGTCATGGGCGAGTCGACGAAGCGGTGCATGGTTGCGGCGCCTTCGAGCAGCCGACTTCCTGGTTTCTTCTGCTGCAGTAGCATAGGTGACGGCCTTTGGAAAGCTGACGTTGCCTTTCTCCATAGGCCTTCTGCGCCCATGTGGTGCATCTAATCCCAGAACTATGCAGCTCTGGGTTTTCTGTTGGTCCCTCTGGTAATATTCGCGTCTTCGGGCCAGTGTTGATGCAGCGGATGCATAATGAGCCCGCAGGAGAGGTACGAGGGTGTCCCAATCCATTTCTTTTACTTCAGCCGGTTTTGCAAGTGCTTTAGCCACCCGGAATACGGCAGGCCCGCAGTGAGTCAGAAACACTGCTCTTTTCTTGCTGGTGGAAACGTCCTCTAAATTGTTGGCTTCCAAGAACATCTGAAAACGATCCATATATGACTCCCAGTCTTCTTTTTCTGGGTCAAAAGGAGCGGGTGGTACAGCGCCGCCTGACATCCTGCCGATGTAGGTGCGCTCTCAGCCATGTGCTTCGGTTGGTGCTCTGTAGGGTTTAGCCAGCTCTATTGTCTCCGCATCCCATCCTCGTCGCCAGTGTTAAGTATGAGGCATGAGTTTAGAAACGGAGACGAAACTGCTTCTCATGAACTTCAGCTCTTTATTTACAGCATGATAACAGAGACAAAAACCCCCGGATAGCAGCCGCCCTTTTATAGAGTGAACTGCTATCCGGATGACCAATGGATGTTGTTATAGGGTTTGAACCTCGTCCAATGGGACTCGGCCCGCTAATAGCCAATCAGATTGCTCGAATGAACCAATCATAACTTGCCATTATATGGGCCAATAGGAAGAGCAGGATTACGATCCTGCTATGCAAATGAATCTTTATTAATTACATTTCTTTAGTTCACAACACTATCTATCCATCTTTGAATTGGCAATGGCAGCATAACAGCATAGCTATCCCGGTTAGCAATCCCTATTTTGCTTTTATTTCTTGTTTCATATTTCTTATTTCCAAGTCACTAACAAATGGTATTGTAAGCATGTTATTCATTCTCGCCTAGATGCTTTTTGATCTTGGCTGTTTGCTTGCAGATATTTCATTACCAACTAGGTAACCTCATCAGTGTGACTGATTGTGGGGTTTCCTGTCACAAATATTCTCTCCTAATGGAATATGATTGCTTTTCTCCTTTCCCTTTGCTGTTTCTCCTTTTCAACATATCACAGGCAAAAGAAAAAAAAAACCATCAGACTTCCCATTCTAGTTCCCATCAGGATCTCTCACAAGCCCTACCATAAATTTACCTAGGTCCTGTAGGAGATAGTAAGTGAAGCAGACTAGGTGCTAGGTGTTTAAGTTTCTTAAGTCATTGATACTGGCTCATGCAGGGAAACAGACAAATAAACAACAAATGTTTGTTTTAACTCCACCTTTTCTTTTTTTCTGCCCACTGCAAGAGAGAGAACACATTACACCTTCAAACATTCTCCAGAACCAGCATTTTATACTCACCTTATAGTTGCAATGCAATAGTGGAAGTTTAAGAGAAGGAAAACTACTTCTATGTCAGTATATCTAAAGTTGATTTAAAAGCATTTATTTATACATTTCTGCAAGGTGAAAACAAAATTGTGGGCCCTAGATTGAAAACTGGGGTTGCCCGGTCATGGGTAGAAGGACAAATGAGGACGAAGTCATATAGTATGTACATGTCAAACCTTTCAGTTAGATTCCACATGTCATCAGGGAAATCTGTCATCTTCAGGGTTGTTGCAAATAGAAACAGATAATGGATGAAGGCAGAATTATAACTGGATAGAAAATCTAATCATCTCTTTGATCTTCCTTCCTTCCTTCCTTCCTTCCTTCCTTCCTTCCTTCCTTCCTTCCTTCCCTCCTTCCTTCCTTCCTTCCTTCCTTCCTTCCTTCCTTCCTTCCTTCCTTCCTTCCTTCCTTCCTTCCTTCCTTCCTTCCTCTCTTATCTTTCTTAAAATAACAAATGGAACTAAATTGATCAAAATAGGCCCTTAGAATTGCAGGATCTCATTGTTGATCTCAATTGTGGATGGACAACTTGTGGATGGTCCAATTATCTGTCTCCTATACTTACATGCTGGTTCCATTAATGGCTCACTTATTTAAGGTTGCTCTGGAATTTAAGACCCTTTCTTTCAAACAAAGTATTTTGTGATACTACTTAATACATAAACTCACAATTTGCATTATCATCAAGTAAAAGACCAAAATTGTGGTCTTTTATATGGTATAGGTGTGGTTTATCTACCTGGAGCAGAAGAAAATAGAAAATGGCTTATTTTTGTATCAAAGTTATAGATTATCATGTCTGCATTTTGTCCCACAGCTAATAGCTGTTAGGAAACATGCTTTTCAATACAGATCAAAATCAAGATGCCCTGACCTAGGAAAAAAAGGGGGGAAAGAAAAAATAGGAAAAGGGAAGAAAAAGAAATCAGACAATTACAGAATGTTACATCTATCTTCCTCTTTGATTAATTTTCAAACCAAATTTACAGGCTGGAATCTTTTGCATTTAATAGCATATTGAATTCTAATTGTCCAGAAAAAAGCTTCTCCAATGCAATTCCCAAAAGACATTTTGAAATATCTGATGCATTTAATGACGAATTTCTTAAAGAGAGTTTTATTCTAAATCTGAAAACTAATAGCTCCTCTATTTTAATGAATGCAAATGCAACTTATTTCCATCTCTTTTGCATTAATATTGGAGACAGATTATTAATTTCTAGGAGAAAAACAAAATATATACAAAGGGCTTGAAAAAGGAATCATAACATTATTATGAGAAATAAAATGCTCTCACTCTAGAGAAGTGGATTTTTTTGTACAAATTTGTACAAAATAGTACAAATGAACCCTATATAGTATGGATATTGTTTATATTGTTCACATTAATTGGAAAGTCTAAATCATCATTGGTAAACAATTCTGGCTTATGACAAGGTTTACCATGCTGGATAGCATATAAGAATTTGATAACTATGGTTTAATAAATAAGCCACAAATTATTGATTTAGTATAATATGCTAAGTCTTGGACCATATTTTATAAACTATAAAAGCTGAAATGAAACAAATGACTTTTAGAGTCAGGCTGGAATCCATGATGTCACCATAGAAGCTCAGCTTCTTTTATGTGTGTCCCATATACAAAGCGCATAAAAAACAGAAACAGTAAGAGCTTCACATATAAATTTAATAAATTGCAAAAAAATTGCACTTCTTTTTAACACATCCTATGGATGCACCTACCCTCACGTAAATTGGAATTGTAACTTCCAGAATTATCAGCACTGAAACCCTGAAATTTTTTTTCCAGAAATACTGGTCACACTGATGGAACACAGCTTCATGATTTTGCAATTCCCTGCACATCTTGAGATCCCACCCACTGAAATATAACTCATCTCTGCCTTAGTCTTTTAACCCAACCAAGAGAGTAAAGAAGGCAGTTGAAAAACTATTGGTACAACCCAGCCTGGACTTCAGCTCCCCAAATTCCCTAGCCAGCCATACTGGCTGAGAAATTCTGGAAACTGAAGACCATACATCTTAAAATTGCCAAGTTTGAGAAACACCAGTATAGCTCAAGAGTAATATCCTGCCCTAGTTAATAAGAGCCACAGGAAATAAGTTGCTGCACCGTCTGCTTTAAGTGATTTTACTAAAATAAAAATAGCATGAGGAGACCAGGAGTGATAGATGTGTACGTTAAGATTTGTGACATTAATTCAGCTCTGGTATTCAAAATAAATGTGTGTGTGTGTGCGCGTGTGTGCATGCATGTGCACAATATATATATATATATATTTGTGTGTGTGTGTGCATGTGTGTTTTCTTAAGTTTTCACGGGTATTTATATGTGTGGTCTTCAGCTTTGTTCGGGTATTTTCCCACGTCATTATAGTTGTGCTTTTAAAGTTGTAGCGATGTTTCGGCAGAATCGCATCTGCCATCATCAGGCTTGTGTATTGGGTTCATCGTCAGGCTTTTGCAGCCGTTTCTGTTTTAAATTTGGTGCTAGCCTCGTGCTTTGTTAGAATAGAAGAGACTGTCAATTATCTGGAAGCCTGCACTCACAAACAAAAAAATCTCCATACCACAAGCCAAGCAAACACCTGGGCACAAACAGACCACCCTCCCAATACCTCCAGCCCATACACAGCCCAGCCAGCCACCCAGATGAAACCTAGCTTCCTAATAAACGATAGCTGGCCATTCACCTGAAGCCAAGCAGCACTGAAAGCCCCAATACACAAAACACCATGTTGCCAGCCAATCAAAACAAAAAAACGCTACAAAACAGACAGAAGATATTAGAAACACCACTCAAACAGAACACAGCAAACTCCAAGACCAATAAACATAGACCAAGCAATCCAATCAGGATGAAGAAAAAAAACATTCTAACAAAGCACGAGGCTAGCACCAAGTTTAAAACAGAAATGGCTGCAAAAACCTGACACATAGATGAACCCAACACACACAAGCCTTTGATACCATAATAAATTGGTTAGTTATTAATGGGCCACAAGGCTACCTGGTTTCTGCTACCTCCCTCCCTCCCTCAGATGGGATGGCCAGGTGAACTAGTCAAGTAGTTAACTTTAAGAATGAAAATATATGCATCATACGACCAAAATACTAGCTATATTTTTATTGCAGCTGTAATCTCTTGGTATAGTACAATATACATAATTTTGCAGAAACTTCAGAGTAAAACCACAAATATTTTTATCCTCAGACTGCAAAACAGCATCTGGTCAGAAAGTATACTATTATTTTTTATTTTCAGTCCTTGTGCCTTTGCTCATCTTCCAGGATGCCTGTGCTTTTGATAACTGAAAAAAGACCTGCCCTAGGAGCCCCACCTCTCCTCAACATTAGTTGCTGCAAGAAGCTGTTGAAAAGAAATGGATGTCTTTTTTGGACTAGAGCAGGGATAAATAAGAACCATCCTTGTAAAAACAGAACTGGAGAGTATGCACCACAGCCAAAAGCTTTGCGGCTTGTTTAGCAGTCTGGGAAGAAACAAGGGAGCTGAAACCCCTCACCCAAGCATTGCTGAGGAAAAATGCAAAACAGGATATACATCGCAACAAAATGCAGCTACTTTTGGGAGAGGAAATGGGGACACAATGCAGAGAACTGCGACAGCAGCACAAATGTTCAGTTGCAGTGACTAAAACACAGCTCCCAGGAAACAAAAAGCAGATTGCCGAAATAATGAAAACAGAATCTCACAACAACAAAACAAAAAAGAACAGTGAAAGTACAACAGGGAACAGATGGCTTCTCCCCACAATAATATCAGTGTTCTTACATGCTTCTGACTGACAGGGGAATCAGATTGCTTTTTTGAAACAACTCATTGCTCCATCTCCCAAGAAGTTACTAGTTCTAAGAAGGGGAGATGAGAGGGGAAGAGAGATTCCTTTCCTTGCTAGAATCCTCTCAGAAGGGAATTCTGCTTTTCTAATGGTACAAAGATTTATGAAAAGCTCTCCATTAGTGACAAGGACAGTTCTCTCCACTCCCACAAAGGCTAATTTGTGCAGATTGTAGGGTAGGAGGGTTTCTGGGTGCCACAATCCCAGTTTAGAGTGAAGTCCCACCTACTTTACTACTGAATTTGTAAAAACCTGACACCATTCTGCAGGTTACACATTTAAGTGCAAGTACAGGCTGGTTGCAAACAAAGGAACTGTAGCAAGAAAGGTTGTAAAATGGGGTAAAACTCACTTAATAACTGTCTTGCTTAGCAACAGAAAGTTTGGCCTCAAGTGTGATTATAAGTCGAGGACAACCTGTATTTGCACACTTAGTAAACTGTGGCACATCAAACTCCGGTTATGGTTTAATGAACAGCCTCTTCCTTGTTTGGTTACTGGAAGACTCTCTATGGATATTTATAAGTGTCCAGTGAGTGCCTAAGAAAGAAAGAATGAACTAAACTCTTTGGAACTATTTAAAATTGTATTTTGAATAAGTTATTTATGAATTTTAGATTTACAAATTCAAAATATTTTTCCCTGTCTTCACTAAATAGTCTGAACAGATTTTGTTTTGCTTCTTTGCTTTGCAATTTACAAGTTAAGCAGATTTTTTCCCAAGTAAAACTTGTTATTCTATTTTTTGTTTTGGTTAACTCATTTTCAGATTCATGCTCCTATATATAAAACATTTGCTTAAGCTTGTGAGGAAGTTGTTTGTAAATACATTTTGTCCTTTCCAAATTAGGGATAGAAACTATTGGAGAGAGATCATATAAAATAAGGGGAAATATGTGATTCTCTGATGTTGTATAACAACTCTATACTCCTTATCATGCCTGAGTAAGGTTATAGGTCAGAATTTTTTTTTAAATGGTTCCCTGCTATACACCATTAATTTCAATAATATTTCTATTATATACTTAAATCTGCCATTTTAAGATAACTCATAACTGTCTCCAAGTAAACAAACTGGAAATAGTCAACTTATCCAGAAGTCTAGACAATAAACAATAGGTGGAAATTACAAAATAGTAGATTTTTGTTAGATATCAGGGAAATTTTCTTAATGTACGGAATGCCCTATTATGGAACTGAGTGCTTTGGGATGCAGTCAGCTGGGGTTACATAATCAGAGGCTGTATGGCCACCCATCACAGATATTGTAATACTGAAGTTGTTTACTAGGCAGAATGACAATGTGATCTCCAAATAATTTCCAGTTTTGCCTGCCTTGATTTAAAGAATAGATACAGCATGGAAAAATGAAGAGAAGAGCTGGGATGAGATCAGGATCACATAGATCACATACTTGGGGGAAAGTTAAGGGGCATATAGGTATAGAGACTTTAAGCATTGCCTCTTAAAGATCATGAATCTTCCTCTTAAAAATCAGTATATTTAAATAGCAAAAAAATACTTGGACCCAAAGTTTTTGTCACAGCTACTCTGATCATATCACAATGTTATTGGCAATATTGCCCTGCAGCCTCAAACTAAACAATATGGTTCAGAGTGATCCTAAAAGTATGCCTATATTTACATCTTCTTTTTACTACTTCTTCCCTTTTATTTTCCTATTCTTTTCTACTTTCTTCTGCTTTCTTGAGGTGTGGTAGCTCAGTGGCTTAAAAGATACCAGTAAAGGCCTGTACTTCGGCAGTTCAAGTCCTACCACCACATGACAGAGTGAGCTCCTGTCACTTGCCTCAACTCTTGCCAACCTAACAGTTTGAAAGCATGTAAATGCAAGTATATAAATAGGCACCACTTCGAGGAAAAGTTACAGCATTCCGTGCTTTGCTGTATGCTTTGCGCTGCAATGTGATGTCATGCTGGCCATATGACAGAAGAAACATCTTTGGACAGCACTGGCTTAAAGAAACAGATTTAACAGATAAATAGAGTTGGAAGGGACCTTGTTGGTCATCTAGTACAACCCCCCACCCTAGCGGGAGACCCAACACCATTTCTGACAAATGGCAGTCCAATCTCTTCTTGAAAGTCTCAAGTGATGGCGCTCCCACAACTTCCGAGGGCAAGCTGTTCCATTGGTTGATTGTTCTCACTGTCAGAAAGTTTCTCCTTATTTCCAGGTTAAATCTCTCCTTGTTCAGTTTCCATCCATTATTCCTTGTCTGGCCTACAGGTGCTTTAGAAAATAGCTGACCCCTCCCTCTCTGTGGCAGCCCCTCAAATATTGGAAGACCGCTATCATGTCTCCCCTGGTCCTTCTCTTTAAGCCCAGTTCCTGCAACCGTTCATTGTATGTTTTAGCCTCCAATCCCCTAATCACCTTGGTTGCTCTTCTCTGTACTTTTTCTAGAGTCTCAGCATCTTTTTTATAATGTGGTGACCAAAAATGGATGCGGTACTCTAGGTGTGGTCTTACTAAGGCTTTATAGAGTGGTATTAGTACCTCACTTGATTGTATCCCTCTGTTCATGCAACTTAGGATTGCATTAACTTTTTTGGCTGCTGCTGCACACTGCTGGCTCATATTTAGCTGGTTGTCCACTAAGACTCCAAGATCCCTGTCACAGTTACTGCTATTGACCCTGGTTTCACCCAGTCTACATGGGTACTTTTGGTTTTTCTTGCCTAAGTGTAGGACTTTACTTTTCTCTATATTGAATTTCATTTTGTTAGATACAGCCCAGTGTTCTATCTGTCAAGATCCATCTGGATCTTGAGCCTATCTTCTTGGGTGTTAGTTATTCCTGCCAGTTTAGTATCATCTGCAAATTCCCTTTCTATTCCCTCATCTAAGTTGTTAATGAAGATATTGAAGAGTACTGGGCCTAACACGGAACCTTGTGGCACCCCACTGCTTACTTCCCTCCATGTAGACTTAGACCCATTAAGGACTACTCGTTGAGTACGGTTTGCCTGCCAGTTGCGAGTCCATCTAGTGGTGGTGCTATCTATTCCACTTTTTTCTAGCTTACTAAGAAGTAGGTTGTGGTCTACTTTGTCAAATGCCAGAGATGAGCACCACTCCCTAAAGTCAACTATGACTAATGGAATAAACCCCATAGGGACTTCTTTACCTTTTACTTATTTCTTACTTTACATGTTCTTTTTCCTACTTCTTTTTTCCTATATTCGTCTACACAACAGCCTGTTGTGAAAAAGTGCCTTTAATTAGTAACACTAGCAGCCATCTGTCTGATTGCATTCTGGTGCTGCTTTCTCAGGGGACAAGCCATATTTCTATGGGAAGGAATGAAAGGCCGATATCAGAACATCAGAATAACAGGCTGTGTTCACACATCACATTAAATCTTAAGGTAGTTTATTCAGTTTTCATTAAGCATATTATATAAACACAACCACTGTATTTCATAACCCACAATTTATAATTGAATGTACCATGTCTTCCCACCAAGTAAGAATTAGTCAAGAAACCACAGTTAAAGAAACGATAGCATAGAATACTGTGCAAATCTAGTCCTAGAATTCTCAAGTTGGAAGTTGAGCTAGATAATCTTCCAGGTTTTCTTTTGCCTTCCATTTTCATTCTTGAACAGAATTTTTTTTAAAAAATATAAAGCATTTGACACATCTAATTAGAACCTATGCATTTGTTAAACAAAGCTGTGATTTGGGGATGAAATCAGCACATTGGGTTGTTGCTGTTGTTGTTTTAAAAAAAGACAGCAGTGATTCTTGGAGAGGGTGGAAGTTTTGAATTTCAAACTGTATATTTTGAAATGAGCAGAAATAATGTATCAAAATATGCTCTAAATATCCAAAGGATATCAAAAGTCGAAATATAGTATGACTGAAAAGCCTCTCTATTTTTATAGCTTCAGAATCCATTACAATAGAAATCAGATCTCATTAACTATCTGTGGTCAGGTAAGAAAGATACACAGGCATGCACTAGAAACATTTATCTCCTTCATTCTTTCTCGTCAGTCAGTGATCATGGAAAAGAACCCTGCCCTCTGATACCAGCATGGCCTCCAAACCCAACTGTGTTTTAAAACAGGGGTCCCCAACCACCGGGCCCTGGACTGGTACCGGTCCATGGAACATTTTCTACCGGGCCGCCGGTTTGCTGGGCGCTGCCATCTTGTTTTGATGAGAAAGTGCTTCCGGTGAGTTTTTCCGGTTGGAAAGCGGCGTTTGGGTCCTGAAGGAATCCTCGCACCTTAGTTTCATCGAAGGGGGCGGCTTCAACAAAACTAAGGCGCGAGGATTCTTTCAGCACCCAAGGCAAGGCGAGCCGAGCGACCGTCCCAAGCTGTCCCAAGCCCATCGACAAAGGTACAAAGAAGGAGTTGAAGGTGGCGGGGAGAAGGGGGGGACGGCTGGCTGGCCGGTCGCTCGGCTCGCCTTGCCATGCGTGCTGATGCCGGTACCGGGCCACGGATCATTTTGTGATGCCGGTACCGGGCCGTGGCACAAAAAAGGTTGGGGGCCACTGTTTTAAAAGTCTTCAAAATCTTGGCTTTTTCCTCAGACCTTTGATTAGGGTGAGTGGCAAACTGCTTATATGACTTTACATGGTAATTTGATTATTTATTTACTCTCTTTATAATACACATCATCCTTTATCCCTTTGTTAGCTATCATTTTTAATGCACGATGCCCTGAATTGGGGTGATGTTATAAATTTGATAACATCAAATTTATATGGATGTTGAGGTGATGTTATAAATTTGATAAATAAATGGTATCAAATTTCAGACTTGATAAGACATTCTATGTCTCACTTTCAGATTAGCAAATAGGCTATTGCTATTCAAATTTCAAAGTACATATCCTGTACATCCATGATCATATCCTATATCACATTCAGAGAGTCTATTGAAATTAACCACAAACAGCAAAGCATTAAATTCAACCATGCTCTGAGTTCCAAAAGACCTCTAGAGCCTTCCAATCCTTAGCTGAATGATTTTGGTCTATTAAAAATCCACACAGATGAATCTTCAGAGGTATTTTGTGCCAACATCCACTGCACGGATGCCTACAGCATATATTAATTTCAGTAGAAGCAGCTCTTTGACTTTTGCTATGTGCTGTAAATAAGAATTGGCTTGCCTATGGACTTTGCTCGCTAAACAGCATTTCACATTAACAGTCAGCAAGGAAGGGAGCATGAGATCAACCAACCCAGCAGCAAAACTGGCTGAGCAGAGGCATGGAAAGAGTGCATCTTGCAGATCCAGCAGAATGCAAAATGTGTAGAAAATTTCTTTACTTTTACATTTAAAAAAAACAACTTCACAAAAGCTTGAATTAGTTTTTCCCAATCAGAATGCCCAGACATATAGACCAGAGGTCTCCAACCTTGGCAACTTTAAGACTTGTGGACTTCAACTCCCAGAATTCTCCAGCCAACTATGCTGGCTGGAGAATTCTGGGAGTTGAAGTCCACAAGTCTTAAAGTTGCCAAGGTTGGAGACCTCTGATATAGACCATCTTGCACAATACTCAGCAATAGACATGATTGATTGATTGTTCAATTGATATCCCACAACGACTCTAGGTGTCTTAGAAATACATGCATACCTAAATAATATCATAAAACCATTTTAAAATCCTATTCTGAATGACAGCTAACTGCTAAATACCACCCAAATTTGAAAAACCTAGATCAAAAAGTAGGTTTTAAGACTTGCCCCCTTTTTAAGATTATCCACCCCCACCCAACACTCACAATGGCTTTGTCATCTCAGAATTGCATAATAGCATTGGCTGTGTAGTTAAAGTCAGTGGTGGGATTCAAATTTTTTTACTACTGGTTCTGTGGGCATGGCTTAGGCATGACAGGGGGAAGAATACTGCAAAATCCCCATGCCCTCCCCACTTCTGGGGAAAGGTTACTGCAAAATCCCATTCCTTCCTCATCCCACTAACCTGCTTTTCCACTCCGTTCTCCTGTGCAGGGCAACAAAAGAAGACCCAGCCGATCTGGGACTCAGGAGGAAGAGAATAGATGGAGGCGGGGCCAGTCAGAGGTGGTATTTGCCGGCTCTCCGAACTATTCAAAATTTCCACTATCAGTTCTCCAGAACTGCTCAGAACCTGCTGAATACCACCTCTGGTTAAAGTACTTTAGCTCTGGGGTCCTTAATACTATACTACCATATTTGTGACAGAAGCACCTACCAAGGCACTTCCGGTTTGAAAGGATTTGCCAGTGACATAAACATTGCACAGGAGGTGCCTTTCATGTCTGTTATTTTCCCACCAAAATGATACCTATTTATCTACTTGCATTTGCATGCTTTTGCACTGCTAAGTTGACAGCAGTTGGAACAAATTGACAAGAGCTCATTCCATCACACAGCTCGCTCTCAGATTTCGAACTGCCGAGCTTCTAATTACATGAGCCACCGTAATCCTACCACAATACTATATTGTAGCTCTTCTTATGTCTTCAGCCGATATTCTATACTCAATCCTACTATGTATGCAGAAGGAGATATATAACCACTCTAGAAGTTCCCCTAACTAGCTGCACCATTCTAGCAGGCTAATCACTAAATTTATTTATGAGGGTCTTTAAATTTTATCAAGCCAAAACTGTATGACAATTAGGGGGAAATGTATCCTCCTTCATTCATACATATCCAGAGAAGAACACATGATCCTGTTGTAAAAGTATATGCCAATAGAAATGGGAACAAAAGGATAAAAAAAATAACGCAGAAAACTGAATTCACATCTGGACAGCAGATTTGGGGTTTGGCTCAAAAAGAGCTTCTTTTCAAACCAGCAGAGTCCAAAGAAAGTAACACTGAAAAAACACTGAAAAAAAAATACAAATAATGCAGCAAATAACATGAAAGCCCATTTTCCTTCTCCTATTCCTTCTCCTATGTGCTTGATGTCTAATTTTGTGTTTTCCTAAAGGAAGTTCAAGAGAGAGAAAAAACTGTTGGATATCTGAACAAGATTCTAGAGTGGCAGTACAATCTGTTATTGTTACTGCATCTCTAAAAAAGACAGCTTGACCACTTTCATTATGTGCTCACACAGGAAGTCGTGAAACACAAGTAGCTGCCAAGTCAGACTCTGCTCTATTTCGCTCAGTGTTACTCCACCTACAGGAAGCAACTTCCAGCCCCACCTGGAAACCAAAGCTAGAATCTTCTGAGATATTAATTTTTCTTTCCATAATAGCAAGACAGCTGTAGCACTGTAGGATAAAAGTTTGGTGTCCATGGATAATCATTTGTTGTACACAAGGATAAGTTAAAATAGATCACAATCATATTCCTAGTGTATTTACTTTTTTAAAATCCTGACTCTCTTAATTTTTTAAAAGAAATTATTAATGGGTTATTTTAAATGTTATATAAACAACTAGCTCGATACCCGTGCTTCGCTACGAAACTATGTGGTTGGGCTTAGTTTTTGGGTAGGAAAATATGGGGGGGGGATTCTGCTTCTGCCTACCAGCATCCATCGGTATTCATCTGGCTAGAGTCCTGTCAGTGTGTGAGAAAGTTGAGGTCTGTTTGGAAACTAAAACAGTATTTGCTGCGCGAGCAAGGAGACAGCAAGAAGGAGCCTGGGCACGGCTTAGCTCAACTGTTCTGTACTAAAGCTGGTGGTTGCTGTGAAACTAAAGCTGAAACTGAAACTCCTCTCCTCTGCTTGCGTTTTGCATTTGGAACAGATTTCTTTTCAGATGGGGAGGCGGAGTAGAACTCCTTAGCATCAGAGTGTGTTAATCAGTGGTGGGATTCAAATTTTTTTACTACCGGTTCTGTGGGCATGGCTTGGTGGGCATGGCAGGGGAAGGATACTGTAAAATCTCCAGTCAGAGGTGGTATTTGCCGGTTCTCCGAACTACTCAAAATTTCCGCTACCAGTTCTCCAAAACTGGTCAGAACCTGCTGAATACCACCTCTGGTGTTAAAAATGATTTATGAAATACTAATGCTCTGATGGTCATTTCAAAAAATCCTTTCTTAATGAGCACCTAGAAACCAAGAGGAACATATGTGCCAAATTTCAAGTTTGTAGGCTTTACAGTTCTGGAGATTTTGTGATGATGTATGAGTGGTATTTCTTATATAGATTCTTTGTTGAAAAATCACATACAAATTTCAGAACTTTCTGAAAATTTCATATAGCTGAGCTCAATGAAACTGATGACTGATGGAAACTAATAAAATAAAAGCTTGTCTCATATTAGAAGAATGTGTAATCTTGTTGCCTCATATCTCACTTGTGATCCATCAAATATTCTGGATCTCTTTTGGCAACTCTAAACTCTGGCCAAAGTTGTTATTTTTAATAGACACACAGACCATTTCATTGTGCTAGTTTAGACCTATCTCAGCATGAATTGTCTATGGAATCTCAGAACTACAGAATGGGAACATATTCATAAGTAAATCTACATATGATTACAACTTCAAGAAAAATATTGTGAGACTTCTGAATAGATATAAACAGGAAGGAGATACATCAAACACCATCCTATCACTCAAACTTTTAATTTAAATTTAGTAATTATAGGAAATGCAGACAAAAGGGAAAAATGCGCTTAAAAAATTAAATGCAACAACCCATTTACAAAAATAGAAATAAAAAAGAAAGAAATATCCCGGGATCACATAATCTGCTGCAGCTTCTCCATTGACGGAAGCCAAGAAGGTTGCAAATGGTAATCACATGGCTGCCAGGTGCTGTGATCTTTGTATTTGTGAGCCAGTTGCCAAGCTTGACACAATCAGGTGATTGTGAAGATGCTGCTATGGCCAAGGAATGTACTAGGTAGACCAGACAGGAAACACAGCAAGATAAGCTAATTGCTATATCTGTATGTTTGTATGTGTATATGTATGCATGTATGTTGTGGTCTGTCATAGAGAGGTACTAATACCACTCTATAAACTAAAGCCTTAGTAAGGCCACATCTAGAGTACTGCATCCAGTTTTGGTCACCACACGATTAAAAAAGATGTTGAGACTCTAGAAAAAGTGCAGAGAAGAGCAACCAAGATAATTAGGGACTAAAACAAGTGAAGAGTGGACCAGGGGAAACACAATAGCAGTGTTCCAATATTTGAGGGGCTGCCACAGAGAGGAGGGGGTCGAACTATTTTCCAAGGAATAATGGATGGAAACTGAACAAGGAGAGATTCAAGCTGGAAATAAGGAGAAATTTTCTGACAGTGAGAACATTCAACCAATGGAACAGTTTCATCACTGGAGGCTTTCAAGAAGAGACTGGACTGCCATTTGACAGAAATAGTGTAGGGTCTCCTGCTTGTCTGGGGGGTTGGACTAGATGACTTCCAAGGTCCCTTCCAACTCTGTTAATCTGTTAAACTCTCCTCATTCAGCAATTGTAATTTTGAACAGTCAATGTAGTAGCTGAATGAGTATTTACCTGTAAGGCAACTATATTTAATATCCTTGTTGGAAATTATGGGGAAATTACAGACACATATATTTGAAGGGCATGAGATTAGGGAAAGTTGCTATAAAAACAATTTATTTTGACTAAGAAAAGAATGGACTGCAGAAAATATGAGTTTTCCAATCTGTATTTCATAACAAGAGATTCTACCCTGCATACATCTGGGATAAACAAAGTAAAACAAAAAGAAAAGAAAACAAAAAAGAACAAAGAAGTAGTTTATATGTCTCAAGGTTGTGAAATATAGTGTATGCACAACCACTAGAGTTGCAATTAGTCTGAGAAATTTCCTCTTGTGAGGTTTTCATCATGACTTACCCAATTTTAAATGCCATACAAAAAAAAAATCCTCAAGTTTTGAGGAAGCCTCTCAGCATAGGAATTTAGCTGGATTCAAACATTATGAGAAAAAGAAAATAATGAATACATCTCCTCTTGACACTTTTGCTGATAGCTACAAAGAATGAAAGGCATTTTTTTTTCTTTGTGATTGAGATACATGGACAGCTGGGGTGTGTTTTGAGACACACAGTATCTTCCTTGGCATATTATAGTAGGAATGTGAAAAACAGACCTGTGATTAGTAACCTGTACCTTCAACATATTCATTTTCAGAGTTTCAGTTCACCAGGAGCAGAAAACACTTTCATCTTATTACAAAACCCCCATAACTACTCTTCAAATACAAATTCTTAAGATACTTTTAAATATACAGCCATTACCATGAAAACCACATCCTATGACTCTTTCTCCAATACTGAGTTACAGCATTTCCACCCAAAGTCAACAGAAAAACAAATTCATAAATTTCATTATCCTTATTCCCAATTACTGTTCTGCTCCATTATTTCTATTCTCAATTGCAAAAGAAGTTAGAGCTTAGGAACTCTACTTAGAAGATTTGCGGGCAGCAGAGCAAAAAAATTACCAGAGATTCCTTGACATAGCAGGCCCTGGACATAGTCCATGGGAGGCACTTAAAGAAGAGGACAGTGTTAAATTTATTTTATTTGTATTAATTTATTTCATTTACATCAATGTATATAATCTGTGCACTGATGTCATTCTGCAAATAAAATAAATTGAGATAAATAACATAATTTTATATTCAGTGTATATTCAATGGAAGTACGTCTTGGTCCATTAAATTGAGGTTTTATTGTACAGCTAAGAGTGATTTTCACTCATGAGCTGGGGATAAAAGTAATGTTAAGAGGATATAGCAGAAATTGATGTTGCCAGGATGTGGATAGACACAAGCAGGGGCATAGCATCAAGCAAAGAGAAACAGATGGAAAAAAATGCATCAATTTTTAAGGTGTTTTAGATTTTCTATTCATTGCTTCTTCATTTGTTGGATCTGTATCACCAAAATCCATAACTGTCACTGGTATAATTATAAAAAGGTACATAAAATGAAATGCATGAATTCAATGAGAATTTTCCCCCATGAGAAGCTTCTTCCAGGTATGGACACACAAAATCTAAGTACAATGCAATGCAGTATATTCTTCAAGTTTCTTGGTGTGGCCCACTGGAAGTACTTTTTTCTTATTTTCCATGCATTGATGTTGCAATTACTGCCATTAAGATTTTTTTAAAAAATAATTTGATGGCTTTGTGATAACCGAATTTAAATAGTAGAGAATTCTACTTGTCATTATGAATTATGAATTGAATACACTCTATGATTACTGAGCCTGGCAAGAAATCAACTTTTTTCTGCAACGTCTTGTGACATTCTAGTTTCTTCACTACAAGGAGTCTTTTGATTTATTGTTTTTGTATAAACAGGCACTAGCAGAAAACCAGCAGTTTCCATGATATTAATATGCCAGGAAGCAAGTAAGCAAGCAAAAAAAAAAGTAATCTCAGTTGCATTGAGAGTGCAGGAGCAAGAGGTATTATATAAATAAAGTCCAGCACTGTGGTCCCTTGAAGGCAAAAAGTGGTCTCTTTACAGATAAAATAGTCAGGATAGATGAGAAAAATGCAAAATGTGAATTGAATTATCATGCAGATCTGAGATGCAATCTTATAGGATCCAGATATTTCACATTACAATTTCCATGATCCTGACTATGACACAGTTTGAGAGTCTGTCTTCAGGAAATTTCAAGGTATTTGGGATCTCATCACAGCCATATCAGAAGCAGTTAGTTGATTAGCTTCCTTAAATATTGAATTATAACATCTGTCCCATTGCAATTCTATGGCTCCATATTATCATGATTTTATTATGGTTTTACCTTAATTTAATATTTTATCTCATATATTATACTGTTCACATTATATGTACAATTTTTCTGGTATTCTACTTAAACTTATATTAGTGTTTGTATGTATAATGTTTTTCATTAGTATATATATATATATATATATATATATATATATATATATATATATATATATATATATATATATATATATATATTTTTTGGTACTTAATGTTTTCGCAATTTCCCACGCATTATAGGTACTTACATGTATGGCCTTCAGCTTCATGCCATCATCAATATATCTGTATTGACGGACACAATACAGAAGCCTGATGATGCAGATGAGATGCTGCTTACAACTTAAAAGAACTTGTAGCAGACGTGGGAAAATCTCATCTGCCATCATCAATATTCTGTATTGACTTAAGAAACAATATATATAGCCTATATATATATATATATATATATATATATATATATATATATATATATATATATATATATATATATATATATATATAAATGTGAAATATCTGGATCCTATAAGATTGCATCTCAGATCTGCATGATAATTCAATTCACATTTTGCATTTTTCTCATCTATCCTGACTATTTTATCTGTAAAGATAATATATATATATATATATATATCAGGGATTGAATGACCTCTTAGATGCTATACACTAAATAAATAAAATAAACCACAGTTACTGACCCTGTTGACTAAATAGAATAAAAAATTAGAAATATCTGATGAGCATCAAGCTACCTGTCTTTGATTTAACTTTATCTAAAGGAGAAGCATACTATAGTTATAAAAGGCCCAAATGGCAGTAATAAAGCAGACTAGTTTCATCATGAGTCAGGGACTGCTAGTTTTCAATAACCCAATCAATCAATCAAATCATGATTCATCTAAGTATTTTATTGAGCTATTCCAAGTGTCTCAACAAGCCTGACGTTGTGTCTCTTTCATCTGCCGACTACTGGACTACTGCCCAGTAGTCCGTAAGAAACGCTCCTGCATTTTGTTTTGCTCCAAACTGTTGGCTACAGCATTTTCATCTTTGTTTTTCAAATATCCCTGTTCTTCTATGGCAATCAAACAAAAAGTTAGGCTGAGAGATAAGCAGAAAATAAGCAGTTTCAGGAGCACAATGAACACCCTCTTTTCCTTCTTGCATAAGCCAAAGGTAACTGTTAAGAACTGACCCAGAGGGGGGAAAAAACTTCACTGAATTGCCAAACCACTTCCTGTGGCTACATCAACACTTTCCTTTTAAAGCAGGCTATACTTGCAGCTGGGGAGCTGGCTATTGGTGGCCTTATTAAAACTGTAACAACTAGGATTTTGGATGATCACAAATAGAATTTTATTTCAACTGTTCAGATAGAATAAAGCTGAACCCAGTTAATATAAAATTCCAATTAAAAATCATATTGGTTGATGAGGAAAAATATAGGTGAAAATGTTATTAAGTTTAGTCAACATCGACAAAATTTTATTTCCCAATCTCCTGGTTTCTATAATTTCTTGCTTGATATAATTCCTGACTCGAGTATAATTTTAATTGTTTTAATGAAGGTTATATCATCTATAAATGGTTTGACAACTTATCATCCAGAGTGATATAAATATCCACTTTCTTGATTAATCCAAATTACAGTGGCAGGGAACGAAAAGTACGTCACTTTCCACATAGTCCCATATCTAAATGTTTAATCAAGGAAAAAGTCTTATTCCATATACACTGCTCAAAAAAATAAAGGGAACGCAAAAATAAGACATCCTAGATCTGAATGAATGAAATATTCTTATTAAATACTTTGTTCATTACATAGTTGAATGTGCTGACAACAAAATCACACAAAAATTATCAATGGAAATCAAATTTAGCAATCCATGGAGGTCTGGATTTGGAGTTACACTCAAAATTAA
Organism: Notechis scutatus; assembly: GCF_049901735.1. Lineage (NCBI taxonomy): Eukaryota > Metazoa > Chordata > Lepidosauria > Squamata > Elapidae > Notechis > Notechis scutatus. Next base: position 26,345,400 of record NC_142013.1, on the reverse strand, counting down.
AGTGGAAAAAAAACACTACAGGCTGATCCAACTTTGATGTAATGTCCTTAAAACAAGTCAAAATGGGGCTCAGTAGTGTGTGTGACCTCCATGTGCCTGTATGACCTCCCTACAATGCCTGGGCATGCTCCTGATGAGGTGGCGGATGGCTCCTGAGGGATCTCCTCCCACACCTGGACTAAAGCATCCCCCAACTCCTGGACAGTCTGTGGTGCAACGTGGCATTGGTGGATGGAGCGAGACATGATGTCCCAGATGTGCTCAATTGGATTCAGGTCTAGGGAACAGGCGGGCCAGTCCATAACATCAATGCCTTCGTCTTGCAGGAACTGCTGACACACTCCAGCCACATGAGGTCTAGCATTGTCTTGCATTAGTAGGAACCCAGGGCCAACCGCACCAGCATATGGTCTCACAAGGGGTCTGAGGATTTCATCTCGGTACCTAATGGCAGTCAGGCTACCTCTGGTGAGCACATGGAGGGCTGTGCTGCCCCCTAAACAAATGCCACCCCACACCATTACTGACCCACTGCCAAACCGTTTATGCTGGAGGATGTTGCAGGCAGCAGAACGTTCTCCACGGCGTCTCCAGACCTTGTCACGTCTGTCACATGTGCTCAGTGTGAACCTGCTTTCATCTGTGAAGAGCACAGGGCACCAGTGGCGAATTTGCCAATCTTGGTGTTCTCTGGCAAATGCCAAATGTCCTGTATGGTGTTAGGCTGTAAGCACAATCCCCACCTGTGGACATCGGGCCCTCATACCACCCTCATGGAGTCTGTTTCTGACCGTTTGAGCAGCCACATGCACATTTTTGGCCCGCTGGAGGTCATTTTGCAGGGCTCTGGCAGTGCTCCTCCTATCCCTCCTTGCACAAAGGCGGAGGTAGCGGTCCTGATGCTGGGTTGTTGTCCTATGGCCTCCTCCATGTCTCCTGATGTACTGGCCTGTCTCCTGGTAGTGCCTCCATGCTCTGGACACTACGCTGACAGACACAGAAAACCTTGCCACAGCTCGCATTGATGTGCCATTCTGGATGAGATGCACTACCTGAGCCACTTGTGTGGGTTGTAGACTCTGTCTCATGCTACCACTAGAGTGAAAGCACCGCCAGCATTCAAAAGTGACCAAACCATCAGCCAGAAAGCATAGGAACGGAGAAGTGGTCTGTGGTCACCACCTGCAGAACCACTCCTTTATTGGGGATGTCTTGCTAACTGCCTATGCTTTCCATCTGTTGTCTATTCCATTTGCACAACAGCATGTGAAATTGATTGTCAATCAGTGTTGCTACCTAAATGGACAGTTTGATTTCACGGAAGTGTGATTGACTTGGAGTTACATTGTGTTGCTTAAGTGTTCCCTTTATTTTTTTGAGCAGTGTATTATGGCTCAATTCTCACTAAAGAGGCTAGATCTTAAAGGAATCCTAAATATTTTTTACCAATTATTATGGTGTTCAGTCTCTCTGCTTCACAAATCAAATCATTCACACAGAGGTAGAAAATAGTTTTTTTTCAATATTATTGCATGATTCTAATTATTAGAAAATATTTGAATAAGAGTCCTTTTCTTCCAATGGCTGATTTTCCATCTTAACAAAAATAAATTCAACTCAAAGATTCCAATCAAGACTTTTAGACAGCTGCAAAGATTCATAACTATGACATTTGAATGTATGCCGGCCATCACAGCTACCTAGGGATAAATTTGGTGTTAATATTATTCCAGTTCTTTGAGCTGTCACAGAACAAAAGGATCAAAATTCCCAAATCTCTCCTGCTAATATTTTTAAGATTGAACTTGTACTATTTGACCTTCATCCTTCTAATTGTTCCTGTAACAATATAGATTTTTATTAGAGGATCCCATGATGGTAACCAATAGGACATGCCATTCAGTAAACAAACAACATTTCACTCATTATAATCCTCTCACTTGACCTGTGCTGCTAGACTGAATCATCCAGCAAAGAAATAAATCACTGGTGGAAAAGTGCCCACTCAGGGAAGAAATACAAGGCCTCCTTATATCTTTCTTCACAATAAATAAAGGATTGGATTATGTCTATGTGTGTGTGTGTGTGTGTGTGTGTGTGTGTGTGTGTGTGACCCTTAACTGTAACAAACAAGAACAAAGCAACACAACTTGTGATATACCAAGCCAAATACACCTTAATAATGAGCCATTTAATATCCCATTTTAGGTTTAATAAACTCTATGGTGACTATTTGGAACTGGAAAAAAGAGAGGAACGAAATGTCATGCAGAATAAAATTCATGATTTTCTTGTTATTAAGGCCAGAGGTCCCACATCCCTGATCTGTGGACTGCTACTGGTCCATGGCCCATTGAGAAGTGGGCTGCTCAAGTGATGGGGGAGCATGCAAAGCTCCATTTGTGCACGTGTGGGATAAGGTTGTGCACACAAAATTCCCCCTCCCGCCACTTGTTGCCACGACTGCCAGTCTATGAAGCAAGAAAGGTTGGGAACTGCTGATTAAGGCCAGATGGTCCCAAGCATGCAACCATTACAAATGTGATGATCCAGGGCATGGCCCAAAGGCAATCCAGTCAGATAATTAGAGGTTCCTTTATTAGCTCCAACTTTGCCCCCAATGTTCCGGTTACCTTCCAAGCTGGAGAAAAACTGTCCCAGGAACCTGCAATTGCCTTTGGCTGCAGATATTCCAATCCAAAATGGTGTAAACAGAAAACTTTAAACTATAAATCCAACAAAGCAAAATAAGGTTATAGATCCGGCAGGGCAAAATAAGAAGTTCCAGAAGTGAAGTAACACAGCAGTAAATCCAACCATTTGGGAGGATGCCAGGAACTAAGATAACAACAGCCAACACAAGATAAACTCAACATTTGTTCCTGGCAAACGTCCCTCCCAACTGGTTCTCCTTCCAACTCCCTTCCCAGGTGTGCCTTGTGAAAAGAATCAGGGCCCTTTCCTCCATCATAAGTCATGCAACCCACATTGCTTTCTTCTCTGTTCTTCCCTGCGGGCCATAAGAAGAAGAGGGGATGGGCCTTGGTCTTCCTCTGAACTCCCTCTTCCTTGTTCTATCTCTTCCTTGCTCTGCCCAGCCTGACTTTGCCCTTCCCCAGTTTCCTCCACACCCAACAGAGTTACTCCTCCACTCCCTGATGGCTGTTCATCTTCCTCCTTGGATTCAGACTCCTACAGGGGCATGAAAAATATAAAATTGCAAGCAAATAATAAAAACAGAAAACTAGATAAAAAATATATTCACTAAAACATAAGGAAATACTGTTGATGTTTGTGAATCAGCCAGATCCATCTTGAATGCAACAAGGTTCAATTCAGTTTAAAGTCTTTCTCAAGTCAGACTCAGCTATTTTTTAACTAAATTATAGCCCAGATATTCCATTCCAGTATTAACAGCTGCTTAGCTTCTAAGGTTTGAACCAACTGATAAACAATTCAGTAAGATTTTATGTCATAGGCTGTAATGGTGACACATCAAAATATCTGCAATTTCAGCATTTGGGGCAGAATGGATCTATGCAGAAATAATAAGTATACCCCTCCCCCCCCCAAAAAAAAAATAAAAAAAAAAATCCAGCACAGCAGTTTTTAAACTTTTCAGGAAGTTTTTCAATTTCCAAGAATTTGTGCTTAATTAATACAGAAAGTATTTTTCTTCTATTTAAAAAAAACTGTTTACAATGGAAGTTTTTACTTAAGAACATAAAAACAAATGAATCCACCATTCTCTGCTTGGTTTTGTGAGCTGGCAGATTCATTGGCATGGCAAAATGAATTCTGAAGAAAGTGACACATTATGTGTCACTTGTCCATAATACAAGAAGCATTTGTGGATCCATAACCACTATTGCATACACAATGTACTACTGTATACACAGTATAAATATATAACATACTATATATATCATGGTACATAGACTTTGTGATGCATAGTTGTACAGCAGGCATACAATTTTATGCCCATTCATGCAAGGAAGGCTCATTCAGTACATGATCAAAACTTTTTCTTGTTTTGGTTTTTTTTTATTTGTTTGCTTGTTTGCTTGTTTGCTTGTTTTCATTTGGGTCTAGTGGAGAGAATAAAAGAACAAAAAAATAAATAGGGAACTTGAATACAACAGTCAGATTAAATAAAGAGACTAACTGAACTATCCTTAAATTCAGCCAAACAAATGGAAAGTTACTTATCAGAATATATGGCTATGGATCAGGGAAAAGATAAAGGATCATATAAGAGCAAATGATGGCTCAGCAGCTAAAGATGCTGAGCTTATCAACTGGAAAGCTGACAGCCTGGGTTCGAGACCCCAAGCACCATGCAACAGAGTGAGCCCCCATTCCTGCCCACTTGGCAACTTGAAAGTATACAAATGTGAGTGGACTAATAGATACCACTTCAATGGGAAGGTAATAGTGTTCCATGTGCCTTTGGCATATAGCCAATGGAAAATGTCTTTGGACAATGCTGGTTCCCTTGGCCAAGAAACAGAGATGAGTACCGCTCCCTGGAGTCAGACATGACTGGACAGGAAAAATCTTTACCTTTTTGGATAAAAAAAAGGAAACTGGATAAATTTGGATCTCTCTTCTTTTCTAGAGAATCTGTCTAAACAAATTACTGTATAGCAGAACAATGAGACAATAACAGGACTTCAGCAATCTTCTAATAGATAATTTTTGTAGAGATAATGAAACTCATTGGTCAGATATTTATACCAATTTAAGAGTACCACTACTTAAGAGTAAACCCCAGCTTTGTTCCTATAAGTTAGAAAAGTTGCAACATTTGAGACAGTTATCATGTCTCAAATTGTCCTGTTGTTTTTGAAGTGATTCAAAGGCAATTTATTCAATGAAATATCTAAAAATCAATTTGAATATTTGATTCCAATAATTGACTAGATTTGATTGACTATCCTTATAATTTGATCACCCCCAATAGGAAGTTGTTTTTTGTTCGACATTAGGACAGTGGCCTTTCAATGTCCACATGGGAATTTTTTTTCCCCCAGCCCTATCTAATTTCCCAGGAAAAAGTGCATATAATATTCTACCATTAGCAACTTTCCTCCTTACAATAGCAAGGGAAGAAGGATTCAAAGCAAATCAACAATTGACTGAAAAGCTATTTATCAGAATATTTGTTACATTTCATGTAATAAAAAGTTCTAAAATCTGAGCGCCACAGTTGAGAAACTTTGTCTCAGCTAGCTCAAGTTTCCAGTTGTGAGATATTGATTAAGAATTTCAATAAAAACACCATGGAGAGTTATGTTTAAGAAGGTTTTAACACAGTTGACTGACTGTGCCTATTTTGATTTGGTGGGTCAAAAGTTATAGTACCCTGACCTGAAATAACTGAGATCTGTTTTTGCAGTTTCTTCTTTACTAATCTTTCCAGTTCTTAATGGACATCAAATGGGAAAAGCTGTATTGCGGGAGTGACAAGGTTACTGTGTAATTTACATAGCCATACTTGTCCATAGATGCCAGACCTTTCTGCAAAATGCACTCAGCTTTGTAAGAAGACCAACTTGAGATGACACTCCTTGTGCAATTACTAGAGGCAAGTAAATGTATCTGAGAGAGCATTCAAGAGCAAAGCAATGCAGTTTGTCAACTCATGGCACTATGAAGCAATATCATATCCTTTATTTCAAATATACTAAATGCACTTCCTTTATGAGGCATTTTTTCAATAGATACAGTAATAATAATTCATCCATTATTACTGGATATCAAGCAAATTATTTTACTAATAGATCATTTTGAATTAAAGAACCAACATTTTAGGATTATACAAATGGCACAAAGGTACAGAGAAATCCTTAAACATTTGTCATCATATATATAGTTTCCAAAAATATCAGCAGTATTGTGACTTATCATCTAGCCCGCTTGGGCGGTGGAATCTGCTTTTTTCTTCCTTTGATTACTTTAAAAACAGATTAGGACTTCAACTTCCTTCAGTCTGACACATCATATATTCATCTGTGAATATTAATCATAATCAAAAGAAATTGTGTCTAATAAAATGCACAGGAAATAGTAGCTGCTTCTCCCAAATTTGCCCAACCATTTTTCCCACACCCCTCTCAATAATATGTATATGTATTGTACATGTACATGTATACATACTTACATACTGTACGTGCATACATACATATATAACTTGAAAAGGAAGCCATTTCCAATTTGGTATATATATAATACATCTTCTCCATATACTTCAAGTCTTAGGGATATTTTCTCTCCTTTTTCTCTGGCATATAGCGATAAATTTATAAGAACTAAGCATTCTGCTGGTTGATCACTGATAGAATCAGGCAACAGGATAAAAAAATCTTATGCACATGAAATAAACAAATTCCATATTTTGACCACTAAGACTCCCAACCCTAAAGAACCACAGCAGACCCATCATTAGAAAAAAAATTTAAAAAGAAAGAAACCATGTTTGATTACCATCTTGTCCAGAACTCTCCAGATATTCACTTAGCTCGCAGCCAAAGACGTTTGTGGCTCCTTTCCTCTTGAGTTTCAGCTTTCCTGCCTTGTTCTTCATGAGTTAGTTCCAAAAAAGAGGATTACCCCCTCCTTCCTTCCCCCCACCCCCCTTTTTACACCAAATAAGTTAAAAGCTCTCCCCTCTTATTTTCAGATTTGTGTCGTTTGTGTCCCGTTTCTGGTCAGCAACATTGAAATCCCAGAAAAACTTTCAGCCGGATGCCTCAACATTAATCTCCACCAGATGTTAAGCTGTTGCAACTAAGGCTGTTGTAGAAGGGAACAATCAGTACATACAGAGATCTCCAGCAGGAAGCAGCATATAGTTTGTAGCCCAAGTTTAGGATGGTTCTCTGTGAGGGAGTTAAGAAACCAATGTCTCCAGCAAAACTGGCAACAGAGATCAGATTTTGGCTAAGGTTCTTCCTTGCTGATGTATACCAACAAATCAAATGAAGCTGGCCTTCAAATTAAATCAAGCTGGGTCTTTCATAGAAAAAAAACCAGACACTCCAAATCCATTTTTCTCCAATGAACTTGTAAAAAAGGGAGAGAGGGAAAAAGAGAGAAATACAAAACTGATGAAGAGCTACAAATCTATGTAGGCTCTACATTTTAAACCCCTTACTCTGTTTTGGGGTTATTGGACAATATTAGGAGAACAAGGAATTGGCTTCCTTCCTTAATGCAGTCTCTCTCACTCTCCCCTTTCCTCTGCTTTTACAAATTCTGGGATTATCCAGTTCAGGAAATGCTTAAAGGAAGTTAGCAGGGGAGGGAGGAGGATGGACTTTTTTTGCAGTATGGCCAGTGAAGTGTGTGTGTGTGAGAGAGAGAGAGTGTGTGTGTTTAAAAAAAGTAAGAAGTGGGGAGCAGAAAGAGTATTTTTCAGCAAAAAAGGGAGGGAGAAGAATGTCCTGACAGCTAAAAGATAGTGGGACAGTCTGAAAGGAAATCATTCCACAGAGCAGGGGCCCATAGCAGCTTTGTGCTCTGACGTTTCCTGTTCCACAAATGGTCATCTCTGAAAAAGACTAAGGGAGGGGCAAGAGGAGGAGGGTGGTGTAAAACTGGTTTCAATAAATGCTCGACTCTTTTGATTGATTCCTTTGCCACAACATCTCTCTCTCTCTCTCTCTCTCTCTCTCTCTCTCTCCCCCCCCACTCCCATGTTTCCTCATATCGGACTGAGTGTTCCTCTGTTTTCTATAACCGGAGTGATGGGGGAGGGAGGAGAGAGATTGAGCAAGCAAGTAATGAGAAAGTAAAGTGGAAGAAACTGTAAGGTCTCTCAGCCTAGGACCTACAAAACAAATACTTCTCGTTTCCTCAAGCCAGTTGAAGGTATTGAATCTTAAATTTCAACCTTCACATTAGATCATAACCTGCCACTCCTAGCTGCAGCATTCCATAACTAGTCAATAAGGCATCCAGCAATTTCTGAAAAGAAATAGTTGTACATCCTACTGTTCTAAAGTTAAAGAACATTGAGGCTCCAGTATGTGCTATTTCTGTCATGGCTTCATTGCATGATACAAAGTGATTTAAATAGATTGGGTTAGTATGATTTCTTTCACTTCAGAGTTCTTGAAATAGAAGGAAAGGTATTTCCTTTTTTAGTTGATTTTTAAAAAATAAACCAGGCAGCCTATAAAGTACAAACAAAAAACAAAACAGTGTGTTCTTCAGAGCTGAAGAAGCTTCTTGGATGAGAAGCAAAACATCTTCAAAGAAAAATCTGAAAGTCCAGTTGCCTCTTGAAAAAGCACCTTCGGGACAAAAAACAAAGCAGCTATTCAAACTGCTTTGATAAAGATACCCAACACTATGAACAATCTTTAAAAACAAAGTATAACTTATACAAGCACTACGTGATTTTGATCCAACTACCATCTAATTTAGCTATTAGAATTTTTTTTTGCAAATTAAACATGTTTTAGGAGAAGCAGACAATTGGTGCCCGCCAGGTTATCTAGAATATTCCCTGAATATTAGCGTGGATTTGGAATTTATAGAAGGTATACTCAAAACATAATATGGTATCCTATTTTGTTCAGAAGCAAAAATAAACTTTGGATTTTTAAACAATTTTTTCATTGGACGTCTTCACTGAGCAAGTCTATTCTAAACTTATTTATAGAACACAGTCTTGTATTTATTTTGAATGTCTTAAGAGAGGGGCATGGATTTTATTAGATCTTATGACTTATAATCAGATGTATGTATGATTTTTAATGGGAAGGCTAGACTAATAGTATTACAAATGAAGATACTTCAAACTAGACACATGTTTAACATTTCTAACAAAGGATCTCTAAGAAATAGATCTTTATGTTTGTTTTCTTTTTTTTTTTCTTGCTTTTTGAAAAAATATAACTGGAGATAGTGATCTGATTGTATGGAAACTTTAAATAAATTATAAATATCACACACACACAGAGAGAGAGAGAGAAAGAGAGACGGACACGGATGGACACACATGGACACACACCTTTAGACAATGTAAGAAATATTGCAGCAAATCCAGAATGTTGTGAGAAATGTATCTAGCCAAAAATGGTCTTATACATGATTTTAAATTAAAAGTGGGCAAACTGTGCCAGTGAATCCTTTTTTCTGGATGGTGGAGGCTCCTGTGTATAAATTACGAAAAAGCAATGGACTGGTTTTCCCTATATTAAGGCACCCGCCCTAAAAATATCATTCCTTCACAACAGGAGAAAATAAAAACTTCTTGTTGTTCATTTGTTCAGTTGCTAAGTCAACTCTTCATGACTCCATGAACCATAGTACACCAGGCCCCCTCTGTCCTCCATTGTCTTCTGAGGTTTGATCAAATTCATGTTCATTGTATCTATGACACTATCTAACCATCTAATCCTTTTGCCTTCCATCTTTCTCAACATCAGGGTCTGCTCCAATGAATCCTTTCTTCTCATTGGTGGCCAAAATATTTGAGCTTCAGCTTCAGTATCTGTCCTTCCAAAACACAGCCAGGGTTGATTTCCTTTATGATTGAATGATTTGATCTCCTTACAGTCCAAGGGACTCTCAAGAGTCTTCTCCAACACCACCATTTGGAACCATCAATTTTTTGGTGCTCATCCTTCCTTATGGTCCAACTCTCACAGCCATGCATACTGGGAAAACCATATATTTGACAATAGGGAGTTTTGTCGGCAAGGTAATGTCTCTGCTTTTTAATATGCTTTTTATTATGTTTTTAGGTTTGCTAAAGAAAAAAAAAGGTCATGTTAAAGTGTGCAGCATGGCCACTTCCATTTTGCATCTTTATACCTGCAGTCCTAACTCCTTCATATTCAAATATTACATGGAGTCTCATCCACCTAAGACATGTCCATCAGTGGGATTATAGCCAGGTCTACAATTGTAACAGAATATGTTTCTTCTTCTTCTTCTTCTTCTTCTTCTTTTTCTTCAGCGTTTGTCTCGCGCTCTGGCGAGGTCCGCCAGGTACTTGAAGAATATGTTTCTTATGTCGAGGAATATGAGATTTCTTATGTGGAGAAATAGCAATAATTATAATGGAGAAAGATTGCTTCTGGCTTGTTCTCATTAGTGCAGAATCTAACACTCCTCCCAGTATTTTAATGTAAGGCAGCAAAAGAGTTTAGATGAGATGCTCCTAGCATGCCAGCACCTATCATGCAAAAGAGATTAGAAATGCCACCACTGTGAACACTGAAATATAGACGGATATTATAAAAGTACTGGGTGAGTCTTTTATTAAATCTGAAAAGAATGTAACATTTAGGCATTAGTCAGGGCAAGGGATATATTGAGAACAGAATAGTGGTCAGAACCTGGGTGGTTGCTAAAGCTTTGCATGAAACTATGTCAATCAAGATAATATTTTGGATTTTGCAATACTTAGAATGAGCCAAAATAATATCAACTGAAATTTAAACTGGAATTAAACTGGAATTAAATTTGTGGATAGTAAATATACCTTCAGGAGAGCCAGTTTGATCTAGTGGCTAAAGCATCAGACTAGACTGTGAATTCTACCTTAGGCATGAAAGCCAGCTGGATGACTTTGGGTCAGTCAGGTTCAGATGACAAACTGGTTGGTCAACCAATGGCTCAATACTCAACTGATCTTAAAAAAATGGATTATAGGAAATGTTGAAAAAAAAATATATGTAATACCCTGGGTTTCAGAAGTTCAGAACTGCCCTCCATCTAGCAACCATTGATAAGCTGGTCTTTTCTGAATTTGTCCAGTCCTAAATCTCTAAACTGATGGCCACCTTCCCATTTTAGAAGGGTAAAATGGTCCTGTTCTTATTTAATGCTTAATTGTTTAATAAATGGATTAACATGTGATAGAAACATGAGAAGATTTGGTCTTGTTCCTTGTCAGAGATGGTTGACAGTCTTTTCGGAAGAGCAGAAATCAATGCCTTTGCGTTATATTGTTTGTTTGCTGCATGGTTTGTCTGCTTCGTTACCTGAGTCCTCCTAACTGTGCTAGAGCATATCAGTTTGCTACAGGCTATCCTCAGCAGTTCATTAATTAATTTACAGAGGAAGAACTAGTTGTTCAAATCAGTTAATACTTACCATCCACTCTAATTCTGCTGACTGCCGATTGCCAACAGTTCAGCAGTTCGGTCCTCGCTGGCTGGTTGACTCAGCCTTCCATCCTTCCCAGGTGGGTAAAATGAGGACCCAGACTGTTGGGGGCAATATGCTGACTCTGTAAGCCGCTTAGAGAGGGCTGTAAAGCACTATGAAGCAATATATAAGTCTAAGTGCTATTGCTATCCTGGAGGTCAACTACAGGTAGTCCTCAACTTACTTCACTTAGTGACTGTTCAAAGTTACAATGGCACTGAAAAAAGTGACTTATGACCATTTTTCACATTTATGACCATTGCAGCATCCCCATGGTCACATGATTGAAATTCAGATGCTTGGCAACAGACTCATATTTATGACGGTTGCTGTGTTCTGGGTCATGTGATCATTTTTTGTGATCTTCTGAGAATCAAAGTCAATGGAGACGCCAGATTCGCTTAAACTATGTTATTTACTTAACAACTGCAGCGATTATTTCACAACTGTGGCAAGAAATGTCTTATAATGGGGCAAAATTCACTTAATGACTATCTCACTTCGCAACAGAAATTTGGGCTCAGTTGTGGTTGTAAGTCAAGAATTACCTGTAGCTGAAAGAGTATCGCAGTCACACACACACCCAAATCCTGTGTATCTTCTCTTTTCACATGCTAGCTTCCAGAATGAAGCCATTTAGAGAAGTGGGCTTGCTGATCTCTGATTTTAAAAAATTAACATTGGTTTCTGTCAATCTTCTGCACAGCCAAGAAATTTTCACTGTTGCATTATTTGTCTGTGTGAAACTTAGATCCATCTACGACTTTTTAAATATATTTTATACTTTTATATATGTTTCCATCAATCTTCTTGCCAGCTTCTGATGCAAAGAGGAAAATGGAGTGGAGAAAGATTTGAACAACAGGAAAGAAAAGAGCTCACCTAAATATAGTTCTTCTGCTAGGATTGCTTTCCTGTCACACACAAATTACTGTTAGACCTGATACATGCATGTGACCTGCCCTCTTTCAACCTTTCCCAACTTTCTTTTCTTCCTATACATCATTTCCCTCTCCATCTTCTGTATCCAATTTCCCACTGCTACTGAGTCACATTGCAAAAGAGCTGAACTCTGTTCAGAATGAGAATAAAGGGAAGCTGCTTAGAATGAGTTCCCAGTTTTCGAACAAAATAACATGCAATTTAGTTGAACATAACTGGAAAACAAAATAAAAATGATTTTTTAAAAAGCCATGAAAACTCAGATTACTTTATGAACAAGACAGATTGATGTGATACCATTCACTAGCAAAAAGGGGGCATATACTGTATCTATTGATTTTTATACCACCCAATTCCAGGGGTGGGATTCTACCAGTTCGCACCTGTTCACTAGAACCGGTTGTTCACATTCTAAGCAGTTTGAAGAACTGGTTGTTAGAAGAAATTACTGGCCTAATCCTGTAAGGAAAGCAGGACGGAAACATTCTGGTGTTGCTTACAAAAACTGCCTCTCGGTTAACCCTTATTACATTCTTGACAGGACTAGACTTCCTGTCTCAGCAACTTCTCTGGAGTTATTTTTCCCTCCTTTGCTGGTACTTTGCTTGTGTGGAGTGACCATTCAAAGATACAATGGCACTGAAAAAAGTGACTTATGACCATTTTTCACACTTACAATATTTGCAGCATCCCCACAGTCATAAGAGGCCAGGTGAGGAGATGCGTGCTTTGATGTGAGTGATATTGAGTTGGCCACACCCAGCCAATAACATGACAACCAAGCCATGCCCACCAACTAAGCCATGCCCACAGAACCGGTTGTTAAAAAATTTGAATCCCACCCCTGCCCAATTCCCAGTGAATAAGTACAGCCATTTTTGTATCTATAACACAGGCATGACATGTTTCGGATCACCCCTCATATGTCTACGGAGATTCTCAAACATCCAGGTCCCAAAGGTGCTTTTCACAGGGAATTGGACTTTCTTGTTGTTGTTTTTCCTTGAAAACATTTCACTTCTCATCCAAGAAACTTCTTCAGTTAAGAACTGAAGGCCTATTCCATCAGGTAACAGAAGAATTTATCAAATAGGAATCTATACGATCCAAGAAAAAAATGTAAAGGAATTTAAAAGTCAAACAATAAACATTTTTCTAGGTTTTTAACTTGCAAACTTCTTTTTGCTATATAAGTTCTTAATCACTACATTATTTCTTCAGTGCTGATAAAAGTAGGTATAGAACCTGTTAGAGTGCCATGATAAGTATTGACTGATTTGAAGAAATAGTCCTTCCTCTATAAATTAATTAATGAGCTGCTGAGGGTAGTCTGTAGCAAACTAAAGTGCTCTGGCACATATAGGAGAACTTAGGTAATGGAGCAGAAAACCATGCAGCAAAGGAACAATACAAGGCAAAGCCATCCATTTGTGGTGTCAAGAAAAGACTGCCCACCATCACTGATAATGGGACAAAAACAAGACCAAATCTGACCCCCACAAAATTGTTCCATGACAGTTTTCACGACAAAGTTTGGGCAATTATCAAGCAGGGAAAATACAATGCATGAATTTAATCTAAATATTAAGTAAAATATTGGGTGATGCAGTGGCTCAGGGGTTAAGACACTGGGCTTGTTGGGTGGAAAGGCAGCAGCCCAGATCCAAAACCTGAGTGCCATGTAAGGGGGTGATCTCCCATCCTCAACTAGCTTCTGCCAACCTAGCAGTTCAAACGCATGCAAATGTGAGTAGATAAATAGATACCACATTCATGGGAAGGTAACAGCACTCTGGGATGTCATGCTGGCCACATGACCACAGAAATGTCTTCAGATAGTGCTGGCTCAATGGCCTTGTAACAGAGATAAGCACCACTCCCTATAATCAGCAAACACTAGCAGAGTAAAATCCACAGGGACTCCTTTATTAAGTATATTGCGTTCTATGGAAGTTCTATTGTTGGTCCGCATTTTAAGCGGGAGTTTTGTGTGTTCTGATTGGCTGAGCAGCCTGACAGTGAACTATACAAGGGAGCTGTCAGACGGCATCAGTTGTTACCCGTCAGTTGGCCAGCTCAGCAGCATATCACGAGTAACCTTTTTCTTTTTTACAATAAACACTGTTCATTCATTGATGCTTGCCTCAGCTCATTCTTAGAAGACTACAAAATTGGCGATGAAAGTGGGATGCCTGTCTGAAAGCTGAGGAAGAACAGAGACAGAGGTATTGTTCCTTTTTGTTACCTCAGAAAAGACAAGATGTCAACTGCTCTGACATTTCCGTGTTTCCACCCATTGTCAGAAACTTGGGAATCTTACATTAATCATTTTGACTGTTTCCTAGATGCTGCTGATTTGTGTGAGATTTCAAACCATAGGAAAAAAGTGTATTTCCTAAGTTTTTGCGGGGCCGTGGTTTTTGATACCGCCAGAGCACTGTTAGCGCCTCAGACTGTTAAAGCGGTATCCTGGGAAGATTTACAAGAACTTTTAAGTAATCATTACTTGCCTAAACCTTCAAGGATTGCGAAGTGGCACGCATTCAGGAGATGAGTACAGGCTGAGGGAGAGACTATCAGTACCTACATGGCCACCCTCCGAAAAGAGGCACTACATTGCGGGTTCCAGGATCTTGAGGATCAATTGCTTGATCAATTAGTATGTGGTGTACGAGATCTCAGGCTTCAAAGACGTTTGCTTGCCAAGGGTGATTTAACCCTTAAGATGGCTGTTGAGGAGTCTCAAGCAGCAAAAATGTCAATTATCTCTGCTGCTGAGATGCAAGGCTCTAATAGCAATGCTACAACCAAACCAAACACTGCCGTGCATTACGGTGACAGTTTCCCTGATGAAATTTCTGAAGCTTACGAAGATGTAAATCACCTCAGAGGGCAGCCCCCACCACAGTGAAAGAATTGGATTCCTGATAACAAACCTATACAACCACAAACAACCTGCATGAGTTGTGGTGGTAATCACTTAAGATCCACATGCAGATTTAGAAACGTAATTTGTTTAAAATGCCAAAGAAAGGGACACATAGCTAGAGTTTGCAGATCCTGAAAAAACTTTAATCCACAATACTAGCCTCGTTAGATTACAGAAACAAAGAGAAGAATGTTTTACTATTACTAGGGCTTCTTACAATTCTAAGTCACCTAACAATTTTTCTAACCATATTTACACTAACAAAATTCATGTAACTGTCTCCATAGAAAGCAATGTCCAATGGAAGTTGATATCGGCTCATCGCTATCCATAGTATCTTGGAGCACATTAAAAGGGTTAGTTCCTGCCATCACAAAGAAACGTCTTCAGCCATGCAAACTGTCCCTAAAGGACTATCAAGGGCATTCTATTCCAGTAATTGGCACAGGAAAATTTAGTATCCAATTCCAAAATTTTGAGGGACTACTTCCTCTCACAACAGTAGAAGGCACCCTACCAAGCCTATTAGGGTTAGACTGGCTCACATCTTTGGGACTTACAGTATCTGGAATACATCCCATTCAGGATCAGGATTTACAAGCTTTATTAAATGACTTTAAAGAGGTGTTTAGTGATGAACTAGGTAAATATGTAGGAACCCCAATCTCATTTACCTTGGACCCTAACATAGCACCCATCAGGTTAAAACCTAGAAGAGTTCCTTTTGCATTAAGACTTAAGTAGATGCAGAATTGGATAAACTAATAGCCCAAGGGGTTCTAGAACCCACAGGCTAAGGGGTCTATTTTTGAAAACTAGATATGGTGCAAGCCTATCAACAGTTACTGGTTGACAACCTTACAATGGAGGCACAGACTATTGTCACTCATTGTGGTGCTTTCAAATGTACAAGATTACAATTTGGAGTTTCAGCAGCACCAGGGTTATTCCAATGCCTAATAGAGAGACTGCTTCAAGGCATTCCAGGGGTAGTACCCTACTTTGATGATGTTCTTATTTCTGCATGCAACAAGGAGGAACTTTTCAAATGTCTCAGAAGGATCTTTATGTGTTTCAAACAAGCAGGTTTGAAATTGAAGAACAAATGCAAATTTGCAGTAAACCAAGTAGATTTCTTGGGATATCACATAGATGCTAAAGGTATTCATCCCATTGAAACAAGGGTAAGAGCTATTAAGGATACCCCTACACCATCCAACAAGACTGAGCTGCAGGCATTTTGGGGGGTCCTAAATTTCTATAGCTGTTTTCTACCTCATAAGGCTTCAGTGGCGGAGCCATTACACAGATTAATGGATGTGAATGCTGCTTGGTCATGGGGGCCCAAAGAGAACTTTTCTTTCAATGCTGTTAAAGATCTGCTGTCATCTGATAGTGTGTTAATACAATTTGACAGGGATTTACCTTTGGTTCTTTGTTGTGATGCATTCCCTTTTGGGATAGGCGCAGTGCTGGCACGCAAATTGCCAAATGGCCTGGAGGCACCAATAGCATATTTCTCCAGGACTTTATCAAGTACTGAGAAAAATTATACAGAGATCAATAAGGAGGCCCTAGCAGCAGTTGCTTCCGTTAAAAAATTCCATGAGTTCCTCTTCGGTCACCATTTTCAGCTTGTGACTGATAACAAACCTTTATTAGGCATTTTGTCTGGGGATTGTCCAGGTCCTACAGTACTGTCTCCAAGAATGACTAGGTGGACAATATTCTTTGCTTCCTACTCATTTACATTAATACATAGAGCACGGAAACACCTTAGTCATGCGGATGCTTTGAGCCATTGTCCCTTAGCAACCCCTGTAATTGACCCTGTGCTATCATTAACTGTGTTCTCATTAGATGATCAACTGCAGCAGATATTGCTCAATATTCATCGAGAGACCGGGTAATACTTTGGACTGGGTGAGAAGGCGTTGACCCGAAGGGAAATTAGACACCAAATGCTTACCTTTTAGAGGCAGGCAGCATGAGATGTCCACCCAGCAGGGGTTTTTATTGTGGGGTTGCCATGTCATTGTCCCTAGCAAATTGAGGCCTGGGATAATTAATAATTTACATGACATCCGGGTATTGCCAGAATGAAAGCACTGGCAAGGAGTTATGTCTGGTGGCCAGGCATAGACACAGACATAACCACTAAGGTCAGGACATGCCAGGCATGTCAACTATCGCAGCCTGCCCCACCAGCTGCCAATCCAGGAGAATGGGAATCAGCTAAGACCCCATGGTCATGAGTCCACATAGATTTGGCAGGCGCCTTCCATGGCCACATATTTCTAATTGTAGTGGACTCCTATTCCAAATGGGTCAAATTGTTCCTCATGCATTCTACTACTTCAGAAGCCGTCATAAAAGCATTAGACTGTTTGTTTGCAACTCATGGGTTTCTAGATGTTCTTGTTTCGGACAATGGTCCACAATTTGCATCACTAGTTTCAAATTGTTTCTAGCTAAGAAGCAGGTCCGGCACGCGCTGACAGCCCCTTATCACCCAATAGAGAATGGGCAAGCTGAAAGAGCCATAAGGACAGCCAAGGAGGTTTTAGGCACACTCGAGGAAGAAGATTGGCATTCAAAATTAGCTACTTACTTATTAGCTGCCACAACATATCACCCCCAGCTCAGTGACAAATCATTCTCCAACAAAGATGCTGATGGGAAGGAAGCTTAAGAATAATTTAGATATGTTCCATCCAAGCTACTCTCCTTCAATTCCCTTAGATTCCTTTAGCTGGGTGAGGTAATTCCAGGTAAACGATCCTGTATATGCTAGGAATTTTTGGGGTAATCCTCTTTGGTTTCCAGGGCAAGTGGTGGCTGTCACGGGCCCCAGGTCTTATAAAATTGGCTTACAAAATGGCAGAATATGGCACCGCCATATCAACCAATTGAGAGGTCGTTGGGGCTCATCCCAAAGTAACTCAGAGGGGAATGAACAAACAGAGAGAATGCATTGGGGAGATGATGAACCGGAGTACGAGACACTGATGAGTGATGCATGTGCTGAAACAAACCTACCTGATGACGAGTTCCTGAGAGATTCCCATTCATCTTCGGCAAGAGGTCCAGCGTCACCACTTCCAGAAAGTTTGGTAACAGCCAATCGATTACAACCAGCTGAAAAGACTGAACTGCGCAGCTCAGGGCGAGAGAGACGATGCCCCACCTATTTAAATGATTACGTGTGCTCCTAGCTGGGGGAAAGGAGTATTGCGTTCTATGGAAGTTCTATTGTTGGTCCACATTTTAAGTGGGAGTTTTGTGTGTTCCGATTGGCTGAGCAGCCTGACAGCGAACTATAAAAGGGAGCTGTCAGAAGGCATCAGCTGTTACCCGTCAGCTGGCCAGTTCAGCTGCATATCGACTGACGTGGGTAACCTGTTTCTTTGTTACAATAAACACTGTTCGTTCGTTGATGCCTGCCTCAGCTCATTCTTAGAAAAGACTACAAAAAAGTAGTATTACATTGTTAAATACTACTAACATCAAATATACATGACCTGGTTTCTTGGTAGTGTAGCAGAAACAAAAATATAAGCACTCAGAATCGCTTGATAATGAGACGGGCAACATATAAATTTAATAAACAAATCAGGAGTCAATTAGACAGCTGCAAATTAAAGCACCCAATTTTTAACCAGTAAAAGGTATCATTCAGCTCATAATTGGTTCCTTTGTCAAACTTCAACACAGAGAAAAAGAATCACAAAGTGATCCTATTTTACAATGGGGTTTGAGTCACATGACTATTCCCTTCAACCCACCCAACCAATCCATGCCTTGTTGTGATCCAGGGTTCATCATTATGGAGAGCCAGGAGGAGTCTGCAGCCATTTGCTGCAAAATGGTTGGAGACAAATATGTAGCTGACTGCCTGTTCTTGGCTTCCTTTTAAAAAATAAGGTGGATTAATCTGCGGAGGAAGTGACAGTCGAGAAGCTTGGCTCCTTAAAGCTGCCATTCTATTTTTAGACTGTCATATGAGCGCACCCATTGCTGTTCCTCTTGTTTGTTTCCTACCAAACAATGGAACTTAAAAGAATTGCTTGGCAAGAAGCCAGTTTTCTTGAGGGCAAAGCCATCAGTGTTTAGATTTCTGACAACTATTTGTAACCCTCAATTAATAGGAAATAGGATTAAAATGTAATTTTGATTTTTTAAAAATTATCTTTGATTTTATCCTTGCTATACCTTCCCTTCCAATGGTGCTGAATTTCAAATCCTATTATCTTTCTCTGATGACTTATCAGGAATTATGGGAGCTGTATTCTAACACTACTAAAGGGCACCCAGATTGGAGAGCAGTGTGCTAAATGTTGAATGCAGTTTATGAAGAGCCAAAATCATTGTTACTGCTAAAAGAAAGTCACACCTGAAAGCAATTCCATTTAAAATCTGAAATCTAATTAGCTTGACTAAAATACTCATGGATCGTTTGCAGATCAGGAAGCATGGACACCTGGGGAAATTGCAGTGATTAAAAGATGGGACACTGTAAAACAATACAAGCAGCAATTTCCACATCGCACAGTAAGCTCAAAAACACCCATGAGGGGAAAAAAAGTTATATAAATTCTAAAACAACCTGTAAATTAAATAGAAAATGTGAAATTTATTTTGGAAGGAAATGATATTTTTGGAGAAAATGGAAGGCAGACCTGAGTGTAATAATATAAGTCAATTATAAAAAGAGATTAAATGGAATAAATGGCTTATGATTACTCAGCCCCTCTTTCATCTGTGCTAGACAACTCAGGGGGCTAGGACATCAAAGGAGCCAGAAAATCTCTCTAAAAGAGTATATTCAAATCCAGAATATTTTGTACCACAGAAATGGTAGGCAAAAGGCGTTTCCTTGAGTTCAGCATTTCTAAGAGCTTCCTTTCAATGCCCAGCAGTTATGGACAAGCAGTGACTCCACACAACACCCTTTGAGCTTTGCCAGACGGACTCTTCAGTCCTTCCTGGCAGAATGCCACCAATCTATGAGTGTTTAAAACTATCCTTCAGTTGGTAGAACCATTGGGCAGAGCACAAGAACATTGGCTTCAGAACAATCATAACACCTGGGTAAAAAAAAAGCAAACATTTTAAGCCAAATTTGGAGGAACACTTTTTTAAAAAAGCATAAAAATAACTTATATTAATGTCCTGCCATCTTCAGGCTGAGTATTACAATTGTTCTGGAGGTGTCTTATTGCCACTCTTGATTGTATTGTAGAATATAGTATGAAAGAGTGTGTAATAAGCAAGTTGCCTTCTATTTGCATAAGGTGATTTCTCAGAAAAGAAAAACCTGGTTGAAGAAAAAGATCAGGAATGCAGAATGAACCATAGATTCTATCTCCCCATTAAAAAAAACAAAAAACCTTTATTTGATAAGTCACTGTCTCTGTTCCAAAACTTGGGAAGATCTCAACAACACCTTCATTTAAAATCAAATATTAGTGCTTATCTATTGTTGCTAACATTGGTTTGGGTGGACATAGGTTTCCATGTGTATTCATACTCATAAGACACATCCACCTCCCATTCCTTTACAAAAAGATATGTTTTAATGACATTTTAAAATTTCATGAAATTTCAGCATTCTTACATGAGATTTTTCAGAATTCAAGGTAACATAACCAAAGTTGGCCAGATTTTAGAAAAGAACAGGAAATATTTCACCAATTATTGGAGAAAGTCCATGAGGATCCACTTTGAATCTTGCAAATGACTTTTCATCCAGTTAGTGTGACTCTGTACTGGCATAGCCATTGATAAAAGGAGTTGACTAAGTTGGAAGCTCAATAGTTTGTGGGCATTGTTGAATCAGGCTACTATAGCCTTTTTCATATCATCAATAAATGTAACAATATAGTGAAATAAGATCTTTGAAAAATGACAAAGCATCTCCAGTCTGTTTCAGAATTTTTGCTTGCTAAGAAACAACAACTAACAACTTAAATTTCGGTACCTACGATATAAGTCAGTCCCCACTATTTTGGACAAGTACTGTAGCAACCAGTTATGTCAGCTGCTTTTGGTCTGTTCTTTTTTCTCTTATCCACCTCTGCCCAATGGCTAAAAGTCATTTTGAAGTCTCGTGTCTAGGGGTCACTAGGTGATTATCAGGGACAGATTCTTCTCTTTCGGGTTTCATCCAATTTATTGAAAATCCTTCCACAGGTCCCACTAGACTGTACACAGCAGACCTAGAGGCAAATCTGAAACATATTTCTTCCTGTAGACATTCATGTGCTTGTTCTCTTGCTTTCACTACTAGATTGCCTTTTAAAAATGTTTTTATTGCTACTTTATCTGGGCTTTTATTTATTTTTTTCCTGTATAAATTAAAATTTAAAGCTGCCAGAGTTATTTATGATTGACATAGCAGACAAATAGATAGATAGATAGATAGATAGATAGATAGATAGATAGATAGATAGATAGATAGA